>NC_135320.1:39392656-39741822 GCF_048772815.1 Callospermophilus lateralis | reverse complement strand
GAGGCAAGGGGTCAGGTTTCAGGGGGTTGAGTCTAGCTTCATGATGTCCACTATCAGCAGGTTGACTGACACCTAGGAAGGCCACACCCAAGGATAGAGTAAGAGAAGGGGACACACAAAGGGTGTTTCCACCATGGGGCATTTTATCCCAAACAGGGCAAGGGATAATATCACAAAGGAACAGGTGAGCATAGCTCAATCCCTGGGGATATAGGAAGGCACGCCTACACATGAAGACACATTTGGTTGCATTTTTACTACTCTCAAGATCGGAGCTACCTTCTCTGGCTACTTAAAAGCAACTGATTAGGAGAGAAAAACGCTGGTCACATGACATGATGGCCTCCCACAAAATAGGGATCAAAGTATTTTTTCTCCCTTTTGACTTTTAGCTGATCCCACGTTTATTCAAAAAACTTTCCTTTCCTCATTGGGTTGACTTGGAACCTTGTTTTGGAAATCAATTGCTTATATATGGGAGCATCTATTTCTCAACTATTCCATTTTATTGATCTATTTACCTATTCCTAAATTACTACTTGTGTGTTTATTTTAAAATTCAGAACTACAACTCCTTTACCCAGCTGCCCCACAAACTCAAGCATATGGTCAGTGGCAATATTGTATACTTATTTAGGTATCAGTACTTGTCAAAGCCTTTAGTATACTTTTTAGATTATGCTAGCAGTATTAATTAAATGGCTCTCATGTGTCAGTCTTACTCTTTGCTCCTCCTATACATTGTTCATATAATTCTTATAAGCCTTTACATAGATGTTATCTCCATTTTATTGGTGAAGAAACTGCACAAAGTAGTAAATCACTTACCTAAGATCACTTGGTTTGTTGGCGTTAGAGTTGAGATTCCAAACTAGCTCTGATGGTCCAAGAGTTATTGCCACTATCCTCTAATAGGGGTGCAATGAGGCAATGTAATCTACTTTTCAACAAAATGTCCTCCTTAAAGACAACTGGGGAGATATATTGTTTTAAGGCTAAAACCTAACCCTATATTTACTTTTCCAGCTAGTGCTTGTGCTGATAGCTTTGCCTCTTCAGATGAATTCACAACACATGATCTATCTAAAATGTAAATGTATGTTGGTAGAAATTTGCAAATTTGTGGGTAAAAAAGTATTCAAATTAGATGGAATAAACAGATCATTGAGTAAGACTGATGACTGTAAGGAACTGTCCACATTCCTCACTGATCCTGCTGGTGATGGAGTTGGGATGGTTTCTGTGATTCCTTACTCAGCCTGTTGCAAGTGATTTCTGCTACCCCACACTCCCAACCCATGGCTTAGTGTGTCCAAAAAGACTCACCAATGCTCTAAGCTCCCCTCTTGCTTTCTTGGACTCATAAAAGACTCTAGTGAGGTGAGGTGGGGTCTCCATTGTCTGTACTTGGAGTCACTGACTCAAATTTCAATAAAAAAGAAAAAAGAAAAAAAAAAGAATGCTAAAGACATTTTCAAGAGGTGCCTTCTATTGTTTCTGAAAGTATTACAGTTTCAGTAACTTTTATCTAAAATGTTGGAACCAGAAGTGTTTCAGATTTAAGATTTTGAAATATTTGCATGTACATGATGAGATATCTTGGGGATGGGGCCCTAATCTAAATACCAAATTAATTGATGTTTCATATATACCTTCCACACATAACACAAAGGTAATTTTGCATATAATTTGTATCCTTGCATTTTAAACTGACCTGTCACATGAGGTCAGGTGCAGAGTGTTCTATTGTGGTACCAGCTTAGCACTCAAAAAATTTTGAATTTTGTACCCTTTCAAATTTCTGATTTTCAAATTAAGGATGCTTAACCTATATAATCAAGAGTTTGCCTTCTTGAGTTCTTTCTAAGTTGTTGGGTTGCCTGGAGAAAAAGCCTGTCCACCTTTGCCTGGGTTAGTGGTTGAGAACAAACTGCTACTTTTGGGGACAGCTCACACCTCTTAATCAGTTCCAGCAGCCAAGGAGCACAGGAGTCAAGTGCACAGGGGAGAAAAGGCAACCCTGTCAAACAAGTTTGGCTTTTAAAACAAGCCTGAATCCTAAGCTTCCCTTCACTTTGAAAATATTTCTGGATTATCATTTAAATGCCACCTTAGACTGTGGAAAATCTTCTGAGTTAGCAGATGTAGAAAAAAAAAAAAACAGATTCTGGTTTAGAATTTCTTCAGCAACAATCATAAGAGTTGAGTTTTCATTCATTAATCTGTTCATTCATTCATTTATTTATTCATCCATTCATCATTCAGCGGTACTTACTAAATAGCCCTCTGCCAGATGCTGCTTGGTAAATATATATAATTTCTATATTGTCCAAGTTATTTATTCCCCAGTCTTAGGAAAAAAAATAACAGTAGAAATAAGATTATTACCTTGAATAAAATTCAGTTGTAAGAAGGAGGAGAGACAGAGAGATCAAGATATTTTAACTGTATACACACACACACACATACACACACATTCATATCTTATGGTTCAGTTTCAACAATATGTTACCTTGGAATAATAGGCTTTTGATGATATTCTTATTTTATAACTCACAATTTTTTTTCATTAAGCAGATTGATACAGTACATTTTGGTTAGATTTGAGTACATTGCAATAATTTACTCTCAGTGATAGGGTGAATATTTAAGGGTACTGCAAGGTGAGTATTTGCATATGCTTCATTTTTTAGTTTAACAATATTCCAATTTCACAAGCCAGTCACTTATGCATATGAATGTAAGAATGCCTGATAAACATAAGTGATCTTTGGGGGTGGGGGTGGGGCAGAAGCAGTATCCTTTTTTTTTTTTTTTTGCAAAGTTCCTCCTTAGTCTCACCAAATAGCAGCATATTGAATCTGTTGGTCAGCATTACTGGTTTGTGGAAGTGGATGTACCCTCTCATATCTGCTCATAGTCATTTTCCAAAATACTTTAGATTTCTAGTTAAAGTACTGTTGCCACGCCAGGACCCAGAATTATGGCAGATATCTGAGGCCAGGACCAGCGATTGCCAAGGCAAGGTTGGGAAAACAACTAATGGAGAGAGCCTGACCCAGGAGCTGGCAGAGTCTGGGAGTGCTTAAAAACTAGCAGTTAAATATGGAGCCTGGGGAACAGTCAAGAGTCAGGGAACACGCATGTTAGATGTGCCCCTGGACACAGGAGTGGTGATGGAAATGGTCAGGAGGTACTGGCTGCAAGGAACCCTGAGACTGGAGCTGATTTTTTCCTCCCAGAAAGCCCTTCCCATACCATTCACGGCAGAAGCTGCTCCCAGGTGTACTGCACTGGGCAACCTGTGGGGAGATAGCTAGTGAGTTAAGCTCTAGAGAGGGGACAGAGGGGACATGTGTGGACCTGCCCAGGTCACAGGCCCTGCACAAGTCCTCTCATCCCTGGCTCCGCATTCCTTATTCCTTCTGTTCCTTCCACTAAGGCTACTGCTTCTGATCTGGAAAGCTTTTCTGGGAGAACGGTGGCTCCTGATCTTCTCTAAGGAGATTAGTTTGTTACAAGGCAGGAAGTTGAATAGCTTTGGGCTTTAATCTCCTGGTTATTCTGAGGCTGTTTGATGTTAGCTCTTCCTTCAGACTAGGGCTTTGAAAAGGGCTTATTCTTTTTCTATGACAGAAAAAATGGCCAGGACACAGCCATGTTTTAAGTTCCAGGGGCCCTCACATCTGTTTGCTTCATGCATTCTGTGTACAAATAATATGTGATATTTAGAGAACATTGCTTTCATTCTCTCTCTCTCTCTCTCTCTCTCTCTCTCTCTCTCTCTCTAATGCATTTTTTTCTTGCTCCTCTCCTCTTAGCTATTTTTATGCCATTAGGTTATAACTGAGGTTGCTACTTCAGATGTGCTTACTCAGCCTGGGGGAGAATACAGGATTAAGAACACAGGCCAAGCCTGACAGCCCTGTTAATTGTTTACTTATTTATTACTTAACACACACTATCAGGCTTGTTTCTAGGCCTCCTGGCTGCTGGAGTGATATAGCCTCCAGCTCTGCCATAAAACCTGAAAGCTGTCGCCTAACTTGGGCAAATCCAGCCTGAATTTTAGAATCTTAAAAAAGAAGTACAAATTTATTGCTTTGAAGAGCATCCAATTCAAGTAATAAAATATTATTCAGGATGAGTTTTTTAGGGATCTACTTTACTAAAAAGAGAACAAACTTCATAGTTACCATGTCAACTGTACTTAAATGGCACATCAAAGAGCTTCCCCACCTTGAAAACTTTATGCTTTTACTTGTACAAACTCCATCATCAGTTTGATACCATTCATTTGCTTAGTAGATACTTTTTTTCATCTATAAAAATGCAAGTCATTTCTGTTTCTATCTGCATTATAAAAAATTTGATTCTAATTGCACATGGATCATTAGTTCCTATGTGGAATATGGTCAGCAATATGTGGGTTGTGCCCATCTTCAGGGTTTCTTTTTCTAATAGGTAATGATTTTTATTTTATTTTATTTGTATCAGGGATTGAACATAAGGGCACTTACACTGAATCACATCACCAACCCTTTTTATTTTTATTTTTTTATTTTGAGACACAGTCTCACTAAGTTGCTTAGCACCTCACTAAGTTGCTGAGGCTGGCTTTTGAATTTACAGTCCTCCTGCCTCGGTCTCTCAAGCCACTGGGATTACAGATGTGCACCACCACACCTGACTCTTATGATCTTTTTGTGGACATTCAGACTCTTCTGAGTCATCAATTGAATCTTTGTTTTGTCCAAGAAAGAGAAACCTAGTTCTAGGATTTTCACCTAACTGAGCAGAAATAGTAGAATGTTTTGCTCAAAGCTTCTGAGCTTGAATATAGTATTATTTTCTTCAAGAGATGATGGTTTTCTAGTTTTAGGCTTGGTTCCTTTTGCGTATGTTTAAGCTTGACCAACTTATTGCATTCCCTTTAGTTTTCAGTTCTCCAATCATTCGGGTCTTAAAAGAAGTTCAGCCTGTGACTCCAAGGCTCAAGTCTGAATCTGACAATGTTTTAGAAGTAGAAGGAAGAGAAAGCAGATTGGACAAGGATTCCGAAACGGGTAAGGAAGGTACAGATTTGGGCAACATGCCTGCCTAGTGTGTTCTAGAGAACACTGCAAGTCCGGTCACAAAAGCCTCCAATTAAGCCTCAAAGCACAATCAATTTCCCTCTTATCGAGAGAGAAAATATTCTATCTTTCTAAAGTAGGCAGCATATGGGAGCTGCTGGGAAGGCCTTCCAGGCCAATTAAAAGGCAGATAGATCAGAGGACACAGGGCTCTTGAAGCTGTCTGATCTTTTGCCTATGATTTGTCACTAGTACAACTGACAGCCCCAACTAGCAATTACAATGCAGGGCCTGGTATAGCCAGAGACTGGTCCAACAGGGAGGGAAGGTTTGACCATTTACATGAAGTTAATTATTAAGGGCTGTCAGATGTCAGAATGGGAATTGGTAATATTGTGGTTAAACGCCCACCACATGTCTAATTTGAGTTGTACCCACTACCTCCAGCACCAGTTCAAATTAAGTCTACATTAATGTCTGATGACTCACAGCTGTGCAGCATACAACTCCGTGCACCCCCCCGGGGGTGGGAGGGGGAATTTGCATATCAGTTAGTGCCAGATAGTGATTATGAAAGAGGTGCATTTTTCTTTGTTGAAGTAAGAACCCATATAAGCCCAAACCGGAGTTATTATTAATATTATTTATATTTAATATTATTTTAAAACCATCTTCTTGCTTCAGAAAAGCTTGATCTGTAAATTAACTTCTTGGTACCATGAATCCTACTTACAGAAGGTAATTCCAGGTAAAATAAGATACCCGTTGTTAACCGGTGCCCAAAAGCCCAAAGAGATTAGAATTTGGCCAACTAAGAATTGAAATAAAGCCTGTCTCTACAATTACTCTCTATTAAACATGATGAGAGGTTATGTTTTGGGCTGCCAAAATCCTTTTTTTTTTTAGTTGATGATGTGCTCCAAGCGGGCCCTGGAGCTGTGACCATGGTGCCCACCTGCCTAGCATTTGGTTAAGGGAGTTCTCCGGGGGTCTTGTACCATGCCAATGATCTCACAGCAGGGTTCTACCCATCCCGACAGGCAGAGAGCAGGTGTCACTCGGCTCAGAGGTGCACTCTGACAGTGTCAAGGGACTGTGGGAGCTTTGAGAGTGATGGCCAATTTCCAGCAATCCAGAGGGCTCTATGGGGAACTCTTCATGCAGAAATATTTTGGGGTCCTGGGCATACATATGGTTTTGTGCTATGTGGTAAGCGGAGGGCAAGGAAAACTGGTGGTGGAGGCCAGGTTGGCATATTGGCATTCAGAACCCTTAGCCATTCCATGGGCTCTCCTGCGAGAAGTGCCACACTTAGTGGAAATCTTGTGTGAGGCTTTATTTTTCAAGAAAAATAAACATTTCTGAGAAGACCAAAACAGGAATCCTTTATTTATGGAACAGATGGTATACACTCTGTACTTAAGTCAGAAATCATAACATCTCATCACTTACAAGCGAATTAGCATGAAATCATTACATAAAAGCAAGTCAAAACTTAAATTACATCTACTCTTGCTATCAGAGATATTTTGTTTGCAAAAAAAAAAAAGAAAAAAAAAAGGAAGAAAGTCAAATGATAGATGAAAGAGAAATAGGACTTTGGTAAGATTTCATTTCAATAATGACCAAGGAAGCATTTAGAAAACAAATGGATGTGTCTTGATTTTGTGCTGTGTAGATAGCAGGAGCTGAGGAATGGAGACCTCACTGGGGGCCAAGAGACTATCTCACTGTTTCCATCAAGAGCCTAAAAAAAGCCTGTTTGGGGAGGCGGCCTCCCGGCAGGAGCAGAAGGCCAAGTGCAGGCCTCAGCCTGGTCACTCTGGTTAGTGTTCTCTTTCTGTCCTCCAAGTGGGTGATTAGGAAGCCCAAACATAATGATCTGTTATGGATGGAGATCACAGTGTCTGCGGTTTCCAGAAGCTGCTACTGACATTGTCTTGACAAGAGCCTCAGCTCCGGGGTCACTTGAGTAGATCTGTGGGCTTGGTGTCCTGAGAAAACTTCAGAACTGGGGACCGTTGGGCATGATGCAGAGTGTGAGGTTGTTTTCCTTCATCAGGATTTTGTGTCTGAGCTGGACTTCTGCCTCTCTCTGCTCATCACTTCTTAAACTAGTTATTTTGTGCAGGGTCTGTAGGCTGGGTCATGACTATTAAAATAGCAATGTTCCCTAAAAAACAGCCAGGTGTAATGACTGTAATGATTTGGGCATTTAGGGCCCATCTGAAATCTACATCAGGTGGTATGGCCATAATACTTGTAGGATGGTACACCAGTTTACATGATTGCTTTCTTTCTTTCTTTCTTTTGGTGCTGGGGATTGAACCCAGGGCCTTGTGCATGGAAGACAAGCACTCTACCAACTGAGCTATACCCCATCTGTTTTAGTTTGTTTGTTTATCTCATTTCCTGTTTTCAGAAACTGTCAATAGCCCTACCCCTTTGCTTTGTTAGTGATTCCTCTACTTTTCAAAACTATAATTGGTAAGTTTTTTTAGATTCAATACCATACTTATTTCAGGCACATTTCTTGGTGGTGTGATAGAAAGATTGGGAGACAATTACATTTGTGCTTTAATATCTACCAATTCTCATGAAACATGACCTCTGGGAATGAATAAATATTTGTCCCAAGATGATGTAAGCTAATATCATTTACTAAATGAAAAGTTAGCCCATGCAGGTTATAGAACATTTCAGTCAGTGTTCTGGCCACTGGATGCAGTCCTTTGCCTGGGAAGGAACTCGTTTCCTTGTCCTGAGGAATGAAGTCCACTGAGGTGCTGATGGGGTTGGCTTCATAGTTGAGAGGGATGGAGGAAAGTTGCCAAGTTTGGCCCAAATCCTACAATTGCCCCCTTTATTAGATGGGTGTTCTTGAGCTCTTGTTTAGCTCTTTAGATCTTAGTAACTGGGTTTGCAAAATAAGAGAAATAATAATACCCTCATGAGCTCGTTATGAGAAATCAATGATGCTGTTCATGTAATACATCAGCTCAGCTCCAGACAAAAGAGAGGAACTCAACTTATATGCCTTTCCTTCCCCGTAACTTTACATGATAAATGCCTTGATGACAAAATCTTTCCTTTTAGTTGTTTATACACATCATTCATAACAGGTGATGACTTTTGATAATGTACTGCTTATTTTTAAACCACAAATTGCACTAATTTACTTTTTACGTAATGACCTATTTCATATCTGTCTTCTCCTGAGTGTATATGAACTCTTTGAGGTTAGGACCCACATCTGCCTTGCTCATTACCATATTCTTGGTGCCATCTATGACTTGGCACCACTCAAAAACACTTGTTGGATAAATAAATCTTTACAAAATCCAGACCCACTTGGGATGGGGGGAGGGAGTCCCATTAGAAAGACAGGTATTGATGAACCAAAATAAATAAATAAATAAATAAAAGCTAAGCTGTCTGCTATCTCAGGTCTTGCAAATCTTCCTGTAGCACTTAGCCAATAAGCCTACTGCTTCTCAGTGGTACTGAGTTTTCACTGGTGTGGTCTTGTCTGAACTTTGATACCTAAGGTGGGGGTCAAGTCAGATAAGCAGTGAAAGTTCATGAAGCTGGAAACCTGATAAAAATTTCTATTTGGAAAACCTTGGGACAAATTAACTATATTCCTTAATTACCAGCCTTGTCTAGGCCACGTCTACACTAGGCTTGAACCCTATGGAATTCTCTTTTGTCAGGTTTTGTGTATATGACACTTCCTTTTTACTTTTGATCCTCCACTACCACACACTACCTCCTTTACCTGTTTGACTCCTGTTTATTCTTAAGCTCTCACCTTAGAGGCCACTCTGAACCACACAAATTTAAGCTAGTTCTGTTTGAGGCACTTAGAAATTTTGTATTTCACCATTCATAAAGTGTGTCATGCTACATCATAATTTCCTTACTTATCTGTGTCTCTCTCCAAACTTTAGGTTTTCTAAGAGCAAGAAATATGTCTATCTCATATTCCCAGAACCAGCACAATAACTAGCACAAAATAGATGTTCAAAGTTTCTAGAAATACTGAAAGTATAAAATAGAAAGTGAAAGTCCCGTAGATGTCCCCGTCCCCTGTTGATGACTCTCTTTATTATTGGCAAGCAGTTCCAATCACCAACATAAAAAAATATATCTCACTACACAGCTATCTTTTTTTTTTAATTTTTTTAAATTTTTTTTAGGCGTAGATGGACACAACACAATGCCTTTATTTTTATGTGGTGCTAAGGATCGAACCCAAGTCCTGCCCGTGCTAGGCGAGAGCTCTACTGCTGAGCCACAATCCCAGCCCTACACAGCTATCTTAAGATTTGAGAAAATATTTTAAATTAAATATGCCAGATTTTTAATTCTATCTGCAAAATAAACCATTTACTGGTCTTTCCTACTGTGGATTGACTTTTTTGTAAATAGATTGAATGAAGTTACTCTCACCCCTCTGGACCCTATTGCCTCCACAGAGATGATTTGGATTTTGCAAATTCATCATTCTGACTCCATTGATAAGAGGAAATAAGCCCCACCCTCTCGGATAGCTAAGCTTTTCTCTGGTCTCCAGCACAGGTGAAAGGCACAGCACCCATGTATTGGGCTTTAGGAAAGTTATTTAGGGGCTTTCAGTGAAATGAAGTATGAGAACTTTCAGGGTTTCTGGGAGCTAAGCAACCAGGAACAATTCCCTACTGTTTTCAACCAAGACAAACTGAAGGAAAAAAAAAAAAAAGAAAAGGAAAAGAAAGAAAGAAAAAAGGAGGGAGGAACCCTGGTCTCTGATAAATAACCTTTCCATATGAGGTGCACATCAGTCTGACACAAGTAATTAGCTGTCAGGTGCTGGGCTTTGCTGTCAAAGGCCAATTTTCAGATTAGTGTTAATTGCAGGGGGCCCCCCCTGGAAGGCCTTTGCTCCCAGCCCTCTCCGCCTTCCACAGGCTCCCCTCCCCAGCATGCTGCCAGTTTGACTGCAGCCTAGAGTAATGGAGCTGGCAGGGTGGAATCAATTACTGGCCAATGAAGATTTTCCCACAGGTCTGGGCTTGGGAAAGGAGAGCTATTGCTGCTGCCTAGACAGCTGGCCTGACTGTCCACTGGGAAAGGAGCCTACCAAAGTGAGAGCAGGGCCATGCTCAGCCATACACTACCCAGAGCCCATACATTATTGACAGGATTTGGCAGAGGGGTGCCTTCCCTACCTCTACTTGTCCTCACCCTCTCCAGGATTTGTGTCTGCTCTGACTACTACTTTATCCCAACATCTTGCGCCCAAATGAAAGTAAACAGAGAAAAACCCCAATTCAATTGACTTTATGGATGTCAACCCAAGAGAAACTGAAAAACAAGATGGCAGGGTGTTTCCACAATCTAATAGCAACTTCGGAATTTGTTTGTGAAAATTTTCTAATTATTTTTTTTCCATGATTAGGGTTGTGCTTCATATCATTCTGTTTCCCTTAGAGTCATCACTTAGAACTCATCAGGGGCTCAATGCTGGTGCTACCTGAATTTTAGAGTCACTTTTAAAGTTTCAAAACCTTCTGGGCTTTAGTCAACCTAGGATTCATTTGTTACTGACGGCATTTCAAAAATCTCTTCCACTCCAAGGTATTTTTCTTCACAGTAATAATAAAGTTCACATAAAAATGTTTTGCCTTTAGCTGAAATTTTGAGCAAAAATAATCATTTGAATGTAGGCATACTGCTTTAATTTTTTTAAAGATAAACTTTATATATATCTTTATTTATTTTTATATGGTGCTGAGGATTCAACTCAGTGCCTATTGCATGTGAGGCAAGCGCTCTACCACTGAGCTACAACCCCAATCCCTACTTTATCATTTTTATTCTGCCATTTAAATATTATTACACAGGTTAATGTGAATAAGTAATCCCATGTTGTTTTTACACTATCACTGGCTATTTAAAAGCAAAGTGTTCATATTAAATAATGTACCAAAATCCATTTACCAATGATATAAAAACATTTCAGGGAAATTTTGGTTTTTGAAAGATGCATTTATTCAATTCAATTTATTCATTAAAAGCACCTTCAACTGAGACAAGAAAATTACCCCCCAAAAGACTGCTATAAAAACTAGTGCCATGTTATTTAAAAATTAAAATATTCATGCATGAAAATATATTCTTAATAACATTAATTGATTTCTCTTTAATTATTTTTCTTTTAAAAAACTAACATTAAGCCTGAATTTTTTTCTTTCTCTGTTTTACACATAAAACTTTTTAAAAATTAATCAATTTATTTTAATCAGGTCTATATGACAGCAGAATGCATTTTGATTCATTGTACACAACTGCAGCACAACTTTTCATTTATCTGGTTGTATGTGATGCAGCGTCGCACTATATGTGCAGTCATACGTGTTACCCATAAAACTTTGAGGGAGTTTAGCTGTGTAGTTAAAACAGTCTTGGGTTGCGGTTATTCAACTCAAAATTCAATCAAAGTGGACAAATAAACATGGTTCTGGAATGAGATATAAGGGGGAAAAAAGGAAGAAAGGAAAGAAGGAGAAAGAAAGTAAAAGAAACGAGACATTGCAGAAAAATCAGTCCATGCTTGTTAGGTGACAAGTTTCAGATACTAGGCCTAAAATATCTTTAGAAACATAACAATTGGGATGAGAAATATAAGCCTGAGATCCAACTGATTGTACCTCCTGTAATCAAAGAAAGGTAATCAGGGAGAATGCTCCTCTGTCTCTAGTGTGATAACTGGTTCCCTGCTCTGTACCCTGGAGGAAGGCTGGAGGTAGGAATAGAAGGAGGGGTCAGGAATCAGAATCCTCCCATCTGTACCACACATGGTGCAGGGAGGGCTAACAGGTGACTTCTTTGAAGCCACACCTGTGACAATGTTAAACGATTCTAAATCCCAGAATGAAAGGTTTGTGACTGAGGTTCCATTGTGCAATATGAACCTCTGTGGAATCTCGAGTCCCTGGTGACTGACATTTAAAATGGTGTCCATACAGGGCTTGTTTTTAAAGAGTGCCTACCAAATCATTCTGCCTCATTTCTAGCATGGAGCAGTCTCATATTAATTGGGAAATAGTAATTCTGTGATGCAATTCGCTAATCTAATTTCTGCTTTTAGAATATTCACCAAGTTTGTTCCATGATTTTGTTGGCTGGAAAAATATTATCCTCCCCATTTAAAATATGAGCAGCATGTTTCTGTGCTATCACAGTGTTCTGACAAAACCAAGCACGAAGCACATTCTAAGGGTGTGTTCTACTGTGCCTCTGGTCTGTAAGGGGCTCCTATTCTATTTTTATCTCTGACATCTAGCAGAGAGATGGCAAGCAATAGGTGTTTGGTAAATGCAAAGAGAGAAAGAAAGGGAAGAATGGTGGGAGGAGACAAAATAACATCAAAAGGCAGAAATCACCTGCTCAGGAATCATGACATAATGTCATGATGTACAGACAAGTACATAAGTCATCATCAAAAAAGCATTAAAGTTGAGCCATCAATTGTATAACTAATTTGATTTATTTCCATGGTTTTGTGAAATTTTTCAGATAAATGTAATGAGTACGAATTGCTCCATGACCCTGGAATACAAGACATGTCACATTTACTTTTCTAAATAAAATTAAGAGAAGGTCAGCCCTTAAACATCTAGTTGGAGGAAGCTCCAGTTTCAGTTATTGTCCTAGTGTTCTCAATTCTTCCCCTTTATGAGCAGATGAGGTTCCTGGGGCTTGTGTAATCTGGGGAAACAGTGAAGGGCTTCTGGTTTCAGTTTAGAGGGTGCTCGAAGAGGCTCGTCATCCAAGCTCCTTCATGCCACAAAGGAAGGCGACTCCTCTGGAGTGGGCCACACCAGAGCCTCAGACATTGACCACAGCTCCCCGGAGCCACAGAGCTTTGTGTTGGGCTACTGAACACTCACCCACACTGTCAGAGGTCTCGCCAACCACTGGGTGCACTGTTCGAGGTGCTCTCAGACCCATCAAGCTACACTTAGGACAAATTCTCTAAATTTCAAATCAGGGGGTGATCTTAGGGGACATCTTTATCCCCTGTCTTTCTGAGGTCAGGAGCTGTTACTTATCCCCAGAGATGTTCTTCCATTAAGGAGGAAGGAGAAATTCACTTCTTTTTTTTTTTTAATTTAAATTTTCAACTATTTAAAAAAAATTTAACTGTTATACATAAATTATACACATTTATAGATACCATGTTATATTTTGACACATGTGTACATTGTGTAATATTCAAATCAGGGTAAACAAATCTATCTCCTCAAACATTTATTACTTCTTCACGGTGAAAACATTTCCAATTCTTGCATGTGCATGCGAGTGCGCGTACACACACACACCCACCATACTTATTCATTATAGTCACCCTGCTGTGCAATAGAATACCAGAAAGTCTTACTCGCATTTTAGGACCTTTTTTCCTTTTCCCTTCCTTCTCACCAGTCCCTCTCTCCCCAGCTTCCACTGGCCACCATTCTACCCCCAACCTCTAAAAAAATAGTTCTTTTGGATTCCACCATGAATGAGATTATGTGGCACTTGTCTTTTTGCACCTGGCCTATTGCACATGATCTAATGACCTCCAGTTCCAACCACGTTGTTGCAAATGATACCATTTCATTCATTATATGGTTTACTAGTATTCCATTGTACATATGTACTTTATTTCCTTCATCCATCCATTAGGAAACAAATTTCTCATTCCAAATAAAACATAAAAATCCACAGACACAACAAATGCTTCAGTCTTTGCTTGGAAGAATATGGTCCTGCATAGAGAGAGGCTAGGTTTGAGAAAAAACCGTTTTATTAAAATACTGAATAATTTTGAAAATAAGAAAGCATTTAGAAATGGAAACTTTGCATTAGATATGTTCATAGGTCATTCATAGCTTGGCCATTCAACTTTATAGATGTATGTCAGTAACAGGGGTAATATCTTTACAAATATTAAAGTAGATGCATTTTAATTCCTTTCTTTGCATCTCCCACTGACTGATAGTTTCCCACCTCTAAGAAACCAAGCCAGAAGGGCAGAATAGTGTGAGCCCCATAACAGGCTTTAAAGCCAAAAGGGAAGGAGGACTACCGGAAGCTCCTCATGAGTTCCTCAAAGAGTTTGCTTATCCCATCAGATTCTAAAGTTTGCCCCAGAGTTTAAACTTCTGTCCAGAAGATCAAAATGTTAGTTCAGAAAAGGGTTGCCTCTTTTGGAGCAGTTGATTTGGAGAGGACAAGGGGAAAGGAGGGGAGCTAGAAAGGAGAAGAGTAAGATAGGTTCCTATCTTCAGGATAGCCATGAACATAGGTTTCAGTCTCAAGAGGGAATGATAAATTAGGTAAAGTTGAGGACCACCTAGGTCTGGAGTCTCTCTCGCTGCTTTCCATCTGGGACTTGGAAGCAAGTCACTTTGCTGGGTCTCAGCATCATCATTAAGCATAGTTTAGGCAGTAGGGTTAGACAGAGGGAGGGCTTAGAGGCTATCCTGGAGCTGCCCTTGACTTACACATGACATCCATGTTGGGAGTCAGTGAGTCCCTAAGGGGCTACTGTGAGGGGATCAAGCACCCTGTAACCAAGACTGGGGGAGGCCAAGGGCAGGGATAGGAGACCATATAGATGACAGGGTGGATACTCAGAATGGCTAGTGCCAACCAAAGCCTAGGGGAGGTCTAGATGGCAGGGATGGGCCTCATGCCCTGGCTGTGCTGAGAAAGAAGTTTATCGGCTGCGGATGTCAGCAACAGACACCAGCTCAATGCCCAGGAAGCACTCAAGCCAGAGATTCCCCAGTGGACCTCGGAACAGCCGCTTTGCAGCTGGTCCAGAGAACAGCAGGCCAGTCAGAAGGTCTAGGCACCCAGCCACCCCAGGTCATGGGATCATTCAGTACACCCAGCACTCTTCTGGAGAGGATGGAGGGAGGAAAAGCATAAAGCGAGGGACTGAGCATCCCATTCACAAACTGTTTAAGTGGATTGTACTAGATCAAAATTCAAACAGGGATTTAGTTACTATCTTCTCACTTCCTAGCCAATGGGGCCAAATCAAATCAAATGCACATGAAAGATATACCCATTTTCTCTCTGTATCTGAGTTCCAGAGTGAGTGCATTCATGGTCCCTCTATGTCTGTAACTATTTTCTCTCAGTGACTTCAATACTCCAGGCTGTGATCAGGCACAGCTACTTGGATTGGCAGATGGTGGGAAGCTCCACCATGGGGAGTGAGCAAGGGCCTCTAGCTCTCGGGGCTCTGTGTCCTCTTTTGTAAAATGCCAAGAGGCAGAAAGAAGTTATTTTAATTTGCTTTTCATTCACAAAATTCTGTAACCAAATAGGATGGAGAAAAATTGCTCCATGGTCCTCTTTGGAATGTGATAGTGGTTCTCAAATCTTTTCATCACAGTTTTCTAGTAGCAGAGAAGAGAGCTTATACCTGACAGGGTTGTCATGGGCATCGCTTAAAGCAGCCCATTGCAGGTGGGAAAGTTCTTTATGGTCCTGGGTTTTCAAAAAATGCGTGTGAATGTTGCATTGTATTTCATAATAGATTTGTGTGTGTGTTTTTTTCAAAGTAGGAAAACAGTGCTTTCAATTTCTTACCAGTGCTAAAACGGACAGACTGAAAGATCTATCACATTTTGTTCTATAGCTTCAATTACTTCCTGCTGTGCTGTTGGGGAACACTTGTGAGACACCCAGACTGAGAAACTGTAAGATTTCACTTGGGGTGGCATATTCTACGATAGCAGGTGTTCAAGTCCTAGAACTGGTGACCAAAAAGAAACCCCCACCCTAACACCTCATCAGAGTATTAGTTTCCTCATGTTAAATGGTGTCTTTCTATTTATTTATTTATTTATTTTAGATAGTAGGGCTGCCTTTGAAGAACAAGTAAGTAGGGGTACTAGCCACCAAGAGGCAAGGTGGAATTTCATCCCAGCCCAAATCTGCTTTCCTTCTGCACTCCTTTTATCTCTGAAGTAGAGATCATGCCTCTTATCCCTCTGAATATCCCTTAGCTTCTCAGAGGTTATAAAAATATGTGTGCTGTCAAAGAAGGCCAGGTCAATGGCTTGTGGGAAATCCACTGCCAATTTTGCCCTTTGCATTTCTCCCATTTCCAATTTTCTTGCCTTGTTTTCTGATTAAATTTTAATCACTCCAAAATATATTGAGGATAAATAAGAATGAATATAGTCTTCCATGATTTTTTTGGGGGGGGGGGTCATGCCGATGCCTTTATTAGTGATGTTAGGGAATAAACAATGTGTTTACATATATGCTCACACACATGGGTTCACCCTCATGTGTCCCCACCACCACCCCAGCCTCACCCCACGGCCAACATGATGAATTCACATCCTGAGGGGGGAGTACCACCAACAAAATCTGACCAGAGGAAACAATTTCAATTCAATCAGAGGCCTCCTGTGGTTCAGTTTACGAGGAGTGCTGCCAAATCCCACTCTCTTGGCGGACAAACTGTGCAGACTTCAGGCCTGTTGGGAGGGTGAGGCAAGTTTCATACTTTCAAAAGAGGGTCGATCCAAGATGTTTGTATTATTTCAATACTGTTTTTCCTATGGAGCCAGGGTTGGTGGGGTGGGGGTGGAAGTTCTTTTCTTGTTTCTGATATTTTCCAGAGATCAAAATTAAAACACAATGTGCTAAGAGTAATCAGCAGGCTTTCAGAAGAATTGCATGTACTTTTGGTTTCTATAAAAGCTCACCCGACACTTCTTTAACCTTTAATTATGTGTAGAGGTACACAAGTGAGCAGGGAGATTTAGATCTCAGCACAGATATCGGCTTCCGGAACCTTGCACATATTTTGGAGGCTCATCAACACCAGTAAGTGTTTTTCATGGGTCCTTGTTTATTTGGTCCTGGGGAGTTAACAGAATTTTATTCCTGCTCTTCAGCCATGGACATATTTATAAGACTTTTGATTAATTATGCATCCTTTTACTTACTCAGGTGGTAAGGGTTAATTCTTGCTATGTCTGGTATTTGGCATACAGAATAACAGAAAACAGAACCTTCAGAGAGCTTCCCATCTAGGAGGGTGGTAGAAAAGCAGAGACTGAAATGCAGGCTGGTAAATGATGAGAGAGGTCATTTCAGGTTTTCGTGGTAGAGAGAAGCAAGTGCCACTCAACATTTCACTTAAGGATAGGAGCAATCATAAAGAACCAGGAACAGCTCCAAAGTCAGGTCTTTGGGAAGTTGAACAGGTATTGAAATGGGAAGGAGGCCCAGGATCCCAAGAGCTTTCATAACTGCTTGTCACTGGGAAACACGGGCTGGGGTGGCTCAGCTCCTCTCTGTTCTCCCACTTCTGCTCTATGATCTCTCTCAGCTCCATGTATCCTCTCTCTCCATCTTACTCATTGTGGCTACTTACTCATGGCCTCGGGAGATCTGAAGTTTGTCTTCTTTCTGTGTCTTTCAACTTCTTCCCTTGCTACCAAATGTCCAGTCTAAGGCTCCCAAGGAGAGGACCCTCTAATATAACCAGCTCATCTCTGTTGGGCAAGTTTTATTCCAGCATCCTTGATAGGCCATCTATGAATTGAATCTCCTCATCTGATGCTTCCATGGTCCTGTCTGTTGTGACCAAGGTGGAAGGGGTGCTGGGCATCCACCATCACAAGTGACCTGTGATTGGCACACAGGGTGACTCCCTTTCAAGGAGCTTGTGGCAGGTCCCTACTGGAGGGAAACGAGGTCAAAGTGATTCCTGCAGATGTGGCACTAACATTGGAGGCTAGAGGAATGGAGACAACCAACTCAGCCAGGAAGCTTCTCAGAGAAGGCTACCTCTAAGCTGAGTTTGAGGAATGGAAGTTTCACTGGAAGGGCCCTGGGGTGATGGGGATGGAGGTGGAATAGCAGAATTCCTGACAGAGGAAACTAGGGTAAATGTTCCATGACAGGGTGGTGGTGGTGGTATAATTACAATGGTTTGATTGTTTTGCTTGGGTTTTAACTCAAGCTCAGAATCTCTGCCTTTATTCTAATTTATTATGATTTCCAGCATCTTTGGATTCATTTCTATCTTTTATTCTATAATTTATATTTTAAGTCATTCGGAAATTATCAGATATAGTAAGAAAAAAAAAACTGTGGATGTGCTTTGTCCTTGTTCTTATCCTCATTTTACAATGTACCATCTTTTACTAGAAACCTGGAATGAAACAAAGATTATGAAAAACCATGAAATACCCCATGAGGAAGACTGGGGTTTCTGTCTTTGCAGAAAATGGGGCATTAAGAAATCAACTTGCAAATACAATTGAAAGGTTTGGATCGTGGCTTTGAAAGCATACTAATCTTTCATTTTTTTTCAAGTTATACATACTCACCTTTAAAAAAGTCAACAATTTTTATGAGGTTTGTCTAGAAAGACAGCAGCCCCTATCTCCCATCTCCCTTGTCCCTATCTTTTTCCCAAAGACAACCAGTCTCCTGGTCATGTTTATGTAAGGTAAAATGGTTAATTCAAGCTAATTAATATCACAGATTTTTAAAAAATTAAAATATTTAATTTTAGTTGTAGTTGGACACAATACCCTTATTTTATTTTTATGTGGTGCTGAGGATCGAACCCAAGGACTCTCACATGCTAGGTGAGCACTCTACCACTGAGTCACAACCCCAGCCCCTCACAGACTTGTTTTTTAAACTTCAAAAAGCACATTTTTAGGGTAATGCTATTCATCTCATTCCACCATCTTTATTTTACCCTCAATACATGTATGAAGACAGGAATGGTGTGAATACTTTGTATATAATCAGAAAAAAAGCATATTCTTTTGCTCTTTGGAGGATACTTCCCTGTTTTTATAAATTATTTGCCCCTGTTTCACAAATGTGATACTTATTTATTTATTTACTTTTACACGCAAGAGTTTATTTGTCAGAGCTGACAAATAAAGGCCATCTCTCTATAGGTGGAGAGAGGCGACAGATGTGATTTTTATTAATGATTCTTAGAAGATGTTAGTGACAATTTTTCAAAGTTGTTCTGAAATGTTTCCTTTGGGTTCATAATCTGGAATTCCTCTAAGCCAGTTTTTCTCTTTGCAGATACTCTGAAAGGATTTGACCTTAGCCCCTGGTCGTCCCTGCTCTCTTTTTGAGTCCAAGGCTACACTTTCAGAACTGCTGGCCTCAGGGTTGTGTTTGTGGTGAGGGCAACAGCATGGATGGGCAGCAAGAACAGCAAAGAGGGCAGTGGGTGAGGACTGAACTGGAAAGTAAAGAAATGCAGATGAGGAGGGCAGCCTTTCAAGACACTTGACTACAACTGATAAAAATCAGCAATTAAAATGAGGTAATTGCTAGTTACAAATTATAAACATTTATGAGAAAATAGCTCAATTTAGAACAAGGTATAAAGAAAAAAGATACAACTTGATATCTGCATAAAGATCAGTTCTCTGCCAACTTTGCCTAATTACTTTCATCTCGGATGACTGAGGAAATAACCAACCCTTTCTGGCCCATTCTTTTCTGGGATATCAGTTCCCTTTAGGACACAGCAGCTCTCCAGATTCAGAGATGAGCTGTTGCAGGGAACTTGGTCAACAGAGAAGAAAGTAGGGTTCCCCCCCCTCTCCCCGCCGCCCCGACTACAGCTATGGAAAACCCCTTGGAAATAAATAAAGGGCATCCTCTTGACTTCTGGGCATTTTAGATTTGCTATGAGTATTCTTTGCTCACTCCCAATGCTGTTCTTTTGAATGGGTTTATGGCTTTGTAATCAATGCTGTAGGAAAAACTAGAAAGGAAAACTACTTTGTCCTTGATTTTTTTCTTTATTTCACTTAATCCTCACACAACCCTATGAGACAAGTATTATTACTTATCCCCATTTTACAGACAAGGAAAATAAGCTGCACTCATGTCAATTACCTGCCTTCAATCACACAGCTAGTTCTTTGTTGGATACATGCATTGCCAATATTTCCTTCAGGTCTTCGACTTGCCAATTCATTTTCTTAATTGCATCTTTATAAAAACAAAGGTCTTTAAATTTTAATGGAGACAAGTGTATCAACTTTTTGTAGTTAATGCTTTTTGTGTCTCAGACATGTTTGTCTATCCCAAGGCTACAAAGGTTTTCTTTAGATATTTTGGCGCTTTAGAGTATAAGACCCATTTCATGTTAATTCCTTCATGTGTGTATGGCAAGAGTTGTGGATTGAGATTTTTAAATTTTTTTTCTATATGTATATGGAGTTGTTCCAGCACCATTCCTGAGAATCTATTGTGCCTGTTGAACAGCTTAACATCTTTGTCGATAGTTAATTAAGCATATACATGTAGGTCTGTTTCTAGATTTTCTATTCCAAGATTCTATATGTCTTCCCTTACACCAGCACCACACTGCCTTGATTACTGTAGTAAATAGCAAATCTTGAAATCAAGTATTATAAGAACCCTAACTTTGTTCTTTTTCAAATTTATTTTGGCCATTCTGGGATCTTTCCATTTCCATATAAATTTTAGAATCTATTTGTTAATTTCTATCAAAAACTTGCTGAGATTTTTAGCTAGAATAATTGCTCTGAACCTATATATTAGTTGGGGGTGATTTTATACTTCTATATTAATTATTTATTTCATGAACAGTATATAACTCTTAATTTATTCAGCTTTTTGCTTTCTCTTAGAAATTATACTTATTTTGGTGGTCTATCCCTAAATATTTCTTATCTCTTTATTCTAAGCAGTAACTTCAAATTTTTGTTTGTTTGATTTTTGGTATGGGTCATTGAATCTAGGGGCACTTTACCACTGAGTTATATTGCCCATCCTTTTTATTTTTTTATTTTGAGATAGGGTCTTGCCCTGCTGAGCTAGCCTCAAACTTGAGATTCTCTTGCCTCAGCCTCTTCTGTTGTTCACTTTCTTATTAGCACATTTTTAAGCTCACAGCAAAATTAGCAGAAAGTACAAAGATGTTCCATCTATTTTCTGTTTCCATGTTTGCATAGCCACCACCACTTTCAAAATCTTTTACCAGAGTGGTAACAATAACCAGAGAATGATACATTGTATTAGTCAGCATTCCATTACTCTGGCAAATATCTGAGATAATCAACTTAAAAAGAGAAAAATTTTATTTTGACTCACAGTTTTGGAGGTTCCAGTCCAACCCTCAATAGGGGTTAATTGGCCCCATTGCTTTTGGGCCTGTCTATAGGGCAGCATATTATGTTGGGGAGCACATGGCAGAATAAAGTGGTACCATTCTCACGAAAAATTAATGAGAGTTCCTGTTGCTCCACATCCTTGATGGAATTTGGTATTGGGCCATTTTAATCTGAGTGTAGTGGTATATTGTTGTTTGAATTTGCAATTCTCTAATGACATATGATGTTGAGCATCTTATATGCTTATTCACCATCTGTAAGTCTCCATTGATGATATACTCGTTTAGGTATTTTGCCTATTTTTAAATAAGGTTACTTGTTTTCTACATTGTTGAGTTTTAAGAGTTCTTTATTTATTTTAGGTAATAGTCCTTTGTAAGATATTTGTTTTATGAATATTTTGCTGGTAGTCTGTGGCTTGTTTTCTCATTCTTTTGACAGTGTATTTCTCAGAGCTGAAGTTTTCAATTTCAATGAAGTCTACTTTATCAATTCTTTGTTCCTTGGATTGTGCTAGTTATATTTTACTAGTATTTAAAAATGCAATTGAGTTTTAATATTGACTTTATATCTTATTATCTTAAAGTATGCATTTATTAGTGCTTTTATTATTTAATTAGTAACTTTTTATATTACTTAGGATTCTATACAAATATAATCATGTCATATGCAAATAGATAGTTTCACTGATTCTATTACACAAAACTTTAAACTTTTTCTTATCTTGTGGCAAGGGTTAGAACCTACAGTACAATGTTGTATATAAGTTACAAGGTCAAACATCCTTGCATTACTCTAAATCTTTAGTGAAAAGAATTTAGTCTTTTATCATTAAATATAATGCTAGACCTAAATTTTTTTGTATATACCCTTTATCTGATTGAGGAAGTTTCCTTCTAGTTATAGTTTCTTGTGATTTTATTTTATTTTTTTATCATTAATTGGTGTTAAATCTCAACAATATTTTTTCTATATTTATTGAGATGACTACATTATTTTCTTTTTAAATTTGTTAATAAATGTGAATTATATTGACTAATTTTCAAATGTCAAAACAACCTTGTATTCTTAATAAAAATACTAACAGGTCATGATGGATTATGCTTTTTAATACTATTGGATTTGGTTTGCTAGTGTTTTGTTATGGATGAGAATATTGTCTTTCAGAGTGGTTCTACCATCCTGTGTTAGATTTCCTATTGCTCCACATCTTTGACAGAAAGAGAAAGGTGTGTGTGTGTGTGTGTGTGTGTGTGTGTGTGTGTGTGTTGGGGGGCATCCTTAATATTGAAGGAAGGGAGCTCAGTAGAGTGTAAGAAAAGGACCTGGAGGGAAAAAGAGAAGGCCAGGGGAAATATCGGGGAGTGATATTGGCCAAATTATATTGTTATATTATGTACGTTTAAATATGTAATGGTGAATCCCCTCATTATATATAATTATAACGCAACAATAACAATACTTAAAAATCAACCATTAATTTAATGTTCTCTGTTGTTTTTATTTTTTTCGATTTCATTAGCTGTTACCTTTATTATCTCTGATTTTTATAATTTGGGTTTATTTGCTTTTTTTTTTTTAAACTGATTTTGCTTAATTCTCCTCTTTCTCTTTCTGAATGGGCTTCCTCTACTTCAGGATGTTCATGGCATATAGTATAATGGTGTATAAAGAATTGAAATACAAAAATAAATAAATTAATTTAAAAAAAAGAAGAAGACTGTTCCAGACTGAGAGGTTCTGTATTACCTCTCAGCTCATGGGCCAATACTGGTAAGCCATGGTCCCAGTTCTAAATTCTCAGAAGAGTTTCTCATTGAATCAGTTTGGGTCAAGTCCACTTAGCTGTGGCCAGGGAAGTTTTTGGCACCTAGAATTAACAGGGTCTGGTCTATTCTTTGAGCAAGGCTGTGGATAAAATCGGTTTATAAAACATAGCACACAGAGCAGATAGCACCTCAAGTTGTGATTCAACTTACTCAAATGTTTCTTATTCAACAGAAACATTTGCCAAATTTTATAATTAATAAGAAAAAAAAAGCCTTGGGATAAAATTGAAAGATCCTGACCTTCAAAGAGCATGGCTCTTTTAATGGGTCCCTTAGGATTAAGTTTGATTTCTTGAGTTGGACTATATATTGGTATTATAGGGGCTACTGAGAGTCCACAGAGAGTCACTGGGTAGGCATGGTGCATCTCCTTTAAGTATCCATTTGACTACAAGTTTTGTGACCATTTTATATTAAAACCAACATGAAGGTATAATAGAATAAACTGCTAAACAGTCAAGATTTTTAAAGCCATGGTGGTAGATGAATCCTTTGTGGAAAAGTTCCTGTATTATTAGGGACCTGGAAAACTCAGTGAATAATGTTAAGAATCCTATCAAGAATCACAATCTTTTTTAAGAGTTTTTTTTTTTTCTTTTTTAAGAAAGAGTGAGAGAGAGTGACAAAGAGGGAGAGAGAGAGAACCTTAATATTCATTTTTTTAGTATTTGGTGGACACAACATCTCTGTCTGTATGTGGTGCTGAGGATCGAACCCGGGCCGCACGCATGCCAGGCGAGCGCGCCACCGCCCGAGCCACATCCCCAGCCCCCACAATCTTTTTTTTAAAAAATATTTTTATTAGTTGTTGATGCACATTTATTTATTTATTTAAATATGGTGCTGAGTATTGAACTTGGTGTGTCACACTTGCTAGGCAAGCACTCTACCACTGAGTCACAACCCCAGGCCCAAGAATCACAATCTTAATCCTTGTTAGCATTGAAATAACATGATAATCTGTATCACATGCAATTTATTCAAATATTTTTTTTCATTTTATACTGTGTCAGATTCTCCAAAAACTTCTAGATACCTAGGCACAAAGAAAGGGATTCCTATCATGGGGTGATCTCATTGTGCCGATTGCACACTTAAAACATATTAGGTTAAGTATGACTCCTGAATACAGTTTCTTTTGCATTCACCTTGCTAATATAAATGGGAAACATAAATAAGGAACATAGAGGAAAAAGTAAATGGAAAAGTAGAAACTCTTTCCAGTCTTGAAAGAAGAAAGGATGCAGAGGCCAGAAGGGACTGAGATCATGCTAAAGAAGCAATGCTTGGGACCAGGCATGCTCTCTTGCAATCAAATTGGGCTGCCCAGGGGAAATGGCTTGACAGTCACCAAGATGAGTAAACACAGACATCTCTGGGGCCCATGCCACATCCATGACCTCACTCCACACGTTTAGTCCCTCTTCCTGCTCAGATATGTAGTTGAGCAATCACTAAAATTGGCCACAAGATACCAAGAACAACTAGAAAAGGAAATGAGAATTTCTTATTAGCTTCAATCTTCTTGGGGAGAAATGGCAAAGATTACTGCATGTATAAGAGGCAGGCCCAACTTACACAACGAATCCAGTTATGACCTGCACGCTCACTGCACAGTAGTACAGTGTAGTTTCTTCAGCCTGTTTCTTCTCCAGCTAGGAAGGTGTTAATATTGAAAGGAATTTGAGAGACAATGAAGCTTTGTATAAATGTCAGACCTCTGTGGTGTTGAAAGGAATGTCTTCTAGAATATGAAGCCTCATGGTGGCTAGCCTGCAAACACCTGTTCTGCTTAGTGGCTCGTCTCTAATGATCCTCCCCGATTGCAGGGTGAGCCATGGGTCTGCTGAACCCTGCACATCCTTGGGAGAAGAGTTGATTTTTCTTCCCCACAGTGTAGTTTTGAAAGCAGAAGGGAGAAAGAAGCACTTCAGATGATCTTGTTTCTAGCTGTAGTTCCCTCTGCCACCAGATTCCTCTTACCCTTGGCATGGCTCCTTTTTAAATTTCCACCTCTTGATGTTCACAGAAAGGGGATGAACCAGGGGATCTCTACTGTCCCTTTCAGCTTTTACTTTCTGTGAGTCTGAGGAAAGTCTATGTGGGCCGGAGCACTTTTGGACAGGGATCTGAGTGGGCAGGTTTTTAACCCTCAGGGTGAAGGGCCAGGAATGGGCAGGCATGCACCCAATGCCAAACTTTTCTTACATCATGTTCCTGGGGGCTATTCAGAAATGACCATAACTATAATAAAAATGGTTGTTACTGCTTATCATGAGCTCCGCTGTCTTGTTATCCTCTAGCCCAATTCCTCCTGGTTCAGAACTGCTGATGTGTGGGATCATGGCTGCTACCTGGATTCGAAATCCTTTAAACATTCTTAAAAATCACCCCATCTACACCTCTCTGGTGAAGTAGAACAGATATGTTTGTGAATTCCAGCCTGTTAGTCTTAAAGCAATAACTTCCAAAGCAGAAAATATGACAGCAGACCTGCATCAGTAAGAAAATAAATTGATTCAAGCACAAATAGCTTCCAAGTTGTAGGAGAGCCAGGTGGAAATGTCCAGTAAGCAATTGGAAACACAAGTCCAGGAATAAGGAGGGAGCTGGATTTAGGAGTCCAGCTCCTAAATTTAGTTGTTGATGCCCCTGACCTCCAACTTTTTTTAGGATATTATAATCATGCGTATTTCTATTTGTTATAATCTATGGCATCAACTAGATGATGTGACACAGAGTTAGGAAGAGGTTTTAAAAGATTTATGTATTTTCAAAATCTTAAACATGGCTCCTTGTCTAGTGGCTTAGGGGAAGGTTAGGCCTAAAGTTAAGATTAGGGTTCATATTCTGATCAGCATAGTTTTCGTTCTGGTTACCTTCCACGTACATCTCTCCTTCTTTAAAACAGGGACAGTTCAGGCTTGGTTCCATTTCAACTGAGACAGAGTTCCCCACTCAGGAGGAGGTTTGGGGCAAGTGTGCAGTGTCTGTAGGAGGTAGGGTATGTGCAGGGTGGGGTGGGGGGACAGCTAGATGGGGCGCCTGGTGCAGCTTCTGCCCTCTCCTCCTCAGGCAGCTTAGTGTGAGGACTCCCATCCCCCACTCAAGGTCCCTGGCCTTTCCCAGCAGGCATCAGTGAGCTCAGGGTCTGCTTGCAGAGGGGCCACAGCGCTCTTACTAGAGGCATGAGCTGACTTAGAGACACGCGGAGGTAATTAACTGCTAGTTTCTGCCAAGACCTGCTGACCCCTTTGTAGGAACCACTGTAAAGATAAAACGGCTTACTGTTTTTCTTTTTTCTTAGTGCCTCCGGTGCCTGTAACCTCCATAGTAATCATGACATTTTGTATTTATCATTAATGTTCCAGCTGAAAGGATCCTCTTTCTCCCTTCTTGTCGCTGCCAGGGCCCTCTTCAGTTCAGGTTATCAACTTTCTCAGAGAACGCTCTCTGTAAGGCCCCAGCGATGGTGAGTTAGACTGGGTCACTTCAGCACCCCTCTCCTCACCCCACGCCTCTGTGTGTCACCTACTTCTGATCACAGCCTGGATGGAGGTGGGGGAGGGTGGTTTTAAGCCCCAGATAGATCATTTGTCAAAGCTGTCTTCTTAATCTCCCTGCTCAGGTCCATTATCATAGGCCTAGAACAATTGCTTTTATTCAACAGTTTAATAGATCTCTTTTTTGACCAGCAGGCTCAACCAAGCATCTTCCTGACTCCTGGGCCGTCATTAACACGCTTCTTAACCCAAAACAGCTGTTCCTTCTCTGCCTCTGCACCGCCCCCATCCACCCACCCATTTTTGCTCCTAAGACAAACTTTGCTTGTCCAGAAACTTTGGGGGAGGGGGAGTATTTTTTGCATAAATGATTCTGGAAAAATAAGGATTTTCTACTTTGGGCATGAATACCTCTTTACTTTTAACCATTTTGGTGTATCTTTCCAAAATGTATTGTTTTAGTACCTTCTTAAACGGGAAAATTAATAGAACATAATTTAACTATTTTTTGATGTCTTGGGATCATTACCCTGAACAAAGGTTTTGTTACTCATAATCAGCAGGGCTCTGGAGGAAATAAAGAATCCTAGATTTCTGGATTCTGAATTTATTTTGTAAACCTTTAAATGGACTCTTTCTCCCATCTTTTTATCAGGCCAATTATTACGCATGATTCTGGTTATCACTGTTCTTATCTTCCAAAATTCTTATTTTAATTTTCTAATTTTCAAGGTTTACTGTGAGCATAGAAAACCAATATCACCACCCCTGCCGCCCCCACACACACACACACACATGTGTGAAAGTGTGCGTGCCTCACAATTGTGAGGAAAAAAAAACTGGGAGTTTTCTATGAAAAAAACAAACATAGTGTGAGTTCTCTGTTTAGGTTTTCTGGAAGCCATGTTTGCTATTTTTTTTTTTTAATCATCTTAGAAATGTTAAGTCGTGAGACAGAGTTTGAGGAGTAAGTTATCCTCAAATTTCTTGACGTCATCTATCTTTCTAGAAAATTCTTCCTCAGTTTTGTTCTTTGTTGTCACGTAATGCTAGAGTAGGCCAGCTTCCTCAAATAGGATTTCTTTTTGTGAAAGGACCTTTATTTCATTATCCCAACTTCACATACAAATTATTTCACTATCTTTTAAAAAGTTATGATTTTCTCAAAGTATTGTTATTTAAAAAAAAAAAAACTCACAGGTGCAAAAACAAACTGCAACCACAAAAACTAAATCTGCTCCCACCCCATTGTCCTCTGGCAAAGTCCTGTGGAAAGCTGAACAAATGAACAAGGCTATTTGACAGAGTGTAACCCATACCAGCCCCATTGTGCAATGCCTTGAACGTAAGTCCTTTTTAACTAAACGGAGGTACATTTTCTTTTATAGTGTTGACTTTGACCCTGAAGCTTAGTGAAGAACACTTGTGCAACATTTTCTGGATCAATTTATCATCCGCTCAGAGCAGACATGCATTTTTCTCATCATTAAAGGGAAACCAAAACCCATCCACATAATCCTCCATTCTGCTTTGTTTTTTTCTAGTCCTTCATGTTGTAGATTCTGAAATATTAACGAAGGGATGTGAACGAAATGTGCTCTATTTTCACACCCAGTCCCAGTGGGAGTGTGGGTACCGCCAGGAAGTGGGAAGATGAGAAATGTCCTCATTTTGCAAAATCATGTTACCCAAAGTCAGGTTGCTCCACTACCTTGGAATCTCCCAAGACACTTGTTTAAAATCCAGATTCCTGAGCTGGGTTCCATTGAATAAAATTCCTGGAGGATGGGGCTTTGTAATTTGCATAATAAATGGACTAGATGTTGTCCAAGTTTTTTTTTGTTTGCTTACCAAATTTTTTAGCTCTCTTTTGGTGAATACTAGTAATAGTTAAACTTACTGCATACTTATACTAGTTAAACTTCTTTGTAAGAAGAATAGCTCTCATTTGCATAGCAATGCTTTTTATTTTTCAAAGTGTTTTCCTATATAAAACCCTCTGAGGTAGGCAGGGAAGGTGTTCTCTGTGTTTTGCAGATAGAGTTGAGTCCCATGAAGCTTAATAACTTGTGCAAGTTACACAGTAACTGTGCTCAGGAGGCAGGATTGGCCACAGGTCTTCTAGTTTCCTTTCCCTGCATGCTGCAAGCTGTAGAATCCAGGACACAAGAGGAGGCTTTATTAAAATGTCCCTTAAAGATAGACCTGAGCTGAAACCAGTGCCTTCAGAGCCACTCTGCATGCTGCTGATCGCACTGTGCTTTTGCTCCTAAAAGATGAAAGCGCGGGTGAAACTCTGGGCATGGGGGCAGAAATGGGAATCTTCAAAACAAAGACAATCTCATTCCTCTTCTATTCGTCCCCTTCAATTTTCTGATCTTTTTCCTCCACTCCCTCTTTCTTGTAAAGACTCAAACTCTGAAATAATTATATGAAATTAAGTCAGTAAAAGCTAGGCTTGTTTCCTTAAGATTGATGTGTTAACATTTTGGACAGTTTTCTCAGGACGCAGGGAGACTATTATTTCTGAGCTTGGCTGCAGGGAATCTCCCTCTTCCCCAGGCAGGGGAGTATCCTCCCCCCAACCTCAAATTGTTTTTTTTTTTTTTTTTAATTCCATATCTCCTCCCATGACATAGCCTGTGACCAGGAGTTCAGTAGAAGTTATTTTGTTGTTTTAGTGCTCAAGAATTTTCTTCGGATTACAACTACCCACTGCCCTAAAAAAAGAAAATAAGAGTCCCTAAACTCTTTCTGGAGACTGAATGCAAATTGAGCTTCCCTTGGCTTTGTGGATGGAAAGGTCTTCTAGTATGGGAGTGGGGGTTGGGGGTGAGGGAAACACGTTGCAGCTCCACCTGTCTATTCTTATCTGTATATCAAGATAAGCAGGCTGGTTTCTTGTTAGTAAAAAGGAATCTTCATGCAAATTATTTTACTCTTTAAAAAATAATAATAAAAATAGAGGTGTGACCTGATGCGTCACCATCTCACTCTGTGCAGTAAAATAAAAGTTAAAAGATGGCTAGTATTCTTTGCCTTGGAAAGTGCCCAGTACTAAAATTAGGCTGAATTTCTCCCGATCCATGGCAGCCCTCAAGGAGACGAGCAGGGTCAGGTTCAAGAGGTGCTTGCCTGCCTTGACACATCATTCCTAATTATGATGCCTTTGTAAACCCCTGCCCTTTTGCTTCTTGGGGCTTGTAAAAGGCGCCTGCAAACCTCTGCCTTCCTGTGCCTCCCTGCCCCTAGGTAGAAATCCTCCTCTTGCAGGAAGTGCAAAGGAAAGTTCAAAGCTTTCTTGGTCAAAAGAAAGTGCACCATGATCCCGTATAACATGATTAGGTAACAATTAGACAAAAAAAAAAAAAAAGCCAGGGCCTCTGCCTCACTGGTCACTGCTGGCCCCCTGCAGTCCCTGGCTTTCTTGCAATCAAATTCTCGTTCAGCAGAAAGATGCAAACCATAACTGAGCATCATTTAGAGTTCTAGAGTCTGTGATGAAATGTCCCCACCAAACACAGAGGCTAAGGGATCCATCTCAAGGGAAAGAGGACAAAGAAGGGAAGCCAGGGGCCACAGACTGCAGGGCGGGTCCTGGCGCTCTGGTGATTTTTTTGTATGACTACCAGGCTTGTTTCCTTGCTATAAAACAAGTCCGGTTCAACCTATGTTAAAAAGAGGGTTAAAGGGGATCATAAATCTTCCTGGGTATTGAAGATGCATGGAAACCCCAGCCTGATGTCTTTTACATCTGTTTTGGGTTCTCAGCCTCAGCTGGCTCTGCTGCCTCTTCTGCTGCGATAACTCAGAAGTCCCATTCAATCCTCTGAGTAGCAGGTATAGAGTGTCCCCTCGGAGCACGGGGGATAAGGGGTGAGCGTCCGGGCAGCAGGCAGGCCCCCAATGCTGGCCCACGGACACCCGTAAGTCTATACCCTGGGGCTGGTGGAGGGGAGGCTGCTGGATTGACAGTGTAAATGGGCAGCACACACAGCCTGCTGAGGAGGCTGGCGGCGGGTGGGAGAGCGCTGGCTGAGGTGGGTCACACGGAGATTGAATTTCAGCTGAATTAGATCAGAGCTGTGGGAAACAGCTCCTCCTTCACACACACAGCCGGTCTCTTAGGAAGATGTGGGAGGGTGGCTGGGGAGACAGAGGCAGGCAGCTGCGATGAAATACCAAGTCGGCTCACAGCAGCTAACAGCTAACTTAATTACTGTCTACCTCTCCCCAGAGTGCCGGCCAGACTCTGCAGACCTGGCGGGGTTTAGACAGAAGGCTTCGCAAGTGTCAGGGAACCAACGATGGGGGCAGCCTTCAGTACACACCCTGGTTTGGGAGTGAGTCTGTGTGTGTCTTTAAAAGAGGAGGAAATGCATGAGGATGAAAATAGGGGAAAGGCGTGGAACTTTTAGAGACACAGCTGCCAAAGGCAAACTCCAGAAGGGATTTTGGTGGCTTTCTCTGATACCTGTAGGGTTTGATGTTTTAGAGCATTTCATTAACATGCAACATGAGCTCCCAAGACCATCGCCGCCTTCCCTGCCGCTGCTGCTGGTGCTGCCGCTGCTAGGAACAATTCTTCTGATCCTCTTTCTCTGCTTAATAACCTGCCACCATTTCAGTGACCCAGAATACCAGCTTTTCTTGGGGGAGCTATTGGAGGAGCGGAAAATTAGGAGAAAGTTTCAGAATTAAAACGGGAACACTTGCAGTCCTATTATAAAGGGCAAGAAGTCAGCTGCTTTGAAATCCACCCCCTCAGCAGGGGTGGGAAAAGCCTTTCCAGGAGACAGTGGGAACACATTTGTTCCCTAAGCTGGCACCAGAGTGGCTTTCTCCAGGGCAGCCAGGACCTGGCATTCTGTACACACCATTTGAATTGGGGCCTTTAAATGATCTTTTTTTTTTTTTTTTTTTTTTCTTTTCCCGTCACTCAACAAGAGGCCAGTGGCAAAAAATTCCTGTAGCAGCTTCCCCTGAACCAGGCAGAGAACAACTCAGAGTCTGCTCCCTGATCTTCTGGTTTTGCCCATCAATTTTAAGCCTGTTGCTGCTGATGAGAAAATGACCCCAGAAAACTGCCCACTACAGATCCCACGTTTGCTGGGGTGTAGTGTACTCTCTGTATAATGCTCCTTTTTTACTGAGGAGCTTCTGGAGTTTTGTCCCATGTCTGGGCCTAAGGAAACCTGTCAGGATGTCCCCAGTAGGATGAATGAATGATTGGCCCTTCCTTAAGGAGAGTGACATCCAGAACAGATAGTCCACTGGGCCAGATCTGATTCAACGTTTGAATTCTGAGGCACTGACCATTATGTTGGATTTTCGTGACTCACGAGAAGAAACAATTGGATCTTGACCTGGACTCAGGGCTGGTTTTGAGGCAGATACCCAAAAGGGTGCCTGGGAAGACTGCAGGGTTTCTGTGAGTCATCCCAAAGGCATTGAAAAACGTATACATAGAAATTTATTTCCTTCAGCCCCGGGAAAAGAGATTTTCCTGAGTGGAAGATTCCCCCAGATTTAAGAACTACTGCTTTATAGTAAAGATTTTCCCAAGCTAATTTTAGGGGTCCAATGGCTTCCCTCAATCACAGAGTCTGCAATGTAAACTGCACTGTCTACTGTACTCTGTACCACAAGAGAGACTGGCTGTTGACTCACATAACTCAGTGAAAACAACAGCCAGGGGACGACAAACAAAAGCAGACAGACCATGCCCACAGAGCTGCCTCCTGACATTGTTATCCTGAGGGTGGGGTATGGCTCTCCCTAGCAAGGCTCCATTCAGTTGATACCCTGCTCCCAGAATTTGTAGTTCCAAGGCCAGTGCTCTCAAAGGATACTATTAATGAAGAAAGACAGCATAAGGGGGAAACTTGAAGAGCTAAAAGTCTGGTTCGGACTTGATAAACCCATTGAATTAAGGAGTTAAACAAATATAGAGAAAGATTCAGATCCATCTTGCAGGGATTCTGGGTCATCTGAAATGACATTGAAAACTGATATGTAGAAATTGTATGTATTTCCCTCAGGCCCAGGAAAAGAGATTTTTCCAGAGTGAAAGACTCCCCCAGACTTAAGAGCTATTGCTTTATAGTAAAGATTTTCGAAAGCTAATCTTAGAAGCATGCACTGGCCCATGTTGGTGCAAATCTCTCTCTACCAGCATGGGAAAGTTTCTTTAGGGAGAGGTGCTAGTCATCATTGCATCTTGAAAAATAACAAGGAAGGCCAGTATAATGGTGCACATCTATATTCTAACTCCAGTGACTTGGGAGGCTGAGGTAAGGGGATTACAAGTTTCAGGCCAGCCTCAGCAACTGTCTCAAAAATTAAAAACAAAAAAGACTGAGGAGGGCTGGGTTTGTGGCTCAGAGGTAGAGCGCTTGCCTAGCATGTGTGAGGCACTGAGTTCAATCCTCAGCACCACATAAAGTAAAATAGAGCCATTGTATCCACCTATAACTAAAAAATTAAGAAAAAGAAAGACTGGAGATATATCTCAGTGGGTAAAAGCACCCTTGGGTTCAATCCCTAATGCAGAAAAATGAAAAACAAAGATGACAGAATCCCATAGTTCTCCTTCTGGAGCTGAAGTTTGGTTACAAATTACAGACATGTTTTGCCTTAAGAATATCCAATTTTGAAACTCTAGAGTTTGAGGTAGGAGGATCACAAGTTCAAAGCCAGCCTCAGCAATTTAGCGAGGCCCTAAGCAATTTAGCAAGACCCTGTCTCAGAATACAAAATATAAAGGGTTGGGGATGTGGCTCAGTGGCTAAGTGTCCCTAAGTTCAATTCCTGGCGCGCGTGTGCGCGCGCGCGCACACACACACACACACACACACACACACAGAAATCCAATTTTGATAAGTAAACTAATTTACCAAAGCAGAGACATTGCAAGTAATACTTGTTTACATTAAATAGTAGATGCTATTAAAGAAGGATTCACATGAACAGAGTTCTACATACTATACTTTATCTCGAATAATCATATAACAACCGTATGAGATAGGTACTAATTTCTCCCATTTTTCAGGTGAGAAATTTAAGACTTTGAGAGTTTAATTTCCTTCATTGAGATTATTTCTCTATCTAGTGGCCAAGAGAACCAGTGCTGAAAGCCAGATTAGTCTATCTCCAAAGACCATGCTCATATTCTTCACTAGACAGCTTCTCAGTGCAGTAGAATTTGACGCGTTGTCAAAAATGTCAAAACCCAAATGCATCCAGGTACAGTGGTAAACGCCTACAATCACAGTGACTCAGGAAGCTGAGCTAGGAGGCTCAAATGTTCAAGTGTAGCCTCTGCGACTTAGTGAGACCTTGTCTCAAAATAAAAAATAGAAAGGGTTGGGGATGTAGCTCAGTAGTAAAGAGCCCCTGTAGGTTCAATCCCTAGTACAAAAAACAAATACCAAATAAATGCTAAACATGATTCCATTTTTCAAATGTAGGAAGGAAGGCAATATATTTTTGCCAAGTATCTACTATTTCCAGATATTATGCCAGGGATTACAAATATCTCATTTTGTAAAAAATTAAATTTTATCAAAAACTCCATTCTTGTGGAACATTTTCAAAATAAATTTGTCAGTTAAGTGCACACATGCAAATTGTCCCTCCCTGGGAAATCACAAACTAATTAAAACTTGCCTGGGACAGAGGACAGATTTTGGTCACTATTTTATCCTCTTTTTTTCAGTAGTATCTACATCAGGTCAATAAGTAATTACTAGATGGATGAACAAATAAAAGAATAAAGCTCTGATGAGGACAGTAGTCAGAAATTCTCACTCCTTAAGATGGAAGCAAGTCACTCCAGCCACAGGCATTGAGAGGGGGTGTAGCTCATCACACACCAAAGGTGAATTCATACCAAAAAGACAAAGAAAGGTGAGAGAGGAACCAAGAAGAGGATGTGGAGATCTTGCTTTTGAAACTTGAAAAACTATGCTTTGTTTTTCTAATGTTTAATTGTTTCTATTCAGAGGTGGTGGTAGGGGGGAATGAAAAGCTCCTAGTGGTTGAAAATTCTATGCCAAGGAATAAAATCTATACCTTCTCAGAGATCTCAATGAATTCGAGTACTTGGGTAATTATTTTTTTTTCATTTTGACAGTTTGATCTACAAGATATTCATACCTAATATTCCCCTCTTGTGAATATGTATGCTGTGTGTGTGTGTGTGTGTGTGTGTGTGTTTGGTAAATGTTGATATGCCAGGGGTCTTCGGTCTTGGTAAGTTAAAATTTCTTTTGTTGTTGTTGGGAATGCAAACAGTTCATCAAAATGTAATGCTTTCATGAACCAGAGGTCGAAAGAATGAATATTTTGAGGACAGCAATCTTGGACTTAAATTGCAGCTTAAGAAAGTTCATTTCTGTTGAGAAATACCCTGAAACAAATGCTACCCTAGGGGACCTGTGTGCCCTTAAGACTTGAACTGCCCTTAAAACCACATATACATTAATACACTTGTCCATGTAACAGACTTTAGTGAGAGCTTACCTATGGCCTCAAGGCAGCCTCCATCTATGGGATGAAATACATAAGAAAGCAATTGGTCAACTGTACATTAGAAGATTGGAGATCGGCACAGTTGTTAGCAGAGCAGAGCGGAGGGACTCTCAACCACTGGCAGTCAGGGACAGGGAGAGTGTCCAATAGGAAGTGGGCTTTGAAAAATACAAAAAAAGTTTTCTGGTAAGAAAATAAATGGTAAGGGTGACTGAGGGAACATCATGCAAAATCCTGGGATTGGAGGAGGTGCTGGGAGAGGACAGGTGAGGGGAATAGTGACAGATGTGGAGAGTGGAAATCTTCTACTTGGATCACCAGGCTGTGTGGAGCCAGGATTGTTATTCAGGTGTGAATAACAATGGTCAGCATATACTGAGCACCTGCTATCTTCCAGGCACATTTATACGATCTATATGTTTTGACTTAGTTGATCATTACAGTAGTCCTATGAGGTGGGTAAATTAATATGACCCTTCTTTCCCACAGTCACAGGGGAACCAAGTATCTTGCCCAAGAGCACATTGCTAGACAGTGGAGAAGTTGGGATTCAACCCAGACATCTGACTCTAGAACATGTGCTTTTAATAGCCTCTCCAGACTGCTCTGATGGCCTCAGGTTTGCCTGGCCAACTAACCAAGTAGACTCCTTCCTACCTGTTGGTGCAAGTAAGAGTAGAGATTATGAATACGGAGATAGTTTTCTTATTCCAGCCTCTCCTTCCTCAGGCCAAAGAGAGCAAAGCTGCACACATTTTAATATCAGAATGCAAGTGCAGAGGGTAGGGACCATGCTGGCTTTATTCATCAATGTACATTGAGTACCCAGCACAGAACCTGGTACCCAGTAAGTACTCAATAAATAATATTAATGAAATAAATAATATATGAAGTTATTAATTTTTACATATTAATCTTATAAGGAAATAAATTCATAGTTTTTCAAGATTGTTTTTACTTTTTCTTTTGAGACATAAATCAATAAAAACAATGCATTCCACTGTAATCTTGTCACATGAATTTATGTGGAAATCTATGAAATATTCAACCTAACCCAAAATTCACAGAGGAATGAATTTCCTTCAATTTTATTAATGAATGGATGTAGGGTGTGTGTGTGTGTGTGTGTGTGTTCTACTTGCATTACAAGTCTTTGCTTTATTTAATATGTGCTTTCTCCAATTCAAAGATTATTCAGTCCATCTACTCTTCCAGTTTAAGAAAAAAAAAAAAAAAATCAAAAGGAGGTCCCAAGTGTCTATGGTATTTCTTCTGCAGATGATCAAAAGTTGACTATGTTAGTTGGACTTTGGTGTTCCCTAAAAATAGGATAGATAATAGCATTAGGTCACACTGAGGTCCCAGGGAGGGAATTTACCCAGTGGCATCAATGTGTTGGTGACTTCCTATATGTTTCAGTGTCATAAATAAAGCTGCTCTTTCCTTTGCAAGAAGAAAAGAGAAGTGTATTTTCTGTTTGGTCAGCAAGGCAGGAAAGGCAGTTTGGATTCTGTCCATCAACACTGATAAGCTGTGACATCAGGAGGCTGGGAGGATCCCCAGCTGTTCCACCTACGCTGGATCTCAGAGAGCATGGTCCTTTTCAGGAAGCCCAGGGAGCCCAAATAGAGAAAGACAAATGCAAATAATTCCTACTCAGAGTTTCACAAATGATTTGGGTATCCGCATGTTTTCAACTTTGAGAGACCTTTGATTTTTTGGGTTTATTCTTTGTAGCTCAAACAGAATGTGTTTTGAACATCTCCGTGGGTGTAACTCTTCCAGAAAAGTTTTCCTCCAAGAGTCAAAAATCTTAAGGAAACAGTCAAAACTAAAAGAATATGCACAATATTTTTTTCTATGAAATAATCATTTTTCTTCGTTCTCTTAAGTATATTTGTGGTGTCAATAGTATTTGATGCATTTTTTTAAGAGAGAGAGAGAGAGAATTTTTTTAATAATTATTTTTCAGTTTTCGGTGGACACAACATCTTTATTTTATTTTATGTGGTGCTGAGGATTGAATCCAGTGCCCTGTGCATGCCAGGCAAGTGAGTTACTGCTTGAGCCTCATCCCCAGCCCCTATTTGATGCATTTTATTCAATTATAAATAGCCATGATTACAACTAAAAGTTTTAAGTGCCTTACAATTCACAAATACACAAATAATTATAATAAGGTTTATATTTGCTCATTTGACTCCCCTCAGCCCTTTTGGAAATTATGGGAGTTATTACTATCTTACAGATGAGGAGACCAAATTTCAGGAAAGATAGTGGGCAAAGGGATTTGCCTAAGGACATCTCAAGAAGAATAAAGGAGCAAGAACTTAACCCAGTGTATAATATGTCAAAATACATTCTACTGTCATTGTATAACTAAAAAGAATGAGTAAAAAATTAAATAAAAAAGAACTTGCTGGGTGCAGTGGTGCACACCTGTAACCCAATGGCTCAGGAGGCTGAAGCAGGAGGATCATGAGTTCAAATCTAGCCTCAGCAATGGCAAGGCCCTAAGCAGCTCATCAAGACCCTGTCTCTAAATTATAAAAAAGGGCTGGGGATGTGGCTCAGTGGATAAGCACCCCTGGGTTTAATCCCCAGTACCAAAAAACAAACAAACAAAAAAACCCCCCAAAACCCAAAGAAACCTTAACATAATTCACAATCAAAACCCACCATCATCCTTCCATTTACTGAATGGATAAATTGAGGAAATGAGGAAATTTATTATTGAATATAATCATATACAATTTTATATATATACAATTTCATTAATAAACTGCAAGATAGGGAACTATTATTAAAAAAAAACACCTATTTTTTTTTTTTTTTTTGCCTGCTACTTTGGTATTTTCTTGTCAAGAGTCAGTGGCAAAACAGCAAATTAAAATTCAAAGACCAACAATTTATTAGATATTTAGTAAGAGGCTGAGTGAAAAATAGGAGATAACTCCAGGAAGAGAGGTAGTGTCAAAATATCAGGTTACTGGAATTTCTTGAGAGAGCAAACCCAGGCAGAACATGTCACAAAAGGAAGCTTATTTGTAAGAGGAGAGTTCAGACCTTTTTTTTTTTTTTTTCTTTTCCCCAAGTCTGAGGAATATTTTCTTTTCCTTTTCAGAAAATCCAGATTAGGAACTGTATCTTTGCCTGGCCACCTGTAAAAGACTTCAGAACAATGTAAACCACCCTGGGCAGGATATTGATTCTGATGGAGCTAATGTTGACTAAGCAGAATGATGGCTTTTTTTAACTGGAGGAATTCCAGATCTTTCCTTAGGCCTGTCTCTCCAGGGAAATGAACTCTGTCCTCAAAAAAAAAAAAAAAAAATCCACAGAAAACCTGAGTAAGAATGAAGATTTATGGTGAGGCACTGGGCGGAAGCTGGAGATCTGGTAGCTATCTAGGAGCTCATCTCTGTTATTGGAGAAACTCTCTTGACAGGATATAGTCTGGTTATCGCACAATCTTCTCAAGTTTCATTTCCATTCTGCTTACAAATGCCCCAAATATAAAGAGATGCATTTCATTAAGACAGCCTTTTAAGAGGCAGTTTATCCCAGCTGTTGCCGTCTATCTTAAACACCTACCTTTTCACCCTGCTGTGGAGTTTACATGTCGATAAGAGTTGTAAAAAAAGGGAACTTTAGAAATCTCAGCAAAGGAAAAAAACACCAGGTTGCATAGCCTCTGGGAATTGAGGTAAGAGAAAGAACCCAGGAAGCTTTAAATTTCAGGAAACTCCTCCTCCTTAGAGAAGAGACCTGGGATTATACCTGCCTGCCTTGAGGGTTTTGGGGCTGACCCCAAACATCAGGGACTATAAACACTTTTCCAATCACATAAACGGAGGGATTTTTTTTGCCTGCTACTTTGGTATTTTCTTGTCATGAGTCAGTGGCCAAACAGCAGTGAAAGGCAGGAAGAGGAGAAACAGACCTCCATGCACATTTCCTCTCTCCATCCCCATCCATGATAAATTCTCAATACCTGTTTTCAGGATATGCATATGTGGACCTGAGACCTGGGTTACAATGCCAGCTGACCAAGTGATTTGCTGGCAAATGACCTGACCTGTGTGCTTTCTCCCACTCTTGGGTTTTCAAGCTCAGAGCCATTTCTCTGGACTACTAAGATAATTCTGGAAGACTTTCATGGGGTTGGAGGAGGTTAAAATTTAGTATTGAGTGGGAATATCAGAGGAGTGGTCCCAGAGATCTGCTGGGATCCTGGTGCAACCCTCTTAGTTGATGGGGCTGGAGGTGGAAAGGCTCCTCCTTTGTTGAGAGGAAATAAACCTGAGTGGAACTCCAGCCTGCTTGCTCCTGCAGGATGGGCTGCAATGTTTGAAGTCAGGACGGGTGAGTTTCAGGAAGCCGGCTGCATCAGGTTCCCATTAGCGCAGACAGCGGCACCAGCACCAGTAGGTTCACACCAAGACATGGTAACAATTAAACCTGTGCTACTGGTCCCTACCCTGCGGTGAAGCTCTTTTCTTCCTTACCGATGGGACTTAAAGTCGCCCTGGTTTCCTTATGGCTCCATTTCCTGCAGATTCCCGTTACTTCATGTCTAATCTTGCGAGACCACTCATTAGACCACACAAATTGCAACAATTGTCTCCAGAGTGCAGGCCCTGTTAAAGACCCCGAGTGTGCCTAGCAGAAAGACTGTATCTCTCTGAAATATGAGTTACTTCCTGGGCAAATAGTCAATTACCCAAAATCAGAACTATAAATATTGGGGAGAATACCATAATCATACATACACACCCTGAGGCATATTGCTATTTTCTTTCTTTTTTAAAAGAGAGGTTTGGAACAATTAACTCCATTTTCAGTGATGAGAAAGATAATACATGCATAAATGACTGTAACTTGGAGCAGAAAAATAAACAATTTTTTAAAATACTATGGCTTTTCCAAAGAAGAAAAACTATTTTTTTTCTTTTTCTATTTTTTTTGATAGGGGGGTAGTACTGGGGATTGAACTTAGAGGCACTTGACCACTGAGCCAGATCCCCTGCCCTGTTTTGTTTGGCAACAAGGTCTCCCTGAGTTGCTTAGCGCCTTGCTTTTGCTGAGGCTCACTTTGAACTGGTGATCCTCCTGCCTCAGTCTCCTGAGCGCTGGAAATACAGGGGTGTGCCAGTGAACCCGGCAAGAAAAAAAAAATTCTGTATACAGAAGCCAGATCATAAAAAATACTATTTGAACTGAACCTTGAAAAATAGGTGAACTTTGGATACTTCAAAAGAACAAAATGATGTGACAAGAGAGGGAACAAAAGCTGTGGCATCCGCACCATAGATCTGTGGTAAGGGAAATAGTCTGTAAGGCACAGTTCCTGCGTTCAAGAGGCTTCCCTTCTGTCAAAGTGACAGCACACATTCAGGTAAAGAAATGCAGCTGTGTCAGTCCCAGGGGTGCACACCTATTACTCCAGCGACTTGGGAGGCTGAAGCAGCAGGATTGTGAGTTTGAAACCAGCCTCAGCAACTTAGGCTCTAAACAATTTAGCGAGACCCTGTCTCAAAAAATAAAATGGGCTGGTAATGTAACTCGGTGACAAAGCACCCCTGGGTTCAATCCCCAGTACAAAAAAAGGAAAAAGAAGAAGTATACAGATGCTCCTCCGTTTATGATGGGGTTACATGTCAACAACCCATGGTACATTGAAAATATGGTAAGTTGAAACTCATTTAATACACCTAACTTACCAAACATCACAGCTTAGCTTCATTTACCCTATATATGCCCAAAGCAGTTCCATTAGTCTAGTGTTGGACAAAATCATCTAATGAAAAGTCTATTTTTATATTTTATATTAAAGTATTAAATATCTCACATAATTTATTGAATACCTGTACTCCCAAAATCTTGCCAACACAATGCACTGTAGAGTAAGGGTTGTTCCCTTGGTGGTCACACGAGTGACTGGGAGCTGTGGCTCCTTGCTGCTGCCCAGCATCATCGGAGAGATCATACCATGAGCATTCCTTGCCTGGGAAAAGATCAAATTTCAAAGTACAGTTTCTAACAAATCTGTATCACTTTCACTTCATTGTCATGTTGAAAAATCATAAGTCCAACTATCTTAAGTTAGGGACTGTCTGTCATTTAAAGGACAACTTAGGACATGGTATGATCATATCCCTGCAAACATTTAAGTGTGGTGTGTTCATGACAAATTCTATTTCAAGTAAAGAGCTGTCAGGGTTTGATGAAACAGCTGTTCCAGACATGTGGAGGGGTGGGGCTTAGGGCTGAGGGAGGGGCTTTAATCGGAAGAAGAAATTAATTGAGAGTTAGAGAGGCCATGCACTACAGACCAGCCATTCTCAAAGTTCAACACATGTCAAAATCATCCTGAGGACTCACTTAACATCTATACCCCTGAGTTCCACACTAACGTTTCTGATTCAGTAGGTCTGGAGTGAAGGCGTTGAGTCGCATCTTTGGCAAACTCCCTGGTGCTTCACACTTGCGCTATGAGGACCACTGCTGTGACAGATTAGCATTCCCAGAACACAAGCATTGACTTGGGGGAATACCTGGGAAGTCCGACCATGCCGTCAAGTCCACCAGGGAAGTACTAAAAATCAGTTTGCTCATAACTCTTTGCATTTTCCTTCTTGTTGATTTCCCATCTGAATAGAACCATAAACATCCTTGTGATTTTATTTTTCCTATCTCTAAATGACTTCTTGATTTAGAATGAATTTTTATAAAAGAAGAAATGATGCTTCCATCACTCCAGAAGGAACTAATATAGTTAAAGCTTGATATCGTGTGTGTGAGTGTGTGTGTGTGTGTGTGTGTGTGTGTGTGTGTTGCTGGAGATTGAATCCAGGGCCTTGCAAACACAAGGCAAGCAGTCTACCACTGAGCTGAACCCCCACTTCTTATTTTGAGATAGGTTCTTGCTAAGTTGCCCAAGCTGGCATTCAATTTGTGGTCCCCCACCTCAGTCTCCCAAATAGCTGGAATTACAAGTGTGTGGCACACAGCTTGGATGTCATTTTGAAAGACAGGTTTTTCATCAATCTCTTCTGAAACACGCATGTTTCTTAAAGTTTTTCTCTCCAGGATGTATGGCCTATTATGGGATTGGTGTTATGGAGATTTATACACTACCTGCCTATGGTCACAGCATTAAACCTAACCTCTTAGAATCCAAGTGTTGCAGCACTGACTCAAGGTTCATTGCAAAAGGATGCACTTTTGGTTGCTTTTCTAAGAGAAGTGCATTGTTTATTGTCTCAAATGTCATATAAATAGAAATTATAATCCTTTTCCATTATTTTTTAGCTTTTACGTATTTAAATAAAACCATGTTTCCCTCTATTGTCACAGAGAGAAAAAATGTAATCCAGATTAATGGGAAAAAAAGACTCCCAAATTTGAGAATACTTCAAAAATGTCTTCATTCTTTCTGAAATAGAACAATTTCACAATCTTCTTTCTACTGTATGAGGTCATTCATGAGTTTTCTTCCAAAGTTTGACAAGTTGATTGAAGCAGGAATATTTTCCTATATACATTACTTAGCAGAGAGCCTCCTTTATTTTAATTAATTAATTAATTAATTAATTTAGTACTGGGGATTGAACCTAGGAGCTCTTAACCACCGAGCTACATCCTCAACCCTTTTTATTTTTTATTTTGAGATAGGGTGTTGCTAAGTTGCTTAGGGTCTTGCTAAATTGCTTAGGGCCTTGATAAATTGTTGAGGCTGGCTCTGAACTTGTGATCTTCCTGCCTCAGCCTCTGAGCTTCTGGAATTACAGGCATGTGTCACCGTGCCCAGCTAGACAGCTTCTTTTATGCATGTTTAAAAATCATGCCGGGCATGGTAGCTCATGCATGTAATCCCAGTGGTTTGGGAGGCTGAGGCTAGAGGATTACAAGTTCAAAGCCAGCCTCAGCAACTTAGTGAGACTCTGAGCAACTCAGTGAGACCCTGTCTATAAAAGAGAGTTAGCACCCCATGTAATTCAAACCCCATTATCGTATGCTACACTCTGCATTCCAAAATGTGCTGTGCATACTTCCCAAATTTTCCTCTAATCTTTTGACTATTGAAGAGTTGTGTCGTATGCAAATGACAGCAATTAGAGAAAATCACAATGCACACAGTTAATAGCATGATTCATATTTATGAAGCCTTAATTTTATATGAATACCAAAAATATATACTGATTATGCTGCTCAAATTTTGAATTGAGCAAATAAACAAAATAACTGGGAAGAAAATTAATTTCATAACAATGAAACAAACGTGTTATCTTTTCTCATGATTTAACACATGGAAGATAACTAAGGTTTATTGCTTTTGAGGTTTTTTTTCCCCATCTAGAAAGAAATGACAGTGTGTTGTGTAATTAGTTGCTAAAAGTGCTAATTTCTTCCTCAAATCAGAGAACTTTGCAGCACAGATAAGAGAGAGGTAGGACAATATGGCATGTCTTCAGAGCTGTAGACCTTTGAGGAGCTGAGTTGATTGTGGGTGTCAGCCTGGGAGCAAGGCAGGTCCAGAATCCTGGAATTATCAGAATCTTTGATCCCTTGATTGAGATACTCTCTATACTATGTGAAGAAATAACTTCTTTTTTAGCAGAAAAACACATTTTGTAAATTTGTCTTAGATTTATTACCTACTGGCATTTCTTACCCACTTCTTGACACTTTAAGCAATTTAGTAAAACAATATCTTCACTGAAAATGAATTGGATACAAAAAAGAAAATTTGATTTCTCCTCTAATCCAATATTTTAAAGTGACTTGTAAATTTTTTCTTTTTTAAGCTGGATGTGGTGGCCCACACCTCTAATCCCAGCAACTAAAGGCTGAGGCAGGAAGATAGCAAGTTCAAGCCAGTCTGGGCAACTTAACTCAACTCTGTCTCAAAAAATAAATAAATAAATAAAAAAGTTCTGGGATGTAGCTCAGTGGTAAAGTGCCCCTGGGTTCAATTCCCCAGTACCATGAAAAAAAAAGTTATTTTTTTTCTTGGCCAAGTATACTTTTCTTTTTTAAATTATTTTTTGTAGTTGTAGTTGGACACAATAACTTTATTTTATTCATTTATTTATTTTTATGTGGTGCTGAGGTTCCAGGGCCTTGCACATGTGAGGCGAATGCTCTACTGCTTAGCCATAACCCCAGCCCCCTAAGTATACTTTTCTGTGAAAGAAAATTATTGAATTGAAATCACATTTCCATTTGTTTCTAACCTATGATGTATATTTTCATTTATTTATTTCTTTTAATGCATTTATACCTTGGGCATGTTAGCTGTAGACATGGAATTCTCTAGCACAACACAATGTCGTCAATGCAAAATGCCAGGTATCTCTTTAAGAAAGGAGACTAGAGTCTATATAAATATATCTGTTAATTCATTTAAACCATTGTCCTCCCTTTCTGGAACCCTGGAGAAACATATTTCTATTCCATATTTTTTGCTCAAATTCACAGTGGGGGGCACTATGGAATAATAGAGTTACTTTAGATTAGGTAGAAGGGAGTGAAGGGAGGGGAGGGGGTACAGGGATAGGAAGGGCAGTAGAATGAATCAGACATTATTACCCTATGTACATATACGACTATATGACTGGTGGGATTCTACATCATGTATAACCAGAAGAATGAGAAATTATACTCCATTATATATAATATATATATGATGTATCAAAGTGCATTCTACTGTCTTGTATACTAATTAAAACAAATAAAAATAAATCAATTGCTAAAAATTCTTTTATCCAGTATCTGTCCTCCAGCTAGTTGACAAGTCTCCCAAGAAGTCTGATCTCATTATTTTATTGTCATTTTGTTTATGACCAGAAGAATCTCCACTTTCCCCGGCACACCCTTTGCTGCACAGTACCTCAGTCTGCACCCACTCGCAAACTGGCCAAACTTGGTCTTGGTTATACCACCAGAGGAGGAATGTCCAGATGAGTGTTCAGCTCTGCCCCTTACCAAGTGTGTGGCTAGGTTTCTTTCCCTTTCTGTGCCTCTGTCTCCTCATCTGAAAGTGAAGAGAACCATCCTTAATGAACATAACAATGAAATAGTAACAGAATGATAATTGGCTAGAGCTTGGTAAAGATAATCCTAAGGGGACTCAAAGAGAGTGATTTAATAACAGACGAAAGATGACTCATGCTGGGCCACCTCCCTGGAATGTTCTTGTCTCCCATTTGATACCCAGTGAGTCTGTGTGGTCACCCTCATGCCAGTTCACAATCTATTCCTTCCCCAGATCTTTCTCTGACTGAGGCAAATACTGTCTTCCTCCTCCGTGGCCCAGGGATTTAACTTTAGTGCTTTTTCTCCTTTTCTTTTTGGATTAGTTTTCTAGGCAAAAATAAAATACTATAGACTGGGGGTTTTAAACAAGAGAAATTTAGTCTCTCATAGTCCTGGAGGCTGGAAGTCCAAGAGTAGGTGTTGGCAGGGTTCATTTATCTGTGGCCTCTGCCTGGCTTGCCATTGGCTGTCTTCCCTCTGTGTCTTCATGCAGTGTCTGCGCCCTAATCTCCTCTTCTTACAAGGACACCAGTCATATTGGACTAGGGAGCTCACCCATAGGACCTCATTTTTTTTTTAATTACCTCTTTAAAGATCCTGTCTCCTAGTCACAATGTGAGGCAATGGGGTTAGGGGGCATATGAATTTGGGGGGAACCACAGTTAAGCCCACAACAATACTTTTCTTTGATACCCTCACAGGATCCAACATGGCGCCAGTCACATATGTGTCACTAATTAATTAAACAAATTGAGAAGAAACCTGGGAAGGGAAAGGAGGCAGGAAGCAGAGAAAAACAATCCTTAAAATCTGTTTCCGATACCATCAGGGAAATTGCAGAGAAAGCAAGGAAGGTTAGTCATCACCTCTACTGTTTTCCTTTCAATAACATGTCCTCGCACAACTGGATTATTTCATTAGAGTTGGGTTTCATTCTTCCTGAAAAATGATACCCCTGGGAAGGATGACATAATAGAAAGATTGAGTGGAGCAAGGCAGATTCTGCCTGTTACTCACAACGATGAAGCCTTCAGGGCCTGGCATGTAGGAAAGACGTACTAGTTGTTGTTAGCTTATTTATTTATTTACTACTACTACTTCTACTACTACTACTACTACTGCCACTGTCATGATTATGATCAGGATGGGCTATAAGCTCCATGAAGATAGGAACCTACTCATTGCAGTATTCCCTGGCTTCACTTGGAATGGAGCAAAATGTCAAAGCTCAGTATATTTGTTAAATAAATAAAGACACTGAATCTCCAAGGCTCTCTTTTCTCATTTCTGGAAAGAAATATTAATAGAGCACTTGCAATGTGTGAGGCCTCTGCTGCAAGCTTTATTTTTATTTATTTATTTATTTATTTTTTTGTGGGGGCAGTACCAGGGATTGAACTCAAGGGCCCTCTTCTAACACTGAGCCATATCCCCAGCCCTATTTTGTATTTTATTTAGAGACAGGGTTTCATTGAGTTGCTTAGCACTTTGCTTTTGCTGAAGCTGGCTTTAAAGTCACGATCCTCCTGTCTTAGCCTCCTGAGCCGCTGGGATAACAAGTGTGCGCCACTGTGCCCGGCTGTGCCGCATGTTTTATGAGGATTATTTCATTTTGATATTCTGACCGATCTTCTGGAATAAGTACTATTTTTTATCCTCACTTTCCAATGATTAAATAAGCAGTTAAATAACTGGTTGAGGTCACACAACTCAGATGATGTCACGCTCAAATTTGAAGTACCAACCAATATGTTCTATTGTCTCCCTCGTGTCCATGTAAAGAGTGAAAAATTCCAACTTCATAGGCTTCACAACAGTGAGGATTAACTGGGAATTTGTAAAGTGTCTGATATGCAGTGAGAGCTCAGTCAATGTCAAGTCCTCCACCTCATTGCATAACACCAACATCGCCACGTACAAAGGGCCCTAAGATCTACCCTCGAACTGGAAAGCCTTCCCAGATCTCCCATTTGCTCTTACACTGCCCCATTTTCCTGCTCTTCTTCAGAGTAAAACTATCTATACTAAAGAGATGTCTGGACTTCATTTCCTCATCTCCCATTTTGTCTTGAACCCACAAAAGTGTGGCTTCCACTCCTTTTCTCTTCTGAAACTGTTCTTGGTCAGATGACCTGACATCCAACCAGCTCAGTCCACAGCCTTGGCTCTGCCTCAGTGCTTTCAGCCTCTTGGCATCATTAAGTTGAGCCCCCAACACTCCCCATCCTCTTTTCACTTCTCTCTCAAAGCTTCCTAGTTTTATTTCACTTCCCCTGATGTTCCCTCCTGTCCCCGTTGTTGGTTCCCTCACCTGCATTCTAAGCCTAAACGCTGACATATCCCAGGCCTACACTTCTTTGTCCAGGAACTCACTTGCAGACTCATGACTGGAACAGCACATGGTGTAGATGGTTCCAAGTGTCTGTCTCCAGGCTTCACGTCTCGCGGAAGCTTCAGATTCCTGAGTCTAGCTTCCAACATGACTTGCCACAGGCAACTCTAGTGGATATTGCCAACTTAGCCTACAGGTTTTGATTCTGCCCTCCTCTCTTTTTCTCCACTGAGACCTCCCTGATTCTTCCTCTCTCAAGTAAGGACCCCATCTTCCACACAGTTGTTCAGGACAAAACCCTAGGAGTCACTTGCAAGGCCTATTTTCCCCCCTTTTCTACATTCAATCCATCAACAAATCCTGTTAAAGGATTTACTTCCAAAATACATCTCAAATCCATCCATCTCAAATCTCCCCCCTGGAATTAAAATAAAACCCAGATTTTCTGACATGGCTTATAGGGCTCCATGTGGCTAGCGCCCACTTGCCTCTGGGACCTCTGATGAGGTAAAAATCTCCCTGTTCGTGCTGCCTTGGCACACTGTGTTCTTTGAATATAGCACTTATTTCTGTTTCAGGGACTTTGTACTTCATGTTCTTTCTGCCTGAAATGTTTTTCCCCTAGAACAATGGCTGGCTTCTTCTTATCATTTAGGTCTTAACTCCATAAACATGTTAGTTAAAGTAGCTTTCTTCCCCCAACTCCATGTCCCTCTGTTAGTGAGGAAACCTTTTGGCTTAGCACCATGAGGTGGTGCATGCCTGTAATCTCAGTGATTCAGGAGGCTAAGGCAGGAGGATCAAAAGTTTGAGGCCAGCCGCAGCAGTTTACTGAGACTTTGTCTCAAAATAAAAAATAGAAAGGACTGGGGATGTGTAGCTCAGTGGTAGAGTACCTCTGGGTTCAATTCCCTGGTACCACCACCACCACCAAAAAAAAAAAAAAAAAAAAAAGTGTTTGTCTTCAAGTAAGAATAAAACTAATAAGGGCCTAACCTGTCAGGACTTTTTCTCACATCTTAAGATAAACCTAGGGTAGTCAGGTCAGGGCTATGCCAAGCTCAAGGATGCCATCAGGGAATTGGGCCCTTTCTCACTTTCTACTCTACCGTCCTTAGCATCTTAACCTTCTTCCCTGTGATAGCACCTCATCAGCATCATGTCTGTGTTCCAAACAAGGAGAAGAGGAAATTAAAAGGATCAAAATCTTTTCTCATGTGGCTCTGCATTTTAATGGGCAGGGAAGCCTTCTGCAGAGTATTTTATCTGCAGTCAAGGATTTATGTCATACTGCTAACCCTAGCAGTAATGAAAGTTGGGAAATATCCGTTTCATCTTTCTGGCATGTGCATTAGAGAAAAAAGGGAAACGAGAGATAGGGATGATATGGGGTAGTTAATTCCAGCCACATTTTATGCTGTGTTGCTGTTTACTTTTTTTTTTTTTTCCATAAAATCATGATTCTGTCAATTATCTTGTTATTTAACTGTTTTCTTACTTGGGATCTAGACACACTTGTGACTTGCTTTGATTTACTTCTGACATTCTTTTATTTATGATAAGTATGTAAGAATAGTGACCTTATGACTTTTTGTTTGTGGCTTTGAATAGATGGATCTCTGGCACAGTAGGCATTCAGTAACTATTTGTTGATGATTGAATAAGCCAAAAATAAAATTTTTCTCATGTGGATCATGGGTTTCTATAAGACGTCATGTACCCACATCAGATAATCAGAGTCCGGTCGGGAGCATTCTATGCAAATTGACTGGCCTGCCATCAGGGCACTGCTGAGTGACTGGAGTAATGACAGTGATCCTGTCCACTGCAGTCACATTGATGGGAGTGATGGTGTCTTCTGTGAGGTCCACACTGTCTCTCCAAGCTGCCTTTGTGATAGCTCAACTGACAGAATGTCCACAGGTTCAGGAAGAAGTTGAGTGTCCTCCAACAGGGTTCAGCCACCAGCTGTGTCTGGATTCATGGACACTTCACCAAACTTCCTGGCCACCCACGAACTCACAGGTTTGGTCAGGCACATTCCACATTTCTGTATCACCTCAAGATTCCATTTTCAAGAAGGAATTTAGTCGTGGCTCTCAAGCTTAAGGTTGAGTGTGGCAGTGGCTAGGATCCAGACACACCTGGTGGGCTACCAGAGCAGTTTCTTTTGCAGACAGTAAACAGCCTCCTGGGAATCCCTCACCCTAAGGAAGAGTTGGGCTAATAAGTTCTGCCCAATTCCAGTGTCTTAGTGATGAGTGGGGAGAAGAGATTCTGGATCTTGCCCCTTGTCCTCAGATGAACTCTTTGTGTGACTCACATCACATAGTCTCTCTGACTCACATCAGATCAAAGGGAAGAAAGGTAGGTGTTGGAAGAAGAAATCTTCACCAGGTTGCTTTGGTACCTTGTAGAAAAGGGTTACACCAGGGAGGGAGAGGTGTTCTTTCCCCCTCCTCGTGGCTCACAGCCCTGGCTGTGATGCGTGGAGGGCTTCAGCTTGTAAAGGTCTCCAGGGTGGCCGCCACACCTATAGCACCTTGTTCCCGAGCACAGTAAAGACATCTCCAGGGGCTCTCCTGTATTAGCAGGGGAGACCTGGTGGGGATGGAGGGCCTCCTACAAAGGATAGGAGAACGTGGGAGTTGCTCTCATGGTTTCTAATAGGAATTCATTTTAAACATTAGCCCTCTCCTCCATCTCAGGCTAACAAAGCCTATGAAAAATAGGCTTCACACATTTACTGAACAAAGGCTGATTGCCAGACAGCTGTATTGGAGCTGAAGAGAGAACAAAGTAGACATAGTTCCTGCTTGCGTTGTAGAGGGAGCATGTTAGTGTCCTTGGGTTGCTATCACAAGATATCATAAGCAGGATAGCATATAAACAATAGAGATTTATTTCTCCCTATTTTGAGTCTCCACCCTTTTAGACATGTGGACAATAGAGCTTATCTATTAACTTTTTTTTTTTTTTTTTTTTTTTGGTGGTGCTGGGGATTGAACCCAGGGCCTTGTGTATGCAAGGCAATCACTCTACCAACTGAGCTGTATCCCCAGCCCTCTACCTGCTTTGGAGGCTGTCAAGTCCAAAGTTAAGGCCCTGATGAGGACCCTACTTCCTGGCTCATGGGTGGTTGTCTTTTCACCATAACTCACATGGCAGGAGGTCTCTTATATTATAAGGGCATTGATCCCATTCATAAGGCTTTGTACCCATGATCTGATCATCTCCTGAGGGTCCCATCTCCTAACACCATTTCCTTGGGGGTCAGTGTTTCAACATATGAATTTTGGGGAGCAACAAACATTCATAGCAAGGAGAGATAAAAAAAAACAACTTTATCAATAGAGCTGATAAACGGCTAAAAGTTGAATATAAGAAGAAATTTAACTGTGAATATTTAATTAGGAGTCGGAGAGAAGTTTAGGGAAAAGAATTCTCAGGAGGAAGATGCCAACCTTTCTCCATCACCACTCAGAGCTTCAAGTCATAACCAGCTCCTTTGTGAGCTGAACCAGGCCCTATGAGGCCAACCTGTGCTGTTCCCTCCTGTGCACACTGATCCTTATTGTCTTTGTTGCACTGGTGGTCTGACATGACATGGAGTGTTGTCTTTGTGGCTAGACTGGGAGCTCTTGCCTTCCAGGCTCTGCAGAGCCTGGAGCAATGGAAGCTCATGACAGGGGCTCCAGAAATGTTTGGTGGCCCTCCGACAGTGAATCAATGAAGTGGAGTCACATTACAGCAGGTGAGGTTTAAGTCAGATGTACATGCTTCTTGTCAGGCACATGAAATGTTAAAACAGCTGTGAGGGGAGGTTGGAGTTCACATCGTGTCAGACTTCAGCTCCAGGAGGATTAACCCGTTGACTGGGGCAAAGTTGCAGGGAGAGGGTCTGCCTCATCCGCTGCACAACCCGGAGGGTCATGAGGTCAGGACGGCTCACTGTCCCCAGAGGGCCTCTGCAAACATGCATGGTTTTAGAAGCGTAGAAATGGAGGATGTCACAATGCACAGGACTCTGATGAATCTCAGGTTAAATCCCAAAAACATTCTACCATTTATTTCCTTGATCAGAAAAAGAAAAATGTGCATGCGTGTGCATGCACACGTACGTGTGCAGGTGTTTGTGTATATGTGTGAGATTGGTTTGGTCCTGTGAAATGTCTGTGATTCTTATGAATGATACTTATTTTACCCAGGCTGTTCCCATCAAAAAAAGAAATACATATCTTGAAATCACCTCTTGAAGGCAGGTCAAATAGAGACTGGATATGCAGAGTCGATGTGGTATCTTTGGGGACTATCAATGCAGGGAAAAGAGAAATAAAGCACACTGTCTGTTCATTAGTACTGAAAGCAGAGTAAAAAAAATCAAAATTAGAAATGGAGGATAGAATAATAAGAGCACATCTTTCCACTGTTTGCCTGTCTTGACCAAGAGCTGTGGTAGAACTGCATTCTGTGTAATGGCCTAGCTCATAATACTGACAGGTCATCTGCCTACCTACCTGCCTGAAATAAAAATTTCATGAAAAAAGTTCATGGAACAAATTGTACAAATGAACAGAAGGTACTTACCTTTGTTATGTGCAATGCACTTTGATATTTTCTACTCTTCTTAGTTTTTGAAAATGCTGCCATGACCTATGACATTGAGTGGGCTGTCAATTTGGAAAACACTGGCTTTAGAATGTTTAGTTATATAACTGACTGGGCTTGAAACTGCATTCTGTAATGTGGGTTGCTGGAGCATCTCAGGGCCTGGAGTCTCTGCAGAGAATGTGGATGCTCTGTCTTTGGATTGCTTCGGGTAGGTGTAGGAGCCTGTTAACCCTGTGTTCCCAAACCTCAGGAAGTTTTTTTTTTTTTTTTTTTTTTTTTTGTACCAGGGATCGAACCCAGGGTTGTGTAACCACTGAACCACATCCCCAATTCTTTTTTTATATTTTATTTAGAACCAGGGTCTCGCTGAATTGTTTAGAGTCTCCCTAAATTGCTGAGGTTGGCTTTGAACTCGCGATCCTGCCTCAGCCTCCTGAGCCACTGGGATTATAGATATGCACCACCATGCCCAGCCTCAGAAGGTCTTTGTGTTCACAGATATCTATATCTGTATCTATATCTATATCTAGCCTCCAAGGGTCTGGCTATTCTCAGTACCTTATAGTACAAGCAAGAAGGACATGTCAGAGTAGACCCCCTTCCTGAGAGGCCTGGGCCCTGAGGGTTCTCTCTCATGGTATCAGGGCAATTGACAAAAAGTCAGAAAGTCCACTATCCCATTGCCTTGTAATTCTTCAACTTGGCTCCAGTTCCCCAGTAGGAAATCTGTGCATTTGGCATGACATGCCCCTTCTTTTCTGGGCTCCAGTATGGATTCTGACAGGGACCTCCATGGAAAATTCCAAGCAGAGATGTGAAGAGCGACTAGAGAAAGACTTAGCTTTATGATAGCACCCCGATTCAGAAAAAGCACCCCTTGGAGAAGGAAAGAAGGTGCAGCGACACCTGGGTTATGAATATATGAGTCTTCAGAGAAATCCCAAAGAGATATGCTCTCAGTTATGTGATTATCTGGCTGATTTTTACTTCTAGTAGGCTGTCATTATCTTTAGAAACCCATTCATCCAATGCCTTAAAGAAATAAAAACGTCTGAAATTTCTTTTATAGCATTTCCAGTGCTGAAGGTTTTGTTTTTGTTTTTCCCTGAAATGTTGGTTGTGCTTTCAGAAAATTGGGCCTTATTTAAAGTCCCAACATATTTAGCGCTTGATGCTGGGAAAGCACGATAGTTGGCACATATGTAGGAGACTGGCTGAGATGTGTGTATGCTTGTTTCTGGAAGATTGGTGCCAGCTGCCTGCAGTATAGCACCAGGGGAGCCAGAGCATCTTTCTACATGGAAACAACATGAGGGCTAGGAACTGTATGCAATAGAAGAGGAGCAAATGATAGAACGGACTGACAGATCTTGCTAATGGGGTAGCATCACTGTGAGCAGAGGCTCATTTACTGTTAGATATTATGCAATTACAAGGAATGAAAATGAAACAGTTGTGTAATTTTAGGGTAAATCCAACTATGTCTTCTCTATGAGAGAACACAGTAAATGAGTGACCTTTTTTTTTTTTCCTGCAGATTTAGAAGAGTACTAATAAGGTATAAGGCCTATAAGAGTTTTAGCATCATGTTAACTTCATGGAGGTTTAGTAGTCAGCTTTCTGGCACTATAATAAGATACCTGACAAAGGGTACTTATTAGGTAAAGAAAGCTTTATTTGTGCTTACGGTCCTGGAGGTTTGAGTTCAAGATCAGGTGACCCTATTGGCTGGGACCTCTAGTGAGGATGGGACATCATGGCAGGAGTGAGTCAGAGCAAGAAGTCGCATTTCCAGTGGGAACTAGAGGCAGGTGGGACTGGCAAGGTCTCAGAAGCTCTTTTGAAGGTATGCCCTCAGTGACCTAAGGCCTTCCATAAGGCAGCTCTCTCTCTCTCTCTCTCTCTCTCTCTCTCTTTAATTTTTTTAAGTTGTAGATGGACACAATATCTTTATTTTATTTATTTATTTTTATGTGGTGCTGAGGATTAACCCAGGGCCTCACGCATGTGAGGCAAGTGCTCTACCACTCAGCTATAATCCCAGCCCAAGGCCATATCTCTTAAATGTCCATGACATCCCCCAATTTCACCTCCCTGGGGACCAAACCTTGGGGGATACTTAAATTACATCCAAACAATAGCAAGAGGCTTTGAATGACAAAACTCTTAAGAAAGATAAAATGAAATATTCACATGACTTTGGATTGCTCTTTTCCCTCCCTCCCTCCCTCTCTTCCTTCCTTCCCTCCATCTTTTCTTTTTTTCTCCCCTCCCTCCTCCTTGTCCTTCTCCTTCTTTTTTGGTTAACTCAACATTTTCCTCTGTCTATCCCTCAAAGCTTCACAAGTATGTTAGTTTTTAAAAATACATTTGACAAACCAGAAAACTAAGGAAGAGCTTAGAATTCAATATTGTTACTTTACAATCTAAACCATCTAAAGCAGATGTTTTCAAAACATTTTCTAGGAGGTGATCCTTATTAAATTGACACAACAACCTATAAAATGGTGCTGTTAGCATTAGTCCTGTTGAGATGGAAAAAGGTTGAGAGAAACCAGAAGCTGCTTTGCCTCTGCCTCTGGAAACATGTGCCAAGGCCAAGATAAAGCTCATCCCAAGCTTTTGTTAGTGCAGGCTTTGCCCCTGGGAAACAGGCTGGACCACCTGGAGGCTTCTCCTGCCTAGACAGAGGCTGCCATGAGAAAGTAAGTCAAGACCTTTCTTTGCCAAGGAGCCATACTTAATTCTCAGTCCTTTATTGTCCTGCTCTCGGTCCAAGCAGAAGTTGATCCAAAAAAAAAAACAAAACAAAAAAAAAAAACCACAAGATAAGCAAAGAGAAAAAGAAGATTCTTTCTAAGCCTAGAGCAGGCCTGGCTTATTTAACTTCCTCAAGCAGAACGGCCTAGGAATGGTGTTGAGCTGCTGTCCCGAGAATTCACAATTCAAAGAGATCACGATTCTTCAGAGGTGAGACTGCCACCACTCACCACTTGGCCCACTACGGAGACCTTGCTTCACCAGCCTCATCCTCCTTAGGGAACAGAGGGTGGCGGATGACAGAAGCATGCAAGGAGGACTGGAGCCTCCATACACCTAGAAGTCATTTCTGTATGATAGTTGAAGATACTAAGGCTCAGAGGCTAAGTGGCTTGTCCCAAGCTTGTGCAATGGGGCAGAGCAAGACCTCAAACTGGGGTCTTCTCATCTAAGGCCAATGCAACAATTGCATCCATTCCAGCTTTTTACCTACAGAATTTCATTTCCTGCTGAGATTGAATAAACGGAACAGGTCATGCACACTGGGGCATCATCACCATGAAGTGGAATGAGGGGAAGATAGATGAGTATTCAGTGAGTGTAGTTCCTTATAGGCAGAGGAAGAAAAGATCTGCTATATGAAGGAGGATTTGACAGAGCTAAATAGTCAGAACTGGGTTACTTGATGACTATAAGGGATATGATATCGGTCTGCAAACATCTGAAGGATAAAAACACCTGGAAAGATGAGCCGTGTAGCATTGGAATCCAGGATATGACGAGCAAATGAACAATCTGAACTAAGAACATATATTTAGATAATGAAAAGAATACCTGATAGAATATCTTTCTTTTCCTTTATCTTATTTCTGTCCATATGACAGGAATAAAGAGAGTCCAATCATATGACATAACCTTAGAAGTTATTTTTCTTTCAAAACAATCCTGTGTTGTGGTAGGATTAAATAGAAGGACAAAAGAAGCTTTCAATCCCAGGTAAAATTAACAGCACATTTTAAAGAAGCTTGTCACACATGCTTCTTCTTTCAAATATTCTATGTCTCCTGTCAATGCTTTAATCTTCACCCCTGTTAAGTGTCATTGGGCATACTGCAGTGGCCTGTAACCATGTTTTTGCCTTGAGATTCTCTAACCAATTCATAGGGCCTCTGAATGATCTTATTCAACCACTTCCCAGAACCTTACTTTAAATAATGTGATCTAATATTGAAGACCTTATCAAGTTAGCTCTCTTTTTGGTACAAGTAATAAAAAACTTTACTCAATCTGCTTAAATTTTTAAGAATGTGCCTTCCCATTCATGTACAGGAAGGTCCAAATATGGAAGGACTGTCTCCAAGATGACTTGACCCAGTGGCTCAGTAATGTGACCAAGGATCAAATCACTTTGTGTGTCCCTGCCTTGCCTGCTGTGGGGCAGCTTTATTCTGGACTAAGTTTGGCTGATCCTGAGCTTGCAAGAAGAAGCCATAAGCTTGTAGACCTGCATATTTCCCTGGGCACTTCCAAAGGAAGACATAAGGACATAGTGCTATCCCTGGGCTGCGTTAAGAGTCCCCCAGATTCATTTGCCTGAGTGGCTTAGGTCGCAGGCACAGCCTTGAATCCATCTTGAGACTTGGGGAATAAAAAGTGTTGATTGTCTTACGTAAATCAGGAACTACCCTGTACCTGGGTATAGAGTTAATGATACCTGAAGCATTTAGGGTGAACAGGAATGAAAAATTCCAGAACAAATATGAAGATTTAGCAGGGATGGAACTCTGGGGGGAGGGGCACTAGAGACTCTACAGTTGAGTTACCAGCTGTCACCCCTTAGTTCCCAACATACCTTCCTTCTTTGCATCTCCTATACTCAGCCACATGGGACTAGCTGTTATTCATAGCAGATCCACTTCTAAGTCTTCCTTCACACTATTCTGTAATCTAGACTATGGTACCTACTCCTCAATATGTCAAATCATCATCCCTGAAGATGTAGCTCAAAACCTATTTTTCTTTGCTTTATCAGATTGCCAGTTAAATAAATATATTCCTCTTCCATTTTCCAATTAATCTGCTTCTCCACATTATCAGTCAAGTGATACTGGGCAACTTCACCTCCTGAACTTCAGTTTCTTATTCTGAAAAATGTGATACTGGTACACATCTCAAGAGTCATTGTGGGGGCTAAACACATAAATGCATATAAATCCCTTAGAAGAGTGGGTTGAGTCTAATAAGCATCAGTCCGTGTTTTTATTTTTGTATTTTAGACTTACTTTGTGTTTCTATCTAATAGATTGCGAGCTACTGGAGAGCAGACTAAAACATCACCTTTATAATTTTATTTGGCTGATTTACCAAATAGTTTTTGAGTACCACACTGTGTCTAATACCAGAATACAAAGAACAGAGCATGTTTACTGTCTGCCCTTTTAAAGGCCTAGCACATTCTCAGAACAGAATAGAGTATTTGTAGAGGCTAACTGAAATTAGGACAGAAATCATGGCATTCCTGGCAAGATGGCACTGGTGCATTCATGTAAAGTTAGACCATAAAGGCTAGTCCAGGTCCAAAGAAGAATGAGAATAACCAGGACTCAACTGAAGTTACTGTCATTTGGGATTACTTCCAGGGCGGCAAACAGTCCGAAGGACACATCACACACAAGGATATGAGTGAAATGTTCTGACTACCAGTAGGTGGATTCGACACCTAGCTGTCACCAGAAGACTCACTAAGTTGAGAGCAGAATGGAAGCCTGTATCTTTTCATATCTCTCAGGATGGTCTGAGGTGTGACATTGCTCAGAGTTTGCCCTAGGACAAGATAAGAAATGCTTGCTGTGCCTGCCATAGCCTCATTCTTCCACATCCTTTTTGTCTTCAAGTTTATTCAAATAAATCAGGATATTTTGGAAATGGGGATGGGGCGGGGTGGGGATAGATTTGCAGTCATTCAGGGGAAGGATTTCGTTGGTGGCTTGAACAGGATTTTCAGTATTAGTGGGTTGGAGGCAGGTGCATAGATTTTGAAACATTCAGGAAGGAAAATAGACTGAGCTGGAGGATGATTTGTATGTGCAAAATATATCAGTGAGGATGCTTTCTGTTGCAAATCATTGAAACCTTCTTCCTGCTGGCAAACACAAAGGCAGTGTGTTATCTCAAATAACAGAAATGTAGAGCTGGGACCAGCTTTAGGGTTTGCGAGTTCATCAGCCCAACATTCTGTGTCTCTTTAACTCTGCTATCCACAGCAATGGCTTTATCTTAAGGCTAGTTTCCCATCATATCAATTGGTGGCCATCCCTCATGATACACATTTTTGGTCACATTGAATGGGGAGGAAATATTGACTTCTTTTTCTGAGCAGTTTAGTGCGAACCTCTTAGGTTTCATGGGCTAGATTGACAGGCCTGGCCACCCATGAATCAACCATTAGCAAGGGAGATGAGATTACGAATGGTGGACTTCTAATCATGAAATGGGAAGAGGGTTTCAGGTGGAATGGCTGTTGGGGAGCCAACCACAAAGTCCACTAACTTAAGAAGCTATATAATGGTAGTTCTATTGATTGATTAAAGAAATCTGGGGAGCTGATGATGAGCTAGTTTTAGATATGTTATTTTCACTTCATATAAGAGTCCCAGGGATAGTTACCACTGGAGAATTTCTGAGGACTCCTTCTTAGCTAAAAAGCATATGGGCCCAAGACACTATACTCTCTCCTAGGAACTTTTTTTCCATTACCAACCCTGATTCTGTCCTAGCTGCGGCCAAGCCAGGCATGAATATTTTACTCCAAGGGGATGCTTGATAAATCATTTCAGAGTTACTTACTAAATCATTTCAGTGTTACTCCAGAAGCTCAAATGAAATAGAGTATGAATAAAGTATTTGTGATGGTTGTTGTCACTCGGCGATTTCATGTTTCCAGAATTCAGTCTTTTATGGGCATTCCTGCCTCCCAAATGCTGCTTCTATGCTCTTACAAGGAGGTAGGAGCACAGCACAGAATTTGCTCCAGTTAACACACACTGTGTGTCTGAGATTCATAACAGTAAAACATTATCTTAAAGAGATCTTGAGAAGCTGCATACTGTAATGATTAGGAACACTAATAATGGAGACAACTATCTGGGTTCAAGCCCTAGCCACATCCGTACAAGCTGTGAGTGAATAGGTTATGTACTCTCACCCTGCACCTCAGTTCCCTCATCTGCAAAGTGGGGATGATTGTGATGATGATAACAGTGCCTACTTTGCAGGCTCCTCAGCAAGTTAGTTACACCTGAAATGCTTAGTGAAGTTGCTGGCATATAAGAAGCGCTCATAATTGTTTGGTTGCTAAGTACTTTTTTTTTTTTTTTTTTTTTTTGAGTACTGGGGATTGAACCCAGAGTGTTCTACCACTGAGCTACATCCTCAATTCTTTCTTTCTTTCTTTTTTTTTTTTTTTAAATTTTGAGACAGGGCCTCACTAAGTTGCTGAGGCTGGCCTTGAAACTTGTGATTTCCTGCCTCAGCCTCTCCAGTAGTTACAGACATGCACACTGCACCCAGTGGTTGCTGAGTATTTTTCAAAAAATAAATTCTTAAGGCAAAATTCTCCACCCTTTTCTCTCTTATCGACATATTCTAAACCAAGTCATATGCTCAGGTTTTGATTAGGTTGTTTCTTTGTAGCACAGCTGGTGTAACTGGATATGGAATCAAAAGTCCATTCCAGGGGATGTGCTGACCTTTAGGGCTGTTCTTGCTAAAGCTGCCAGCTCAGGGGCTCTTCAAGATCTCACTCGATCTCAGCATTTTACCTATTACATTCTATTAAAAAGAAGGCCTTAAATTTTCTTTGGAGCACTTAGAATCAACTAACATGTTTGATGTCACTTTCTGAAACTAAGCTCTCTTGCTTCCTCTTGCCCACCCAAGAGAAGCAAAAAGAAATATCCAAATGGAGGGATTTTCAAAATCTTTTAAAATTTTTACTGGAAGAAGATTTATATTTCCCTTTTGCTTCTGATATGTTTGTAGATCACTTGTATAGCAAATGGATCTGGGGAAAATATTACAGCTTTGATTTAAATGAAAATAAATAAGACTAGGGAAAAGTTAGCTTTCAGTTAAGTACAAATCCTCTGTTTTAAAACCAAAGGAACAGGGGCTGGGGATGTGGCTCAAGCAGTAGCGCGCTCGCCTGGCATGCGTGCAGTCCGGGTTTGATCGGTATTTTTCAAAAAATAAATTTCTCAGCACCACATACAAACAAAGATGTTGTGTCCGCTGATAACTAGAAAATAAATATTAAAAAATTTTCTCTCTCTCTCTTTAAAAAAAAAAACACCAAAGGAACAGTAGTCCTTTTGTAGAAAAGTTAAAGAGAATGTGTTGCTTTTTCCCCATTATAAAATAATACTTGCTTAATACAGAAATTTGAAAAATACATTAAGTGGGAAGAAATCATCTATGGCCCCATCAGACATATTTTAGTATATTTTCTTCCATGTTACTATTCTATTTATAGATTATGGTCAACATAGTTCTGATCAAAGTATAAATAAAATTTTATATTCTGAATTTTGTTTCACTTAGTTTTGTAACTATTTCCCATGTTGCTACAATTTTTTTTCATAAAATTTTGTAGTATAGTATAGTATTTCACTATACTGTTCTTTGTCTTCCAAGATGCTCCTCTTGGGAATGCCACCATCATTTGCCCAGGTATACCACATAGAAACCTGGAGTTGCCCTCATTTCTCTCAGTTGCTTGCTGCCAGAGTGAGGTTGGTCCCCAAGCTCTGTCAATTCCATATTCTAAACAGTTTTTGAATCTAGACTGTTTTCTCCATCCCACTCTTCATTTCAGTCTCTTACATCTCTCATGTAGCCAGACCAGTTAGTCTCCAATTAGAACTGCCTCTAACCTGAGTCCCTTCAACCCATCCTTCATTACTACTATCCATGAAATCTTTCTTAAAGACATATTTGACTATTTTACTCCTTTTTCATGGTATTTAAGATACATTCCAAATCCTTCCACAAGACTTCTCATGATGCTTACCCATGCTTACCCATACTTATCCCTAGAGTCCTGTCCTGCAGCTGTGCACACCTGTCTGCACAGTACCTTGCACTCCATCCCTGATGTGTAGGACTTTTGCACACCCTATTATCTCTTTTCACAATGCCCCTTCCTTCCTTTTTTCTCTTTGACAACAGTTATTTGTCATTAGCGTCAGAGGAATCAACCTGTCTCCAGGAAACCTCCCCCAAAATCCCCCACCTGGACCTGGTATCTATCCTGTAGTCTCAGAATCCCTAGTATAAATCTCCATTTCCGAATCATCTGTAATCATTGGTTTAAATACTTCTCTGCCTTCTCCATTGGCTTTGTAAGCTGCATAAAGACAGTGTTTATGTTTCCTCTCTCTTCCAACCCAGTACACAGGGACCTCACCAGCACTCTTCAGCAAACTGTTGGGCACCGCAGCAGAGAATGCACTTGGTTTACAACAAGAGAGAAGTGGTCTGGGCCCTTTCATCCTCCTGCTGAGAGGACAGGATTGCAAGGGCCAAGAGCCCAAGATCCTGAAACTATCCTTGCTAACTGCATGCTGAACAAAGTCACCCTTGACCATATTCCTCTTCTCCCTGTTGATTTATAAGGTCTCACTGTAAAACCTAGGCAGAATCTTCTCCCTGTTTTTTTTTTTTTTTTTTACAGTGAATCCTTATAAATGCCACCCTGGAAGAAATACGGATAATATAGCATCTTTAAAGCAGAAACTTCCATCGTGATAATCAGAGCATGTCTAAAGCCTGAAACTCAGTTAAAAGTCAAGAAATATAGAAAGCATATTTTCTTTGGACCCAGGTATACTGGCAAGCTGACTGCTTTCCTGTGTGAGGGATCTCTAACTCATCACTGCGCCCCTTCTAAAAGCTCAGTGCCAGAGTGATAAAAGCTTCAGAAGCTGAGGTCCAAGGACCATTCAGTGACTCACGAGTCGCGACTCACTGTTTCACTCTTCTCCTTTGGAACAGTGAGGCTTTATTTTTATTCCGTGTGTGAAACTACCACCAACAAAATTTAAAATGAACAGAAAAAAAAAAATCCTTTTCTCCATCTCTCTAATCTTGAAAAGATTCACTGAACAAAATCATGAATGGAATTTTGGGGAGCATTTCCAAATCAGGCTGGAGATTTAATGTGAATTTCTCCTCTAACCCTGCTTTTGTCACTATCCCTGCCCTTACGCTCCCCCTGCCCCACTCTCACCCCCAGCTTTTTGGTTGCTGTTGCCATTCAGAGGCATTTTGCTCCACAATCCGCACTTCTTCCCCTTCCTTCCCCTGCCCACTCCCACCCTCCTGGGAGGCGCAGAAGACAAGGAGAGAGAAAGAAGCCCGGAGTAGTATTCAGCCTGCCCGGCTCCCTACAGGAAGTGATCTTTCTGCTTTTAGGCCCGCCACACGCCTCCCAGCCAGCCAGCAGCGCTAACTAATTAGCACACGTGATGGGAATTGGAAACAAAGTCGCCAACAATAGGAGCGTGGGAACCGGGGCCGCGCAGCAATTACAGAGCCCCTCCCCCACCGCCTCCCACCCCCGGGGCGCAGATCCGCGGCCGGCGACACGCTGCCCGCCGCTGGGGGGAGGGACCCGCGCGCCCCGGGGGCCTCCCTGTCCCGCGTCCCTCCGGTGGGACGCGCCTCTTGTCTCCGATCGGTGAGGGTCCGCTTACAATAGGGGGAAAGCGTGTTTAGGGAACCTCAGCTCTTGCCAGGTCACGCGGGAGGTCAGCTACCCTTTGTTGGGGGAGAGACCGAGACGAGAAAGCCGCTCATCAGTTGTCCTCCTTGAGAGAATGGTTGAAGGTGCTGAATAGCTTGGAAGGCATGGTCCCACCGTGGGGTCCAGGACCGTCGGGACACTCCAGAGAATGCGCTCGGTTTCTAGCCAAGGAGAGGCCAGGACCGCAAAGGTCCAGAGCTCACCACCACCGGCTGGAAACTGCTCCTGCCTCAGGAGCATCATGGTCTCTTTGGCCAAGGTGACTTCAGAGGGGGGCTGATGGAAATTTGCTTCTGACGTTTCCCAGTACATGACATTCCATGGCTTGTTTTTTTTTTTTTTTCTTCAGTTAACAGCTTTGTTGAGGTAGAGTTCATATCCTGTACATCACACATTCGAAGGGTGTGATTCAGTGGTTTTTCGTATATGCATAATGTACAACCCTCACCCCCAATTTAGAACCCTTAGCGCGCTCTCTCTCTCTCTCTCTCTTTCCATCCCTTCCTCCCTCACCCCACTTCGCTAAGCAACCACAAATTTACCTATAGATTGGTCCATTCTAGGTATTTCATATAAATGGAATCATACATGCCATCTTCTATGACTTGTTCCTTTCACTTAGTATGTTTTAAAGGTTCATCTGGGTTGCATCACGTATCAATACTCATTCCTTACTTATTGCTGAGTAATATTACATTGCATGGATATAAACACATTTTGTTGATGGGCATTAGAATTGTTTTCTTTCTTTTTCTCGTTATCTCAATTTTTCCCCTCTCCCCCCCCCCTTTTTTGGATTGGAGATTGAACCCAGGGGCACTCTGCCAACAAATTAAATCCCCAGACCCTTTTTAATTTTTAATTTTGAGACAGGGTCTTACTGTGTTGCCCAGATTGCCTTGAACTTGGTATCCTCCTGCCTCAGCCTCCCAAGAGGCTGGGATTAGAGGCATGTATCACTGGGCTGGCTATATCCACAGTTTAACAACTGTGAATAATGCTGCTATGAAAATTAACATGCAAGTCTTTGTGTGGATGTGTTTTCATTCCTTTTGGGTAGGTACTTAGGAATAGAATTGCTCATTTGGTGATGTATTTATGTTTAACTTATAGGAAATTGCCAAACTGCTTCCAAATTGGCTATAAATTCCCAACCACTGATGCATGAGGGTTTCATTTTCTCCAGATCCTCAACAATACCTGCTAAGGAATGTGGAGTGGTCCCTCAACTATAAAATTAAAATACTTGATAAGCCCCAAGCTTTCTTCCAGTGCTAAATTTTTGAGAGCTTTCTAGGTATAAGAACTGTATGTGGATAGTATGTTCTAGAAGAGTCATGAAATAGCAATTTTAATCAATCGCTAAAACACAATAGTATCAGTGAAAACAGTATTCAGTGAAAACTGAAGTAGAATGTACTTATTTACAAACATGTGTCTAATGATGTCATAAAGTTGGCCAAGAATTCCACAGTTAAGAGCTGACTCTATCTGGTACTCCCCCATCTACACCCCCATCCCATTTCCAAATCTGTTTTACTGTCTGTGGAAGACAAGTTATTCCTATACTATGTGATTAAAGATGACCCTGTATATTCAAAAACATCATCTGGCAGTAGAATATTATTCTGGGTTGTGTTGTCCAAACCCAGAGTTGTTTTCCTGGAGCCCATGTTTGATCAAGTTTCAAGTTTATTTAGATATAAGCATAAAGTCTCATTTATAGGAAACTGCTTTTATAATAACAGTTATAATGTTTCTGTTTACATGACTTGCTGCAGATCACCAAAGGGGTGGGTTACCATGTTACAGTTAAGAGAGAGAGAGAGAGAGAGAGAGAGAGAGAGAGAGAGAGAGAGAGAGAATGAATGAATGTTGTATTTATAGCAGTGAAAGGGGAGGGGGGAATCTCCTCCTGGTTTAACCTAGTTATTTCGCAAATTCAGAAATGACTGTCATAATCTTACACTTATTTCCATGTAGTATTTTTCTTCAACAAAGATATCTACTGCATATAATGATTTAAATAGGTTCTTGTTGGGAAAAGACATATTTAACTCAGAGAGGCAAACAATGCCTGTGATGTACTTGTTGCATCCTCTCCTTGCTTGGTTTTTGCAGTGATTCGCAGTCTTGGCTGCACCTGGGAAGCTTGAAAAGTATACTTTTGTCACACCCCAACTCCAGCAAATTAAATCCCAATCCTTGGGGCTTTTCGGGGGAGGTGGGATGGGAGGATGGAACAGCCTCAGTATTCTCAGATCCACTGCAGCATAGTTCTCGGTTCTGAAATTGGAAGATATACATAGGTTCCATTATGCATTTATAATTGTATATAGTTGTAAGACCATATATCCAATATATTTGGTCTTTGGTGGATCATAGCTCATCACAGAACTATGGACTACAGAACTTAAAGGAACGTAGTTTCTCTGTTTATATAATTAACCTGTATTATTAAATGCGATTATTACCATTGTAACTTGTCTTTTGTTTTTAATGATTTTGTCTTTGAAGGATGGTCTCATCTGTGCTTTTATGTTTTATTTGTTCATTTATTTGAGATTCAGAGGCCTGGACATTTCATTGACTTGGGGAAAACAATGGCTTCCTTTCTTCTCTGTGGAGGCCTTCCCATGGGAAATTTATTTTGAGAGTCCATGGTTTCTCAAAATAGGCAGCAACTTTCTTAGACATCAACTTCTTACCACCACCACCAAAACTATTCCCAAATCATATAGCTAAATTTAACATATATCCCGAATTCATTATATAAGTATAAAGCTATTATTTGAAAGAATTTAGCTGGTTTCAAGGATACATAGCTGAATACTGACTGTATCATGTATCTCACTCATCATGATCTTTTGATTGACTTGAAACTAAGCAACTTTGTTTCCTCCTCTACACCCTGCCTCCCAGACACCCGCAGGTTCTTCACCCTTCAGGTGTTTCTGATGCATGCTAAAAGCATGATTTTTGACTCACTTCATCAGGCCAGTATCACTGCCATTTGATGACTGGTATTGCTCAATTTGATGTCTGGTATTGCTCAATTTCTTTTCCCTTGTTCTTTCCAACCCTGAAAACCATAGTCCTAATCCAGGATCATTCCTGGCAGATTCTAGACTCTAGGATTTCCTTCTTTCTTTTTTTGTGTATTCTTTTTGCGTGACCCCAACTCTGGATGGTAAAAATTTAAAATCTGTCCCTTCTACTTCTTACCTCTTACTAGATTGTCTTATCCCACTTCTCTGTCTTGCCCTTATGATTTTGGTATCCTTTTTCACTGATCCATCCCATTGCTGTTTGCTTATACTCGACATCCTCTTTTCCCCACATGGCATACACTAGACCCTCGCTCCCATTTCTTCTCTGAAGTCCAAGAATACTACAAAAAAAAAAAAAAAAGAAAGAAAGAAAGAAAGAAAAGAAAAGAAATGGAGATAAAAGCAGCAAATCTCTCTTGGTCCACTGCATTGAAGTGTCTAATCCTACACATTTCTTTCCTCACCCATCATCTATCAACATATTTTTATTCTCTTGTTTGAACTAAAAATGTGGATCCTGGAGATGAGATTCGATGAATAAACACATAGAAGCAGCAATATGAAAAGTTTTCCTGGATATTTTTTTTTTTGAGAGAGAGAGAATTTTTTTAATATTTATTTTTTAGTTTTCGGCGGACATAACATCTTTTTTTGTATGTGGTGCTGAGGATCGAACCCGGGCCGCACGCATGCCAGGCGAGCGCGCTACCGCTTGAGCCGCATCCCCAGCCTGGATATTAATGTGGGAAATCAGAAAGAAAATGCCAATGAAGTTGACACTATTATGTGGTCTTTTTTTTTTTGTACCAAGGATTGAACTCAGGGGTATTCGACCACTGAGCCACATCCCCAAGCCCTTTTTTTGCATTTTATTTAGAGACAGGGTCTCACTAAGTTGCTTAGTGCTTCACTATAGCTGAGGCTGGCTTTGAATTTTCAATCCTCCTGTCTCAGTCTTCCTAGCCGCTGGAATTATTAGATGTGTGCCACCATGCCCGGCCCTTTGGGCTGTTCTTATTCAGCCTTCTTCCAGTTTTTTAAGGCCTAAATATTTGTAAGTCAAGAAGGCAGAATATTTAAAGCATGTAATAGAATGCCCCATGTAGAAAACATTAACAATCAAAGCAGGATTATGTTGTATGAGTGCATAGGAAATTAAGAATTAATTATTTTAGTCAAATTTCAAGGGAAATGAAAATCAATAAATGTTGCAGTCTTTGTGTTTGAACTGAAAAGTTAGAAGAAACAAAGGTAGTCTAATCTGACTGCTAAGAAAAAAAAAGTTTTTAAAAAAAAGAATATAGGCCAATGGGAGAGTGGAGTGGAGTTTTGGTTAAAGTCACCAACTTAAGGAATATTTATAGGTGTTTTTCAGTTTTCCCTAATACCAGCAAATATGAAAAGAACTCTTAAAACTGGGTATGAAAATTTACTAAAAGTTACATATTTTACAAAGGAGAAAGATTTCTAATTTAGGGTTGTAGATTCTCAGGAAACTATGCTCTTAGTTTGGGTATTTTAGATAAAACTTTAAAAAAGTACTTGAATATTTAGCATGGTAATCATGTAGGAATGGAGGCAATGACATGTGACAGTGCATGTAAGTAAAGACAAATCAAGCTGTCTTTAAAGCTGAATATATTCTGCTTTTTAAAAAATTAGGACATGTATTTAAATCCTATGAAAAAAAATTCTTCCATCTCATTTTCATTCCTCTACTACTTTTTCCTGAGTGCAAAAATACATTCATTTTATTCTTCAAAGTGCACCAATGGCCCGTAGGTCTCAGATGAGGCCTCACTTCTTAAAGGTTTCAATGGTGCCTCATTGGGGGAACAAGCCATTGACTTGTGGACCTGTGGAGAACACTCCAAATCCAAGCCATAGAAGAGGGTAAAGTCGTCTTCCGGAGTCCATTCTCTAAAGATCCAGGGATGTGAGTTGGGTCTCAGAGTGTGATCCCAAGGAGGCTGTGTACCTTGGGCCCGCTGTACCTGGGAAAGATATTCACAGAGGGATGGCCGGTTCCAAGATCAGAGAAAGAATCCTTATTAACAGTAAATTCTAGAAATCTGTATTGAGAGGTCAATGTGGTAGAAAGCCTAAAGGGAGGGGTTCTGGCTTCATTTGTCTCATTCACCAGCAAGAGAGTCGGTAGGGCCTGTTGCATACAGTGGGAACATCCAGCAGAAATAAACTACCCGTTTATATCACTGTCATCTGATAGCAGCTCAGAAACCAGAGGAATGGGAGAGAAACTTGTAGACTTAAACCTAAGCTCCTCCTAAATGATGATACTCACCAGCAATCCTAAGCTCTCTGTCATTTACTTGGAAAGAAATTTGTCCTGTTTTATTAACTTACATTCCATAAGAGATCTGAACAAGATGTTGAAAAACTGAAAAATACCTTTGCTCTAAAAATAGGGCTTTTTAAGTGGGAAAATTTTTATGTCTTTTGCTTAGTTCTTTCAGTTACTGTCAAATAAAATAGAATACATTTTTAAAGCTGGCAAATAAAACATTTATATGTAAGAGAAATGTCTACTTACAAATATACAGGAACATTTTAGAAAGTTTTGAAATAGGAATTATCTCTGGCCTATACCATAGACTGAGTGGCTTAAACAACAGAAATTTATTTTCTCATAGTTATGGAGACCAAAAGTCCTGGATGAGGATCTCAGAAAGATTGGGATCTAGCAAGGGTCCTCTGACTGGCTTGCAGAAGGCTGCCTTCTATTGTGTTCTCAAATGGTGGTGGTCGGGGGGAACCTGGGGGACAGGTGGGGACAGTGAAGAGCTCACGTTCTCGTTCTCTGGCACCTTTTCTCATAAGGTCACTAATTCCATCATGAGAGACCCACCTTCATCTAAACTTAATTATCTCTGAAATACCTCATCTCTAAATACCATTACATCACGGATTAGGGCTTCAACATGTGGCTTTTGAGAGGATACGATTCAGGAATAGGAGGTTACCTGGCCCCATTAGACACTGAGTACAAAGGAAGTCAATCAATGCCCAAATTACAATGCCTTTTCCTGGCCTCAAGGTAGGACCCCTTTCTAAGTCCTCAACCCCACCTGGGGAGTGCCTCACTGATGGTGGACAAGACCAAGTTCAATGCTCTTTGTCAATTGTATCTTCCAAATGAAGGCTTTTGCTGTTGCCCCTTGACTCAAGCCCTTCTAGACTGCCATATAGCCAAGCCCCGAAGTCCCTGACTGGTACATCTCCATGTGCCCTCGGGGCATCATTTGTTGGTATGTGGGCATGTATGTGGAAGAGTGGAATGATGGTGCAGGGTGTCCCTGTCCTAGTTCTCAGCAGCACATTGTCACTTGGATATTGATGCAAAATTGATTCTTTTTCCCCGACTAGAATTATCTATTGTACACATACTCCGATCCTTCCACTTCTGGTCCTCACACTTTTCTCTACTAAGATTAAAAATCTGTATCCTCAATTACTCTTTGTTCTCCATTTTTGTCCTGTGCTATTGATTCAAAAGGAAAAATAAATCCTTTTCAACAAAACCCCAAAGCTCCAGTGTGTCAATTTGGGCCAATAGATGTAGTGGGTTAGCAGTCCTATGGGTTCAAAGTCTGTGAGTTCTGATTTGGCCTTATCTGCAACTGCCTGCTATACTTTATTTATTTATTTATTGGGTACTAGGGATTGAACTCAGGGGTACTCAAAAACTGAGCCACATCCCCGGCCCTACATTTTATTTGATTTAGAGACAGGGTCTCACTGGAGTTGCTTAGTGCCTTGTTGTTGCTGAGGCTGGCTTTGAAGTCGCAATCCTACAGCATCAGCTGGTGGGATTACAGGGGTGTACCACTGTGCCCGGCTCCCGCTGTACTTTTAACTTCAGTAACTTAAAATCATTTTAGATGTACTTATCATAAACCATCTAGGAACAGAAAGCTGCTAAATGATGAAATATTTGGAAGCCACATCTAATGAAGTCGTACTCCTCAGCTGTTGAGGTGTTGTATCGGCATCCAGGGCACCTGGGCAAAAAGACCTTTATTTCCACCAAATGAAGATCAGTACCAGTTCCAAGGAGAAATATTCCCAACTGCTCTTGTGAAACTCTTAGAATCACTTCATTTCTATTCTGAGCTGTCTTGAAGGTGTAAAAATAAAACATAGTTGAATTATTTAAATTATGAAAATATAGTGCAAATTACTATATAAATTAAATTAAGAATATGCCACATATTCACATCATTTTTACTGAGAAAAGAAAAAGGAAAAAGGGGGACAGAGGTAGAAGGATAAGGTGTTATAAAGGAACAGAGCAAAAGAGGGTGCTATGAAATCAAATCAATGATAGGGATTCAGAGACAACCCTGGACCCCCTCTCACCTGTCTTTGCTCAAGTTTCTAATCTTAAACTGGCAGAAATCATAACTCCTCTGTCCTGGGTGGTTGTGAAGATTCAATGAGTTATAGATAAAGTTTTAAAAACAGAGCCTGGCATATGGTGTCATAAAATGGTATTAAAACATTAATCTTTTTTAAGGAATTGGTCTGGCTAGTTAGCAAAGAGCTTTCAAAGCAAAAGTTGCACTCAACTTAGTAAAAACAATTCTTAAGTTGCTTTTAATTTTACTTACTTTTTTTGTGGTTCAGTGGTCTTTAATCAAAAGCGAAACATATCTACTTTATGCCAGGACAGATTTTTCCCAAAGTGTGTTTTTTGGGATGCTATTTTAATGGAATACTATCAGGTGCTATGTGGAAAAAAAAAAAAAAAAAAAAAAGATGCCGTAGTTGGTCAGTTGGGGAAGTGCTGAGTTAGACAAATGTAAATAAGGCTTCTTCACTCAGGGTTTCTCTGACCTTTTGAGCTGTAATGTGCCCTGAGATTGCCAAGGTTTTCCAAGTGTATTTAGAAAAATGAATTAATTTATTTACAGAGTATCTTCCGATTACTTTTCTGTGAAATGCACTTTGGGTATTTTAACTATCTCTCTCTGCTCTTCCTCCTCTTCCTCCTCCTTCTTTAAAGGTAGAGTGGCCTAAATGAATTCACTGGCAGGAGCAAGAAAACCTACTTAAGCTTCCTTCTAGGTGACCCAGGAAAACTTGAGATGAAGCAGCCCATGGTGTTAACATGATCATCATCACTGATAACCAAAGCCATACCATTTATACAGTACTATACCAAATGCTGCATCTCATTTTCTCTTTCACAAAACAAATGTTGAGGTGTTCTTCTTATACTGATGAGGAAACAGGCTTGGAGGGGTGAGTTGTGGGGCTGGCTCCCGGTCACATAGCTTGTAAAGGGTGATGTAAACCCAGGCAGGCGATTTGAAATCTTCTTCTTGTCCCAGTGTACCCACTGTGGCCTGTTGGGTTCCAATTAAACAATCCCTTCAAAGTAAATACCAGGGCATCTCACATCTGCCCTCAATTAGGAGAGTTGATCGTGGAAGTGCACTTCGGCGTGGCATGATAAGCCACAAGGCAATCTGGTGTTTGAGGGCTTCTAGGGAAGACGGCAAGCATGAGGGCAGAGGAAAATGGGTTTTTACTGAAGACTCTGGTATGACTGTTTTGAGTGACTCTACATTGTGGCTTCTGATTTGGTGTGTTCTCATAAAGGAGCCATCTCTAAACTCTGTGAGTACATGTCTCTGAAGCCTTGTTTATACACCTATTTATAGCACTGCAGGCTCAGGGGAGATGTTTCTTAATAAGAGACTCAAAAAGCACAACTTTCGTTCATAATGAATAGCAGATGGTCATTTTACTCAAAATAATCTGATGCTCTAAATAAGAAGCACTGATTTTGGCTCATGATTATTAAAAGGCTACTACTTCCTAGAGACACTGTTTTATTATATCCAATCATCACATAATTATACCAGCTTTTAATCTCATTAGATGTGTAAGAGAGTATCAGAAGGAAAACTTGGAGTAATCTAATTCGCAGAATTCATTGGTAGAAAAGGTATATTAATACCTAATAATAACAGTTGCAGTTGATTGTTTATTAATGGTCACACCCTATGTAAAGTGCTTTACATATATGATCTTATTTAATCTGTGACACTGGATGAAAATGTTTATTAATATCCCCATTTTACAGACGAGATAACTGAGGCTTTAAACAGGTGAGTAACTTTCTCACTGTCATGCAGCTCAGAATTTCCTGCTAGTAGGTTCATAGAGATTATGGCTCTTTGCTCCAGGCCTGGCTCACTGCCTAGCACACAGTAGAGGCTTTCTACAAGTTTGTTGAGTGAATATGTAAACAAGCAAACTCATAAAGGTTTCAAATACTGGCTGATTTCACCTAAAAGTTGTTTTGACAATTTTTACTAATGGCCACATACTATGTGGAGTGTTTTACATAATTGATGTAAATTATTTTGTATTTAATTATTTTGTAAATTATTTTGATTATTTTGCCTTAGAATGGATAAAGTAATTTTCTGGAAAGCTCAGAGTGAGGCAGCCTCTTTTCTTTGCTGAGAACTGTGGGTGTGGTCTCTGCCCAGCTCTGAGCATTATTTCTGAGGCTTATTCAGGGGAGACCACTAGCTAAATGGCAGAGGAAGGGTTTCATTAGGGCACCAGAGTAGTAACCTCTACAGAAGTCCAGTCTCTGAAGAATGGATAACTGAAGAATTAGGGTTTCTTCCTGGGCAGCCCCTATCTGGCTATTGCTTGGGTGTCTTCCAACCAGTTGGTCACCCTTAGGACTCTTTCATATAGAAATGCTGGAGCTGTGGTTTGTGGATGAACTCCTTTCCTCAGTGGAGGTCCCACTGGTTCCCATCTGGGGAGAATTGTACGTGGGCCTGGCCCAGGTGGTATATTCCTAATCTAGACTGTGTGTCTTTTCCAGGGCATCAGGGAGTATCCCTTCTGCCAGAGAACACAACAGAAGACACTCTGCGGAAATATAAATAAATATCCACATGTGTATAGACAGACCAGGCCTACAAGCAAATTCAAACAGTGATTCCTCAGGATAGGTGAACTCCAAAAATGTAGTACAACATCTTCTCCTTTACCTCCAGTTGGAAAAAGATCCCTTCCTGAAGGGCTATACCTGGGCAGCCCTGATTAATTTTCAAGGTGCACCTTGCCTTCAAGGAACCTCATAAAAGTTTCAAGTAGTTCTTTATTCAAAGCTTTACAAGATAAATACTCTACAAAAAGCAAGTGGTGAGAACATTACAGGGACCCTCAGCCCAACTCTCTCCTCTGATTCCACTCTGGGGAGGAGCTGCCAACCCATTCTTCCTGGCAACACCCGAACCCCCTCACCCATCTCATCTTGATCTTACTTAAGTCCCTGCCCAAACTCAGAAGAGGCCTCCCAGACCTCATAAAGTGTTCTCGCTCCCAAACTTTGAGGCATCCATAACCATTTTCCTGGTGTATTATCTGATTTCCCCATTGGGATGTGAATTCTAGGAAGGTAGGGGTCTTCTAGAATTTTGGGTCAACTTTCCTTTTCCAGGCCCTCCTAGCACAGTGTCAGGCACATAGAAGGCCCTGAATAAGTGTTTGTTGGACAAATGAAAGAATGAGACAATATCCCATTTTTTGATAGTAAACATGTATATGTGAGAATATTTCATTTAGGTATCAGAGAGGGATCAAGCATGGTCAACCCCACCCTCTCTTTTCCTTTCACCTGCTGCTTGTCCACACCTGTACACAGCAGTGAAAATGGGCCAAAGAAGACCTGACTCATTGCAGGTGCTATAGGCTGGGAAAGCTTACAGATCCATAGAGGAAAGGACACACTGATCCTGGGGGCAGGGTGGCCTGTCACTTTAGGAGAAGAAACAGAATATCAGAGGGACTTTTGAAAGGCAGAGAGTTGGTTTCTGAATCATCAAGTTCTGGGAAGGAAGAGGCATGCAGTGTGATGCCTCTGACTGAAGACTGAGAGAGTAAAAAGAAGCTTTGAAGTAGAACTTCCAGTTTTGTGATAGCATCGATTCCCCAGGATGCTCTGTTACCTGCAGAAGGTGCAGAGAAAGTAGGTGGTGAGTCTAATCTTGGATTGACAATTGACAGGCAGCCTGTGGGGAAGTATGAGGAAGAACAGTGGTCTGGATTTCAGGAAGAACAAACCCAGGATGCAGGAACCCAACCTGGACAGGGAAACAGAGGGGGATGGAAGGAAAGGCTGAGAAGCTAAAGGTTAAGGTGAAGCAGATTAAAGCTTCAGTGGGAGATGAGAGGTTGGACCTGTATATGGAGGTGGTGGGGGCTCAGAAAGGAAGACATCAATTAAGTTCAGGCCACTTCAGTGTGGCTTTCAAGGTGTGTTAAAATGGCATTAAGGTCTACAATGAATGAGGTCTAGAAACAAAGAAGCTATTTGCAAAAGTAAGAAAACGCTTTGTTTTTTAAATATTCCGACGTTTATTAAGCTTTCCCTCAAGCTACTGAAGAATGTGAGATGAATCACTCTGCAGCTTTGTAAGGTATAGAGCAGTCGATTTTCAAAGCTACAAATCCTGGAATCAGTTCTGAGATTTAAAACTGTATTTTTACAAGTCTGTCTTCCTGGGGTCCTTGCAGAACTTCATGGAGCATCTACTATACGCCATGCCACAACCGAAGCCAGAAGGCGGTGTATTTGTGTGTGATGCGTTGTCTACTGGTCAGAGACATACATCCTCGCAGTAAGGCAGGCCTCAGATGCAAACGCCCGCCCCGCCACCCTGTCGCCGGCTGAGAGGATCTGGCCGCCAACGCGGGGCGGGGAGGAGGGTGAGGGTTGGGGGGAAACCAACATGATGAATATCCCCAGGGACTCCCCCCTCCCCGACTTAGCCTACAAAACAAGCGCTCCACTTCCCCGGAAATTAGATGCATAGGGGAGTTCATTCCATGCTGGAGGCTGGAAAGCCCTTGCAGAAGCCTCTCGATACACTGGCGGGCTCAGTCCCCAGAAACGGAAGAACATCCCCCAAACCACGTCCTGCTCCTCCATGTGACTAGCCTCTGGGCTGGTAGCCACAAAGGACGTGCCCGGAGCACAAAAGACACCTCTCTGGGTTTCATGCTGGTTCCACGGAGCCACCAGCGAGAGGCCCCGCCAGGTGCACCCAGCCGGGCCCGGCCAAGAGAGCGCGCCTCCAGCCGCGGAGCACTGGCGGCTGCACAGCCAAGATTTACGGCGGCTCAGGGCGGTGGCTTCCGGGGCCGGCCGGCGCCCAGGCTCCGATTACAGGTTCACACGGGGAGCCCAGCCCGCGGCCGCTCAGTCCGGGCGGCGCGCCCTAGCGCAGCCTCGCTCCCCCGCCTGGCCATTCTTCTCCATTCATGCGGACGCCCAGCGCCGCCGCCGCCGCCGCCAGCGCGGCCGCCGTCGCCGTCGCCAGCCGCCCGGATTGGCTGGCGGCCGGGGCGCCGGCACTTTCCCACGGCCCGCGGCGCGTGCGGCTCACCGGCGGCGCTGCAGGCGCGGCCCTGGCGCGCGGCCAGGCCAATCGGGGCGCGCGGGGCGGGGCGGGGCCGCGGCTGCCGGCGGGCTTGTGTCCCGACCCGGCCTCCCGCGCCTCCTCGCCGCCGGCCCACCGCCGCCTGCACCTCCTCCTTCCCCACAAGTGGAGGCCTGGCAGAGCCCCCGCGGAGCCGACGCACCGCCGCCGGGCAGGGGCGGGCGCGGGGGCGGAGGCGCTGTCCGCCCTCGCCCTCAGTCTCGCCCCCGCCCCTCCCCTGAGCATCTGCCACTCAGCGGAGTAAGGAGCTGGATTGGCTGCAGGGAGGCGGTTGCCCAGGAGCCTCGGCCCCGCCCCTCCGCCCCCTCACCGCCTTCCCTACGCCCCCGCCCTCCCTAGGGCCCTGGGAAGGGGCTCAGCGTGGGAAAGGGATGGTTGAGTTTTAACCGGAGGCAGAGCGTGAGCGGGATCAGTGTGTGCTGAACGCGAGCAGCCGAGCGCTGAGAGGCGCCGCGGTTGTTAACTCCTCCCTGCCCACTGCGTCGACCCTCCCCTGAAGCCCCAGCGCAGCCAGCATGAAGCGAGCTCACCCCGAGTACAGCTCCTCGGATAGCGAGCTGGACGAGACCATAGAGGTGGAGAAGGAGAGTGCGGACGAGAATGGGTAATTTGGGAACGATTGAGCGGGGCCGGAGAGGGAGGAGAGACCCGACTGACTGGCAGCGGTGACAGCGGGCGAGGGTTCAGGAGCTGCGCTCTGAGCCGACCTGTGCGCGTCGCAGGCTGGCCACTGCCGGTGGCGAGGGACCCTCGAGTCACCTTCAAGTCCAATTTGCCAAAACAGTCTGAGTGCAAGGAGGGCTTTGGGGCGACCCCTTAGACCATCTCCACTCGCTTAACGGCTGTTCTCCCCCGCAACCCCCTTTCCTTTCAGAAACTTGAGTTCGGCTCTAGGTTCCATGTCCCCAACTACATCTTCCCAGATCTTGGCCAGGAAAAGACGGAGAGGCGTGAGTTTTAAATTTTATTTTGAACGAATGCTCCTCTTTTTAAATTTTGTTATTAATTAACAGAAAGAATCACATTTCTTCTTTTTGAAATTTGCAGTCATCATGGAAATGTCCTTCTTTGTTTTGCCTGCTTCCCACAGATCATTGAGAAGCGCCGACGAGACCGGATCAATAACAGTTTGTCTGAGCTAAGGAGGCTGGTACCCAGTGCTTTTGAGAAGCAGGTAATGGAGAAAGTAGGTAGAGTTATCAGTATAGCTATCTGCGCCTTCTGACTCCTTCCCCCATAAATCTGAACCTTATTCACGTCTTGGAAAATAGTCCTGTTGCTTATGTCTCGATGAATTCATACAGATTTTCCAACGGATTTTGTGAAGACAACTCATTTTGCTTTAGTCCACACTTGTTGATTTACAGAGAAAGAGTAACATATATATTATATAATATGTGATATTATATAATATGTATATGTGTGTGCTATATGTTTTCCACCAAAGGCACTCTCGCCAAATCAGTCTTTTGTCATTCTCTTCTTTAGGGATCTGCTAAGCTAGAAAAAGCTGAGATCTTACAGATGACCGTGGATCACCTGAAAATGCTGCACACGGCAGGAGGGAAAGGTACTTCTTATTAGTCCTGGGGGCCTCTATCTGGTCAGGGTACAGGGAACAGTAGGCATAGTCCAGGATTGGTGCAGTTACTGCCTGCTTTTTCTCTGGGGGTGGGCAGAGAAGGGTATGTGGTGTGGGTGCTTGCCTGTTGGTATGACTTCAATTGAACATCTGATTTTCTCCATTAAATATATTACCCCAGCCCTTTGCAAATTAAGCTAGTGCATCTTTTGGAAAGTGCCTATCCCCCCCCGCCCCCCAAAAAGTCTCTGAGATCCTCCAAAGTTTTGACAGCCCTGATTCAGATATCTGCCACATTTGTCCATTTCAATTTTGAGAAAAAGATTGAGAAATAGCATGCACATACACGTACATATATTCTTAATTTCTTACATAGGATTATTATTATTATTATTATTATTATTGAAGAGTTGACACATCACATCCAGGATAGAAACCTGTTGTGGTTTAGTAGAGAAAAACCTAACAGAAGGTGGGAGACCAAGGTCTATTGGTCGGTCTCCTCTGTCTCCAGCCTGGAAAATGCTTTACTGAGGACCAAGTGCCTAAAAGCTCCACGATGATAACTTACATCTGTGTGTCTAATGAATTTCACTGCTCTGTGGTTTCTCTGTCCTTGATGTATTTTTTGTTGTTGTTGAGGGAAAACATTAAAGGAATGAGCATAGTTTCATCTGCTGGTAGGGTATAATTCCAATTTGTGCTCAGCAGCTCCTAATTGGACTTTGAACTTGCATTAGCAAATACATTCTACTCATGTTGATTAATGCAAAGATTTTTGGTCAGCTCCAGAGTATTTGGGTTTGCAGGAGAACCCCCGTGACTGTTCTGTTTTCAAGACTAGGTATTTGCCAGAAAAGACTGCCTTTGGGGAGGAAGAAAGGCGGGTAATGAGCAAAACCCTGAGTTTTTTCTTTTGTTCTTTTCTCAGGTTATTTTGACGCACATGCCCTAGCTATGGACTATCGGAGTTTGGGGTTTCGGGAATGCCTGGCGGAAGTTGCCCGTTATCTGAGCATCATTGAAGGACTAGATGCCTCTGACCCGCTTCGCGTTCGACTGGTCTCACATCTCAACAACTACGCCTCCCAGCGGGAAGCTGCAAGTGGCGCCCACGCTGGCCTTGGACACATTCCCTGGGGGAGCGCCTTCGGACATCATCCACACATCGCGCACCCGCTGTTGCTGCCCCAGAACAGCCACTGCAGCGCTGGCACCACTGCATCGCCCACGGAACCACACCACCAGGGCAGGTTGGCCTCGGCACATCCGGAGGCTCCTGCTTTGCGAGCGCCCCCTACTGGCGGCCTTGGACCGGTTCTTCCCGTGGTCACCTCTGCCTCCAAACTCTCACCGCCTCTGCTGTCCTCAGTAGCCTCGCTGTCTGCCTTCCCCTTCTCCTTTGGCTCCTTCCATTTACTCTCTCCCAATGCACTGAGCCCTTCGGCACCCACGCAGGCGGCAAACCTTGGCAAGCCCTATAGACCTTGGGGGACGGAGATCGGAGCTTTTTAAAGAACTGATGCTATAAAAAAAAAAAAAAAAAAAAAAAAAAAGAGGGAGGGGAAAACTTAAAATCCCAGCTGAGCTGGACTGTTGCCAACATCACCTTAAAGTCGTCAGTAAAAGTAAAAAGGAAAAAGGTACACTTTCAGATAAATTTTTTTAAAGACTAAAGGTTTGTTGGTTTACTTTTTTCTTTTTAATTTTTTTTATCATGTCATATATTTGCAGTTTAAAAAACTAGTTGTTAATTTTTGTTTAAAACATTTGAGATAATACAAACCTATTCTTTGTGATAGGTTTTTACTGTGTCTAATTTACTTTGTAAACCCATCTAAGAATGATTCCATTTTGCCTCAAGAGTTTTAGGAATCATAAACTTTAGTGTTTTTGGTCTGTTTTTCTCCTTGTATAGTTGCAGTCTGATTTTAGAATTAATTTTTCAAACCACTATGCTCAATGTTAACATGATTCTGTTTGTTAATATTTTGAGAGATTAAGGTGTATGAATAATATTCTTTGTGTGTAGGGGGAACTATATTAAATTTTATATTTCCAAACAAAGCGTTGACAAATCAGATGATTAGCTTTATCCAAGAAAGAAGACTAGTTAATTCTCTGCCTCCTCAGCAGTCAGTTGGATGTACATACTATCAGTGACCCTGAATCCACAGAACCAAGTGCCATTGTCTGCTAGAACTTGCCCTTCTGGCAATTCAGGACTAGGAGACAGCCACTGGTGGGTTAGGGCCCCATTGGGAGTGTTGGGGAGGAAACTGAAGACAATTGCATAGAATATGCCTGCATTTACCAGCCCCAAGCAATGCAATGAATTTTTAATCCCACGGATCTCAAATTCTTAAGTGTTAACCTGGATAAGTGATCACGTGTGCAAGTGGTCAATTGAATAGTACAGTGGAACCTGCTAAATGTATGACCTAATTTTCCTGGAGCTGCTGTATATTTTTGAACTGAAAAAAAATTTTTTTTTATGTTGTGTTTTCCTTTTGGTGCATGGAAATGTGGTTGTTGAGATATTTAAAGGGGCCTTGCTGCCGTCTTCTCTTTGGTTTATTTAATCTGATTTGGGCTATAAATGTATCATTTTACAGGTTTATTCCTTTAGCAGGTGTAGTTTCAACAACCTCCACTGAACTGGGTTTGACCTCTGTTGTACTGATGTGTTGTGACTAAATAAAAAACAAAGAACAAAGTATTCTGCTGTGTATGTCCTACATTCCTTGGCCTTTCCCTCTATAGGCTAAGAAAAGACAAACTTCTTTCATTTTTCCTTCCAATCGATTTTCATATATTTACCAATTTCATTACTCTTGGAATTCTAAACTGCAAATTCAAGTTTTGAATAAAGTGACTTCCTTACAATTAGAGCTTTGGCCTGCCCTCAACCCCCAACAAGGGAACGTAACCCTTTAGCTATTAAATAAGATCTTCTTGCCCTAAACTGATCATCTGTGGACTAGGAGAGCTTAAATCAGACTGGAAGTTGCAGAGGAGGGAAAGGACTCTGATAAAATATTTTAAAACCTTGTTGACCATTTGACAAATATTTGCTGAAAACACTGTGGGCTTGGATGTCTGCTGAGAGAATAGGAAAAAAAATTCACGTATTTATATTTTAAAATGTTAAAACAAGAAAGCCCAAACATTGCTGTATCTAAGACCCAGTGCAAAGACTCAGGAGTCTGTCATGATGAGCAGTGACAGGCTGTAATTCTGCACCTGCACAGCTCCAGGAGTCTTCCCTCCTCTAGTTTCCAAGGAATTTGTTTAACCCTTTAGTTGGGCTGTGCCTGAGGAAGCTGGCATATGCTTTAGGTTAGAACAAAACATTGCCAGAGCAGAGGCAGTAATGTGGGCACTGGGGGAAAGGGATGCTTTCCTATTGCTTTAAAAGTAGACTTGCCAATTAAGGAGTGCTGTCTCAGGAGTTTGCCTTGATCCTGAGGGTGATGGGAGAGGAGAGGGAGAAAACCCATTCTGGCAGGTGACAAGATAGAGCTTTCCTTTTCTTTGCCCAATCACTGAGCTCCTCCTCCCTTCTCTGAAGAGAAAACAAAGACAGAAGGTAAAGAGGAAATTTGTACTTTGAACTTGAGCAAGGACTTGTGTGTTTCTGGGAAGGGATAGGAGGATGGCAGTTCGATTTCAAATGCTATCCCACTCAAGCTATCGCTGCGTGGCCTTGGATATTCTTGGTCCCTCTTCTGAGGCACACAGCTCCATTCCCAGTGAAGCCTGTGCCACTCTTGTCAGTCATAAGGCTGCAATGGAACATGTTATGATAATTTCTGCCAAGTGTCAGTTTAATTTTAGCAACTGCAATTTCTAATGGCAACACTGCATTAGGGAGCAGCATTGTGCTCCGACTTCTTAGACTCCTGTCATTACCTAGATTTAGATGGCTGCTAATGTAGTTTGTGGACTCTGTTGAAGAGAGTGTGGAACCATAGAATAGGTAGCATGTCCAACTCATCATGTCACCGATCATGGGTAGTACTATATCATGATCTGGGTAGTACATTTTTCTTTGGGGCAGAGGTAAAAGGGGTCATTTTGAGATTATACACTTTTCCAAAGACATATTCTGGCTTCTTTTTAAACCCTTTCAAGGTGACAGATTTCTGGGAATGGTGCAGGTAGAGTTAATCTTCCTGGGAAGCAGGATAGAATTAGGGCCATAAGCCAGTAATATCTAGAAAAATTAATTAAGAAAATTCCCATTTCTAGGGCTGGGTTCTAGCTGAGTGGCAGAGCACTTGTTTTGCATACATGAATCCTGGGTTTGATCTCTAGTTTCAAAAAAAAAAAAAAGAAAAAGAAAAAGAAAATTTCTATTTTGAATTGATGTAGTAAGGGAAAAAAAGAAACATCAGGGTCTTCAGTACCAGTTCCAGCATACTTTCTGCATTTTTTTAATGTTTATAATGCATCTACCTATGTAAATCAATTTTTTGGATGGTCCATACATTTTACCTTATGAGAAAAACAGTATCATTGGTCATAAAAGCTCTCAAAAGGCCTAAATAAGTACCCACTTATTTTCATTGAATGTATTACCATGAATTAACTAAATGAAGGATATAGAGCAGAATTCTTGCAAAAAAAAAGCCACTAATTGAAGCGTCCAAGAAATATCATTTTTAATTTATTCAGTATAGCTGAATTAGGATGTGATTTTTATTCAGCTTTTCATTGCCCCACTGTTACTCACAAAAATCATGACATTTTAAATATAGATTACTTAAATTTAAAATCCCTCAGGAAATGTTCTACCTCCTAGTTTTCCAAACCCTTCTGGTCTATACCAGTGTCACTGCTTTGATGCCTTCATTAGTTTCTGGTGATGATTTATAATTAAAATAACTTCAGAGCCAGCATCATCTGAGACACTGCTTCAAATGTGGCCCAATTTCTTTCACTACCGGAGCTCTAGGAAATGGGACATCTCGGGAAGGGGGCCAGAATTCTGGCCCCAGCTCTGCCTCTATCTAATTGGGTGACTTTGGACAAGTCATTAAAATTAAAATTCTCTGGATCCTGCTTTTCTCTCTGCCAAATAGAAGCGTTGGGCTAGATGGGGTCCCAGGTGCATGCTCACAGGGTTAGGCACTAATGCAGAAGAATACAGTGAGGTGGGGCCAGGTGAGTGATAATCCATGTTCCTAGCATCCATTCTGACGGATGATCACCTGGAAATTTTGGTCCTCTGTTGCCAGATCTTTCAAGTTTTTAAGAGTATCTACAATTTTGGATTTTTGTGTGGAATTAGCCAAATCTTTCTCAGTTGGTAATTCACCAAAATTTGTTTACCAGCAAGTCTGGGCTGATGGGCAGCCATCATTTATCAGCTTCTAGGACTTTAACATGAATGGCTCTCTTATGGCTAGAATCTTGATATTTTTGTTGCACATGTCCTTGGAATCGCCGATGGGTAAATACAAGTCTAAAATAAAATAAACAATGCAGTAATTAGGCAGCTGTAGGTGGTATCATTTAAAGATTATTTGTAAGGATTTTTTTTTTTTTTTTGGTAATTTCTTCTGGATGGTTAAATATTCTCAAGGTAAATAAAGCCAGGAGAGACAAGCAAAAAGCATCCTATTTGTTCTATGTCTTAACACTCCACAGGAATCGCTTCTGAAGGTGCTCTCCACATGGTCCTTGTATTAATTTGCCACTGAGGAAGATGGCTTGTCAGCTGGGTGGCCTCAAATGAAAGATCAAGTGTGTAGCTGGCTGGCTTGTGACTCAGCACACTGAAGTACTAAAGGCGCCATCTGATTTCAGGAAGTAAGAAGTCTCAGCAAAATCCAAGCTGTTTTGAACTTTAACTTGAAATATAATGCCCGCCTTGATCTTGATGAGCCGCAGGGCTTTTCTCTTAGATGCTTCAGTGTTCTGCACTGGGGTAGGGCCAGGGAGAGGGGAGGAAAAATAGCCAAGGAGAAAGAAACCCAGGCCTTTCTGTTTGAACTGTCTTTAGGTATTGACATGCATTGGCTACAGAACTCTTCTCCCAGCCCATGAGTCCCAGAAAAGTCCAAGGCAAATAGATTTCCTTGAGAGATGGGTCTGGGGAACATAGCAAGTTTTTCAGATTTTGTGTTAATTGGACATAATATCAAGCTTCTTTAGTGTGTGGTTGTACAATTTCTCATTGTTATGCTAGTATTTTCCAATAAGTGCTTTATGTTGGGTTTTGACATACACTCAAGTTCAAAGGCTATGCCTAAATTTGAAAACTCTTGATCATTCCTAGGCAGTTATTAGGTGGTCTATGGTTTGATTTAGCAAAAGAGACTTGAAAACATCAGACTTCAGTCAGAAAGAGACTAGCTGCTACCTCTGAGTTGATTACTAAAAATTTTCTGGAGCTACTCTTATTTTAAAAAAAAAAAATCTCCTCTAGGGCATGGTTTTGTTTCTGGTGAATATGGCAATATTCAGAATATAGCAATATTCTGTACATACAGAATGGAACCATAAAATTAAAGAATGACATATTCATACTTTTAACCAACCCCTTTGACCTCATTCCCTGCACTCAACCTTCCTTCACTGCCCTAGTCCATTTGTTTTTTGCTGTTTCTGGAACGTGCCCATTTCCCAGTGCACTCTCACCTTCAGTCCTTGGTGTGGGCTGGTCCCTCTGCCTAGAGTGCTCTTCCTCCACCTTTCTGCCAGTCCATCTTGCTATGACTTGTCCCTTCCAAAATTCATGTTGGAATTTCATTGTCATTGTGATGGTATCAAGAGATGGAAGCTATAAGAGCTGGTAGGTCACAAGAGCTTTGCCCTTATGAATCATTAGTGTGTTATTGCAAGAGCAGGTTAATCATTGCACAGGTGGGTTTCTGATAAAAAGAACAAATTGCACGAACTCTCTTGTGGGTGCTCGTGTTCATTTGCCATGTTATGAGAAGACACAGAGGCCGTCATCAGATGCTGCAGCCATACTCTTGGACTTCCCGGTTTTCAAGGCTGTGAGCCAAATAAATTTCCATTGTTTGTAAACTAGCCAGTCTGTTACAGCCATAGAAAACAGTGTGTATAATCTGCAAATTGGGGCTGTGCAAAGTTTACCTTCTCCTTGAGGTTCTTCCTCACAGTCCTACTACTAACAGACATCTACTCTCACTTCTCCCCATCTTACAATCCTTCCTTGCTCTTTTGTTTTTCCCCCAGTATCTAGAATCACCTGACAGCACACCTCATTGATTATTTGTTTACTGTCTGTTTTTTCTTGGTTCATTCACTTCTACAATTCTATCACTTAAGAAAGTCCCTAACATATTGAATGCCTTCAATAAATATTTGTTGAACGAATGAATGGATGAATTAATGAATTCAGACTATCCCTTTGGTACCTCTAAAAACAAGAGCAAATGATATGCCTCTGTCTCTCCAATCCCTAACTCCAATCTTTGATTTTAAGAACTACCAGGGAAGATAGTTTTATGTTTCACTTCAGTATTTCCTTTTCTGCTTTTAGAAATCTACCCAAATGTCATACTTCAAGTCTACTTCCTTTATGTGTGTGCCTACTGGGGATATAGGGACGTTGTCCCCTCTTTTATATTTTCCATTAAAGACTGCATTCTGCCTGAAGACATGTTTCTTTCTTTTTCTTCACCTCTACCTTTTCTCCAGTTAGCATGTCCCAGCATTTTTTCTTGCCTTGTTTTAGTTCAATTTTGGGGGGGGGACTGGAGTGAGTGGAGTATAGCAAATGGAAGGAGCTTGTATAAGGGATTTGCCATACTAATGCTGGTGATTTGGAAGAGATCCTGGAGGACTAGATCTTTTAAAAGAGAAGATGGATTTTTTTTTCTATACTATAAACCAGTGAGTTTAACGTTAATATTATTAAAATGGTTCTGACTTATAATTTGTTGACTTTAAAGTAGTGTGAAAGTGATACACATCCAGCAGCAACTGTACTTCAAATTTTTAATTGGAATCCCTTCCCCCCATCTCCCCCAGTGATATGTGGTATGATTCTGATGCCTCAGCTCCCAGAAAGCCATTTCATCAGGAAGGTAAACAGTACTCTATAGTGGACTATGCTAAGTTATGATGTTTCATAGGCTAGGTATATTAAATATGTACAATATTTAGATCTTACTGTGGACTTATTGGGATATAACCCTATTGTAATTCATTGAACATCTGTCTGGAGTAAAGGTTTTCCTTTTTCTTTCTTTCTATCTTTTTAAAAATTTTTTAATTTATTTTTTTTGTGGTGCTGGTGATTGAACCCAAGACTCCTGCAAGGCAAGCATTCTACCACTGAGCTATACACCCTATCCCTCTATGGAATAAAGTTTTAAGACAAATTATTGACTTAATCATATGAAGCACTTAGATAAGTGATGGAAAAACTCAGCTAATAATAAGAGTTCACAGAGAATAAGTCATGTCTTACAATCCTCATTCCTTTTGAAAAATCTTACTTGTTGGGCCATCAGGGGGCTGCTGCAGTAACACATCTGTACCACAGCAAGGAATTTACTAAGTGTTTCACCATCTCCTGGAACAGTGACAGAAAAATGAGTTGGATGATGGGACAGTTAAAAGACTCAGGAACTTGTTAAATGACAACAATTCTTTATTTAGTGCTTGCAATATGCCAAGCTTTGGGCTGGGTGAGTTTCACATGTTATCTAAACATCAACATTATCTCCATTTACAGGTAAGAAAACAGATTTTGCAAGATAAAGACACTTGTTCAAAATTTTTTTACAGGTAAGTTGGAATTTAATGGCAGATTTGGATGATTTAAAAAAAAATCACTTCATGATTTTTTTTTTTAAATCATCCAAACACAATTAATCAGTTGGATGATTTTAACTTGTTAAAGAGTCTCCTGTGAAACTTTCTAGTTATCACAGTAGCCCCGAAATAGAATAAATTCCTTGGGTAGAAAATGAACTCTTTGGGACAGAGGCAATGAAGAAGAGACTGGCACATGCTGGATATTGTTAAAGTCTTTACTAGAGGGTCTAAGACTTTCGAAATTGATGGATACATGGACACAGGTATTTATGATTATGACTATGATTATTTTGGTACTGGAGATTGAATCCAGGAGCACTTTACCACTGAGCTACATCCTCAGACTTCTTTTGAGACAGAGTTCCACTAAGTTGCTTAGGACCTCATTAAGTTGCTGAGGCTGGCCTTCAACCTGAAATTCTGCTGCTTCAGCCTCCTGAGTTACTGAGATTACAGGTGTGGGCCACTGCACCCAGCAGGTACAGATATTTCAAAGGCATAAATCTGCAGATGCTAAACTACCATATGTATGCAATTCTTGATGGGCAAGTTCAACCCTCTCACCTCTGTGATCACAGGAGTCTTTCCCTACAAAGCAAACAATATCCCTCTCCAATCTCATATCTTGTATGTATATATAGATAGAAATAGGTGTCAAACTTTCTTAATCCATTCATCTGTTGATGCACATTAGGGTTGTTCCCATATCTTAGCTAATGTGAATAACGCTGAAATAAACAGAGGAGTGCAGATTTTGCAAGATAAAGACACTTGTTCAAAATTTTTTTACAGGTAAGTTGGAATTTAATGGCAGATCTTAAACTCTGCAACATTGATTTCATTTCCTTTGCATATATGCACAGGAACGGTATTATGGTTTGGATATGAGGTGTCCCCAAAATGATTGGATTATGAGAGCCGTGACCTAATCAGTTTATCTCCTAGCTTGAATGTATTAACTGGGTGGTAACAGTAGGCAGGTGGGATATGACTGGAGGAGGTGGGTCAATGGCATTGAGCCCTGAAAGGTTTGATTTTCCCAGTAGCCCATTCTTTTTGCTACCTCTCTGCTTCCTGTCTGCCATGAGCAGAGGAGTGCTCTTCTGCCTTGCTCTTCCACCAGGATGCTCTGCCTCACCTTGGGCTCAGAGCAATAGAGTGGGTCGACCATGGAGTGAATCTCTGAAACTATGAGTCAAAATAAACATTTCCTCTTCTAAGTTATTCTTGTCAGGCATTTTGGTCACAGGAATGCAAAGCTAACAAAAGTGGAATTGCTGGATAATATGATAGTCCTATTTTTTATTTTTCTTTTCTTGTTTCTTTTTGTACTGGGGATTCAACCCAGAGGTGCTCAACCACTGGGCCACATCTCCAATCCTCTTTATATTTTATTTGAGATAGGTTCTCGTTAAGTTGTCTAGGACCTTGCTAAATTGATGAGGCTGAACTTGAAAACTCGAGATCCTCCTGCCTCAGCCTCTTGAGCTGCTGGGATCGCAGGCATGTGCCACCACACCTGGCCTATTTTTAATTTTTTGAGGAACTACTATACTGTTTTCCATATTTGTTATACCAATTTACCTTCCCTTCAACAGTGTACAAGGGTTCCCTTTTCTTCATATCCTCACCTGCACTTGTTATCTTTTTTTTTTTTTTTGATAATAGCTATTCTAATAGGCATGAGGTGATCTTACATTGTGTTTTGACTTAAATTTTAAATTGGATTCTTTGTTTTTCAGCCATTGAGGTATGTGAATTCCTTATATATTTTGGATATTAATCCCTTATCAGATATATGTTTCACAAATATTTTCTCCTTTTCTGTAGTTTTTCACACTGCTGTTTCCTTTGCTGTGCAGAAACTGTTTTGTTTAAGGTCATCCCACTTGTCTATTAGTGATTTTCTTGCCTATGCACTTGGTGTCATATTAAGAAAACAATCGCCACCCAACTCAATGTCAAGAAACTTTTCCCTTATGTTTTATTTTAATGGTTTTAGGTCTTATAGTTAAGTCCTTAATCATTTTGAGTTGATTTTAGTAGATGGTGTGAGAAAATGGTTCAATTCCATTTTTTGGCATGTGGATATCCAGTTTTCTCATATCCACTTATTAAAGAAACTGTCTTTTCTTCATTGTGTGTACTCGGCAGTTTTGTCAACGATCAGTTGACTGTGGATGCGTGGATTTACTCCTGGGCTCTATATTTTTTTTAAAGATTTATTTTTTAGTTGTAGGTGGACACAATACCTTTATCTTATTTTTATGTGGTGCTGAGGATCAAACCCAGTGCCTCATGCATGCTAAGCCACAACCCCAGCCCCTGGGCTCTATTTTTGTTCCATTGATGTATATATGTCTGTGTTTATATCAGTGCCATAGAGTTTTAATTATTGAAGCCTTGTAATATATTTTGAAATCAGGAAGGGTGATCTCTAGCTTTGTTCTTTTTTGGTTGAGATTCTTTTGACTATTTGGTGTCTTTTGTAATTCCATATATTATATGGAATTCCAATATATATATATAATATATATATTATATATATTATATATATGTATATATTTTAATAACATTTGCTTTAGTTTTTTTACTTCAATTTTAAAATTTACTAAATTATATATATTTATCATGTTCAATATGTTATTTTAAAATATGTATACATTGTAGAGTGAATAAATTCAGCTTTTTAACATATGTATTACCTACCATAGTTTTTTTTTAAGTAAGAGCCTTAAAATCTACCCTCTTAGCAATTTGTAAGACTATAATACATTATTATTAGCAATAGTCACTATTTTGTGCAATGGATCTTTTACACTTATTCCTTCTAATAGATCCTTGTGACTTTCAGAATTATTTTCTTCTGCAAAAAATACCATTGGAAACATAATAGGGACTTGCGTTAGTCAGTTTTCCATTGCTATGACAACAACCTGAGAAAATAAACTGAAAGGAAGATATATTTGGGCTGGGGATGTGGCTCAAGCGGTAGCGCACTCACCTGGCATGCGTGCGGCCCGGGTTCGATCCTCAGCACCACATATAAACAAAGATGTTGTGTCTGCTGAAAACTAAAAAATAAATATTAAAATTCTCTCTCTCTCTCTCTCCCCATCTCTCACTCTCTCTTTAAAAAAAAAAAGGAAGAAAGATTTATTTTAACTCATGGTTTCAGAGGTTTTAGTCCATAGTCACTTGGCTTCATTGCTGTGGGCTTGTGTTGAGGTAGAACATCATGGTGTGGAGTGTGTGGTAGAGCAGAGATGCTCCCTTTATAGTGGCCTGTAAGGAGGAGTAGAGAGAGAATGAGGTCAAAATAAAGCTCTCAAAGGTACTCTCCAACCTACTATTTCCAACTAAGTTCTGCCTCCTAATGTGTCCGCTACCTCCCACTAGCACCATTAGTTGGGGACCATGTTTGTAGGCCATGGCCTGTGGGGGACATTTAAAATCCAAAACTTAACAGGATTGCAGTGCATCTGTAAATCAGTTTGAGTAACATGGACATTATAAGAATATTAATTCTTTCAATCCTTGAACACATTTATCTCTATCTTTGATTTCCTCCTTCAATACATTATAACTTCAGCATAAACATCTTTCATCTTCTTCAGTTTATTCCTAAGTATTTTTTGTTGCTATTACACATGGGATTATTTTCTTAATTTCCTTTTCAGTTAGTTTGTTATTATTGTATAGAAATGCTACTGATTTATTTTGTATATGGATTTTGTACCCTGCAACTTTGCTAAATTTTTTTATTAGTTCTAACATTTTTCTTGAGTCTTTATAAAGTTTTCTATGAATATGATAATGTCATCTGAAGAGATAATGTTACTTCTTCCTTTCCAATTTGGATGCCTTTTATTTCTTTTTCTTGTCTAATTCCTTTAGCTAAGAATCCAGTAGACGTTGAAGAGAAGTGGTAAGAGTGAGCATGTTTTCCTTACGTGGAATCTTAGGGGAAAAGGTCTCAGTTTCTTACCAATGATAGTGATGTTAGCTGTGAACTTTTCACATGGTTTTTATGGTGTTAAGATAAGTTCTTTTTATAATATTTTGTGGAGATTTTTTATCGTGAATGGATACTGACTACTGCCAAATGATTTTTCTGTATCTCTTGTCAATTTAAAAATATAGTCAAGATAGTTTTTCAAAATGATCCTATGAAATATGAAATCCTAAAAGCTTTAATAACAGTGATCTAGATGGCCTTAAGCCAGAAACCCTTTCATTATAGAAAAGTAGGTGGAATTAAATTTGGTACAATTCCAGATTAACAGCTGAAACGTTTAACAAGTTCCTTAAGCTTTTTGAGCTTCAATATTCATTTGAGAAATAGGATACTAACAAAACTTTCTTCATGGAGTGCCTGGCATGTAACAGAGGTGTCAGAAAGAAAAAAAAATAATACTAATTTATTAAGCTCTTTGTAGTTTGACCTGGGTGGCCCCTAAGGAATATTGAATTCTCCATAGAGGAAGAGGGTCTTTTTTTAGTGTGTAGATAGAAGTAGATGTGTTTGGCTATAAAAGATGAGGAAAGTTGGATATAGTGGTTTAAATGACATTTTCATAACAAAGTACAACAACCATCTGCCCTTCTCTATCCACCTACCCCTTGTTTCTTGTTTTCACCTGGGTCCCCCAAAAGTTATCTTCTGTAGTGGGGTGGGCTGAGGTGGGGGACAAAAGAAGGGCAGCTAGCAAAGTGCTAGAGTAGGAAAGAAAAGCGCCTGTAGGATGAAATTAAGTTATTGGTGCTGTTAATCTTTCTCTAGTTAGAAAGAATTTCCCAATGGAGAGACCAAGCAATTTTTTTTTAAGCACACAAATATTTAAAATTGATTTTGAAGTTTTTTTTTAAACTTTTGGAATTATGTCTTCATAACTCCCAGAGTTTCAGGAAAAATTTGACTACATAATAATTTCCTGTTAATGATGCTTTAGGACAGTAGATCTCAACCTAGGACATCTTAAAAACATTTGGAGAAATCTAGACAATCCTGATGGCCAGCTCACACCCCAGCACAATTAAACCAAAAGATCCAGAGGTGGCATCAGCATTTTAAAAAATGTCCCAGGTGAATCAAAACACGTGCAGACATGGTTGATAATTGCTGCTTTAGTAAATTGAAAGAAGTGGGTAGTGTTGAGTTACAGGCAATGAGGAGAGAGCCTGTGGCTAAGAGAGTCAGGTTGCTTTTGAAAATGACCATGAGTACATCTGAGCGGGATGCAGTCTTTACCTTTGTACCCAGGTAGCTAATATTAGCACTAGTAGACTTCCTCCAATAAGTAAAGAGAGTGGTGAGAGTTACACTCTGGTCCTTATCATCAGCCCTGATTTTCATTAATTACTTCGGGTTGACCTCATTTTCATTTTTCTGTGGATTTGTACCTGGGCTCCCTTCTAAAGACAATGAAATCTGGTCCCACACCTAGGCAGCTCTGGCACTGCTCCTCTTACCCATTTCCAGCCTCCTGGTTTCTAGACTTCTTCTGGGGAGCAGGTAGTCCACTGCTGTGAAGAAAACACATCTGTGAAGGTTCTGGGCACATCTGGGCACTCACTGGAGAGATGTGTTGTTTGAATAAGAGCAGGTCAAATAGCAAACTGCTGAGGAAGGAGTCATGGAAGATTAGTCAAATGCTTAATTAAAGGTCTTCAGTTCTTTACAATCCAGCCCAGAAGACTCCCTTCCTTTGTTATTTCCTGCAGCCCAGCGACTGCACTTTGCTCTGTCCTCCTATAACACTCTAGGGCAGGTCATTCTCCTGGTCTCTTGGCTGGACAGGAGTGTGTGGCTTGGCCATCCAGCCTCTTGCACTGTGCATGTTTTGCTTCATTCCTAGACTGCAAAGCTGATATTCTTGGGGTTTCCTGTTTGAGGATCTCCAGCATCAATGATATTTATTTACTGGTAAATATTTTGTATTTTTCTTCCTTCCCTTTACTCTCTTACTTCTATTTACTCGCCTCCCTCCATCCCTCCTTCCACCCCTTCCTTTCTTCTCTCTTGCTTTTCCTCCTTTCCTTCCTGTGCTTATCATTGTTATGAGGATTCTGCATAAAGCACCGCCATAGTTTGAATGTGGTCACCAAAAGTCTCTGGGTTGAGTCCTTAGTTCCCAGTGTGGTCATGCTGAAAGGTAGAGCCTAGGAGAAGGTGGATAGATCTGGAGGGCTGATGAATGCTGTGTCCACTGGAGTTACAGAGAGAGTGGATTGTTATGAAGATGAGCTTGCCCTATGCTTTCTCTTTTCATGCTCTGGTTTGCTCTTTCACTTTTCCACCATGAGGTCAAGTTCCATAAGTACCTCACCAAAGGTGCTTGCCCAATATGAGACTTTCCAGTCTCCAGAGCTGTGAATGAAAATAAACCTTTTTTTTAAAAAAATATATTACCCAGTCTCAAGCATTCTGTTATAACAACAGAAAATGGAATTGGATGAACATTAATGAGAAACATGTACATTAAACAAAATGAATGCAACAGTGGTGCTTTGGGGGATATGTTTTCACAAATATTGATGGCCCCTTTCCTGTTCTGGCACTATAGAAAACACTGCATTCTTGCTCGTGGTGGTGGGTAGACTAGACAAGTGCATTGCACTTAACATGACGGTACAGAGATGGGGGACAACAGAATTGGTTTAAATCAGAGAGGTATCATGGATAGATTAAAAACAAATAATAATCAAGAAAGACCCACTATGGTAACTGGGGCAAACACATTTGGATATAAAGGACAAAGGGAGGTCAGAAATGAGAGAATGAGAAGTGAAGTTAGAAGCCAGGGGTCCAAGGAACAGGAGAGCATACAGTCTGAGGAACAGAAGGTCTGCACCAAGACTGGGAACAGGGAGGCAACCCTGGAATGCTGCTCCATGGGACCTGTGGGATGGCAGTGGATCAGGTCATGGGACAGTATAAAAGGAATCAATCAACTTATGAATGAGGTGGTAGATTCACCTCATTGGGGATTTGTAGGTGAGGAAATGAATAAGATGCAGGAACCTGGAGCCCCAAGAACCTATGATTGGCATTCAGAGGACTTAGAATCCCACCATAGACTCAGGAATAATGCAAATCCCTGCTTTCCGTCTGACATTTGTTGAGAAGCAAATGACTTTTTATGAAGTTGTCAAACACTGAACTAATCAGCACTTACTTTTGATTGACTGACCAAAACTTTCAAAGTCTTATTATTTTTTCCCTTTATAATATAAGTAATATATTATTTACAATATATTATAATTACAGCATATTACATAACATTTAAATATAGATATATATTATATAAATACAGATATATATTATGTTATATTAGTATTACATATTATACAAACATTTATAAATGTTATATTTTGGTCTTGGACACTGAACTATTTAATATAATTATAGTTATTTTAGAATTAAATGTTAAGATGCAGATGGATTGTAGTCAACTTTGCATTTTTGTGATCAAAAGACCCCCCAAAAAAAAAAAAAAAAAAAAAAACAACTTACAGGGGGAAAGGTTTATTTTGGCTCACTGTTCCAGAGGTTCTGTCCCTGGTTGGCTGATTCCATAGCTCTGGGCCCAAGGTGAGGTAGAACATCATGGTGGAAGGCTGTGGCAGGGAAAAGCAGCTCAGGACATGGCAACTAGGAAGCAGAGAAAGAGACCTCCATTCACCAGAGACAAAATGTAAAACCCAAAGGCACACCCCTACTGACGAACTTTCTGCAGTCATACCCTACATGCCTGCAGTTTCCACCCAGTTAATCCATATCAATGGATTAATACAGCAATGGATTAAGTTATAGCTCTTTTAATCAAAACAATTCACCTAATGGATTCTAATCCAATGTTCACCTCTGAGCATCATTGCATTGTCTCATACATGAGCGTTGGGGAATAATTTGTATCTAAACCATAGTAGGCATATTCTTCCTAAATTGATTAAAAATTAGATGCCTAAGTGAATTTTGACTTTTGAGGGTGTAAAACAATTTTAGAGCCTTCTGTTATTACTGACTTGTCCCTTCCCACTGACCAGTGTTGGTGATGTCATTGTACCTCAATTGAAGCAGAGATCCTCCCAGCCCATCTAGGGCAGAGAACAGCTAGCAGAGAATTAATGCACATCACAAATCACTCTAGGTCATGAGTCTGCTGCATTGAGTCACTTGTATTCAATAAAATATTAAAAATTAAAAATACAGGTTATTTGAGCTGATCTCAGGTCTACTGAATTAGAATTTGGTGGGGGGATGAATGGGAGGTAATAGTATGAAGCCTGGAGATCAATTTGTTTTTTTCTTTTGTACAGGTGATTCAATTCAGGGCCTTGCACATGCTAGCCAAGTGCTCTACCACTGAGCTACATCACTAGTCCAGATATAGTACAAAACTAGTCCTGGATGATTGTGATTCTGGAACTTCTATTCATGTTACTCCTCAGGACTGTTTTTGCTTATGTAATTAAAAGAGAGAGAGAGAGAGAGAGAGAGAGAGAGAGAGAGAGAGAGAGAGACACCTCTCCATTCACCAGTGACAAAATTAATTGAGGTATGAATGACATAAAAATCTCCTTATATTTAATGTGTACTGCCGCAGTCCGGCTGCAGCAAACTAGCCGGGGGGTGACCAACAACTTGTGTAGATTGATACAGCAGGAGTGGGAGTCGTTTATTGTAGGACGGGAGCGATATTTATACATTCCACACAGCTTATCTTAATTAGCATAAACTAGATACAGCAGTCAACCAATAAGGAATCTCCACACTTAATGGCTCGCTGGCATTACTTCACAAACCACTCCCTCTGGCATTTTGCCAGGCGCCATCCAGACTTGTTTACAGACTCTAACATTTCTCTGGCAAAATGCCAGGCGCCAGCCTGACTTGTTTACAGACTCTTAACAGTGTACAATTTGAAAAGTTTGTAGATATTATATACCTGTGAAATCATTACCATAATCAAGGATAGATAATATCTTCAAAAGTTTCCTCCTGTCCTCTATTTTTGTGTGTGTGTGTGTGATAAGAACATGTTAGAATGTGAGATATACTCTTTCAGTAAATTTTCCAGTATACAGGACCCTGTTGTTGATTGTAAGCTCTGTGCAGCACAGTAGATTTCTAGGACTTATTGCTTATGTGATCTTGATCATCACCTCATACATTGGTGACTTTAAGAATCTCTGGCTGCAACAGCTCCTTTCACAGAGTCCTAGCTTTAAACAATGACGACAACAACAACAATCAGCAATAATTTTATCTGTGGCAAAGGTCCCTGCATGCTTGCTATGCCACTTATATCTCCTTCATTTGTAATGGAACCTGGAATCTCAACTTTATTTTATTTATTTTTTACAGTTTCCTTAGTAATTTATTTTTTAAAACTTAGATTTGTTATATACATCATCAGAATGCATTACAATTCATATTAAACATATAGAGCGCAATTTTTCATATCTCTGGTTGTACACAAAGTAGAGTCACATCCTTTGTGTCTTTTTACATGTACTTAGGGTAATGATGACCATCGCATTCCACCATTTTTCCTCCTCCCCTTTTCCCCTTTGCCCTATCTAGAGTTCATTTAATCCTCCCATTCCCCACACCAGCATACTATGGATCAGCATACTTAAATTAGAAAAGTCATTTGGCATTTTTTTTGGGGGGGATTGGCTTATTTTGCTTAGCCTGATATTCTCCAACTCCATCCATTTACCTACAAATGCCATAATTTTATTCTCTTTTAATACTGAATAATATTCCATTGTGTATATGTACTACAGTTTCTTTATCCATTTATCTATTGAAGGGCATCTAGGTTGGTTCCACAGTTCAGTTATTGTGAATGGTGCTGCTATAAACACAGAAGTGGCTGTGTCCCTGTAGTATGCTGTTTTTAAGTCCTATGGGTATAGACTGAGGAGTGGGATAGCCGGGTCAAATGTTGGTTCCATTCCAAGTTTTCCAAGAAAACTCCATACTGCTTTCAGATTGCACCAATTGGACTGCACCAATTTGCAGTCCCACCAGCAATGTAAGAATGTGCCTTTTCCCCACATCCTTGTCAACACTTATTGTTGTTTGTATTCTTAATAGCTGCCATTATGACTGGAGTGAGATGAAATCTTGTAGTAGTTTTGATTTGTATTTCTCTAATTGCTAGAGATGTTGAACATTTTTTCATATATTTGTTGATTGATTGTATATCCTCTTCTGAGAAGTGTCTGTTTAATTCCTTGGCTCATTTATTTATTGGGTTATTTGTTTTTTTGGTGTTAAGATTTTTGAGTTCTTTATATATTCTAGAGATTAGTACTCTATCTGACGTGTGTGTGAAATCAGTGAAATTGAAACAAAAGAAACAATTGAAAAAATTGACAAAATAAAAAGTTGGTTCTTTCAATAAATAAATAAAATTGACAGACCGTTAGCCATGCTAATGAAGAGAAGGAGAGAGAAAACTCAGATTACTAACATACATGATAAAAAAAGAAATATCACAACAGACACTACAGAAATACAGAAGATATTTAGAAATTATTTTGAAAACTTGTACTCCAATAAAATAGAAAATATAGAAGGCATCAACATATTTCTAGATTCATATGATTTTCCTAAATTGAATCAGGATGATATACACAATTTAAACAGATCAATTTCAAGGGACGAAATAGAAGACACCATCAGAAGCCTACCAACCAAGAAAAGCCTAGGACTGGATGGATACACGGCAGAGTTCTACAAGACCTTTAAAGAAGAACTAATACCAATACTTTTAAATTTATTTCAGGAAACAGAAAAAGAGGGAGCACTTCCAAACTCATTCTATGAGGCCAATACCACCCTGATTCCAAAACCAGGCATATCAAAAAAAGGAAAACTTCAGACCAATATCTCTAATGAACATAGATGCAAAAAGGTGCTGGGGTTGTGCCTCAGCGGTAGAGCACTCGCCCAGCATGTGTGAGGCCCTGGGTTTGATCCTCAGCACCACATAAAAATTCTCAATAAAATTCTTGCAAATCAAATACAAAAACATATCAAAAAGATAGTACACCATGATCAAGTGGGGTTTATTCCAGGAATGCAAGTTTGGTTCAACATATGGAAATCAATAGATGTAATTCATTACATCAATAGACTTAAAATTAAGAACCACATGATCATCTCAATAGATGCAGAAAAACCATTTGACAAAATACAGTACCCCTTCATGTTCAAAACACTAGGGATAACAGGAACATGTCTCAACATCATAAAAGCTATCTATGCTAAGCCCCAGGCCAACATCATTCTAAATGGAGAAAAAATGAAAGCATTCCCTCTAAAAACTGGAACAAGACAGGCATGCCCTCTTTTTACTACTTCTATTTAGCATAGTTCTTGAAACACTGGCCAGAGCAATTAGACAGACATTCAGATAGGTAAAGAAGAACTCAAATTAGCACTATTTGCTGATGATATGATTCTATACCTAGAAGACCCCAAAAGTTTCTTCCACCAGAAAACTTCTAGAACTAGTAAATTAATTCAGCAAAGTAGCAGGATACAAAATCAACACCCGTAAATCAAAGGCATTTCTGTATATCAGTGACACATTCTCTGAAAGGGAAACGAGGAAAACTCGTTTACAATAGGATCCAAAAAAAAAAAAAAAAAGGAATTAAAAATTTTAAAGGACATCAATGCACTCCATTTTCAAAGCCTCCACTTTTTTAGGTATGATCATGGGGCTAAATTTTTCTCAATGAGCTGTGGTTAGATATGCTACAGGGTTTTTGAAAGTAACAGTGAAATTTTGCTTTTTTTTGCACCATTTCTTCTTCTTGCATATGGATGTGTTGGCTGTGACTCTAGAACTGTTATATCATAAAGCAATAGGCTAAGGATGATAGAGTAGAAAGAAAGATCTGGATCACTGATGTCTGGGATAGCTGTCACTCAGTCATATTCTGAACCAATGGCCTCTGGAATTCTACTGTATGAGAAAGAAAAAAAATTATGTGCTTAAGCCATCAAAAATTTTGGCTTTTTGTTTATTCAGAGTTGCATCAAATCCTGTAATAAGTAACATTTATTGACTACATTCTGTGTCAGTCACCATACTAAACTCTTTACGTACATTTTCAAATTTCCTCTCTTCTTTTAAGAAAGATTGTATTATCTACATTTTTTACATATTTAAAAAAAAATAGCCATCAAGAGGTTAAGTAACGTGTTTAAGATCACTCTTCTAGTTCCTTCTGGAGGAAGGGTTTGAACTTGGGCAGGCAGAGTTCAGGAACGAGGCCTTCATTTCTGGCATATTGAGGATATCACTCCTAGGTTGTTCCTTGACATTGGGCTAAGAAAGTTTGTTTTCCTCCTGAATGAACCACACCTGTGTCCTTGATGTCTCCACTATTTCACAGGTACAGACACCCCTGCCAAATATTTTTCTAATCTACCCCCAGCCCTCTTTTTGCAGAGGATGGAAACAGGGCAGCAAACCAAGGAAATGATCCACAGTGATATTCCTAGACTTTTGAATTTAAAGGACTTATTAAAAAAATAAACTACTGGGCTGGGGATGTGGCTCAAGCGGTAGCGCACTTGCCTCGCACGTGCGGGGCGTTGGGTCCAATCCTCAGCACCACATAAAAATAAAATAAAGATGTTGTATCCACCGAAAACTAAAAAATAAATATTAAAAAATTCTCTCTCTCTTTCTCTCTAAAATAAAATAAAATAAAATAAACCAGGTGATTGCAAAAAGTTCACAAAATTTTTTTCAGAGTAATAACTTAATAAAAAATAAACTGTTGTCTCCCAGGAACATCATTTTCAAAAAAAAAAAAAAAAGCACATTTCACATGAAAAACAGAGAAAATGATATGAGTATACAATAAAGGGCAGTTCTTTAAACCAAACACTTTTAAGTATAAAGTTAGCATTTGAAAAATATCTTTTTATTTTCCCCTCTCTCATTTTTCCAAGGACAAATTAAAAAATGTCATAAGGATTTTAAAAAAATTTATTTAAGATCTCAAACCAGGGAAAGGTGGTGGAACAACTGACTGGAACTGCAAACCAGGCCAATGATGACTTTGGAGTACTGCAAGAAAAGATTGCTACTTGACACCAATAGCCATTCTCCTTTCTACCTGAGTAATAAGATCCTGGTTTTTGTTTAGGGCATCATCTCACCTAGCGAAAACGACATATATACCTCCCTGCAGGTAGATTAGGCCCAGTGAAGAAATTCTGGCCAATGAGACATCAGCACGATGTCAAGTGCTACTTCTAAGACAGCACTTCATTGGGCTTGGCTACAAAGGGGGCCCTCTTACCTCCCCACACTTTCTCTTCCTGCTGATCCAGAAGAAGGGAGACTAGGATGGCTATCATCATATGGTATTGGATAGAGGGTAACAATGTAGAAAGATGGCTTGCCTACATCCCTGATGACAACTCTGAATCCTGAATGGCCTATCTTTGGACTTCCTTTACGTGAGAAGGAAGTTCAACTCATTTAAAATAGTGTTTCATTCGGTTTCTGTTTCATGAATCGAATTCGGACTGCTATAAAGAGATAAATCCATATCCATTTTGAACAAAGAGAATCAGGGTGTTGTTAGAAAAAAATTCAAGAAATCAACTGTTTAATTTATCAGGAAGAAAATCAGAACCAAAGCTATGAAAGGGCTTGCCCCAAATCACCTCTCTGAACATTCATTCTATGAATATTTTCTGACATGTCCTATGACAGGAGTAAAGCCCTTTGTCAGGTCCTGGGGGTACAGAGATGAAGCAGGGCAAGATTCTGGCTACTCAGAGAGTCACAAAGTAGAACTAGAAGGTCGGTCACTTTCTCTCTGCGTTGTGCACCCAGCACAGTCTCTGGGGTAGACTGTGTAGGTTTCATCCAGTGACCCCCATGCCAGGTATTGTTACCTCACCCTGGAGAGAGATGTGCAGGGGAGAAAAAAGAGGGAGGTCCTAGGGGTTGATCATGTGGGGCTTTCTTGTAACTTAGAGCAAGAGAAGAAATCACTGTTTACTTTTGTTGAATTCAAGACTAAAGAGAATGTACACAACAAAGCACACAGATTTGCATTCCTCTGTGCAAGATACCCTCGTGGGTGTAAGAGAGCATTCAAGTACACAAGAGAGCATTCAAGTACACGCACACTCGTGAATGCACATATACACAGGAAATCTTTGCAGGATTACATTTCTTCTGCTGCTTTAAAAACATCTTGAGTGTTTGGGTGCGTGTTTATGTGATTTGTGTGGACTGAGGGTGGGGGCAATAAAACAATACCGTCTCTGGGGGCCTCTGGGGAGAATCTCTGAATTCCCTGGGATAGGAAGTTCCCTAAGAAATCAGGAGCCACTTAAATTCCCACCAAACAACAAAGTATGCACAGCCAAGATAAAAGGAGAGTGGGGGTGGAGAGGGAAAACAAAACACCTCACCCTGGCTTAGGGAAGCAGGTGCACCCAATGCAAACAATATCATTTCTTCTATTATTTGTAGAGTTTGGGAACAAAACAAAACAAAACAATGCTCAACTCCTCCCCTCTGGGGTGGGGAGTCCTCCAAGGATGCTCAATGCCACAAGATAAAAAAGATTGTTTCTCGGCATATGGAACTGTAAAGAAACTAAATTTAAAACTAATAAACAACAACAACAAAAAAAGTCCCAGACTATAAGACAACTAAAAATATTGGGCCAAGTTAAAAAGACACAGCATTTTCTCTTTGGAGGGGTTTGTGGTCAGCCTTTCATTTCGCTGTCAGAGTTAGTCATGCTTACGTGTGGCAGGTTTCCCTGGCTTGCCCATCTCTCTTCAACTTTGAAGCAATCCACTGAAGGACTGCGGGTGTTTGTGCTGCAGTTTTAGCAAGTGTGGACTGCATTCTGGTCCTGTGACGGTAAGAGATGCAGGTAAAACCAGGGCAGAAGTATGTGGGGCTGCAGGGGTCCCTCTGAAGTCTGGGATGACCCTGAAAATGAGCCCGCCTGATCTTATATTTTTTTTTAAACTTGTAAGGATAAATTATTTTTTTTCTGCCCATTAAGTAGCTCCCCAGATTGTAGAAATTTCCAGATGTATAAAATATGGATCTATCATGAATGGGTTTTTATCAAAGTTTCTGGAAAAAATCCTTTCCAACTGAAACAATAAGTCTTTTTAGTTCTTTGGGTGCAAGTATTATTCTGACGTATGCTCAGTGTGGAGCTAAGGCTGCAGGTTCCATCTAACAAAGCTATCCTGGGGTGAAAGGTCAGGAAAGGAGGAGACTGAACTATGAAGTGGGGAACCCAGGAGACTTTGAGTTAGGAGTCCCCTTTAAATACGTGTGCTAAAGGATGGGATCTTTTACCTGGCAAAACCCTCCAGAACCCATGCAGGGGTCTGGGAAAGCTCTTTGGTATTTTATCTCAGTGTTTTAATGGTATTTTTACTAATTACAGGCTTAAAGAATTGTCCTTCACTACTGAGATTAAGAGGCCTCAGTAGAAGTACCCAGGCTGGCCTGGCCCATGGATGCAGGCAGGACTGTGCTTATCTTGGGGGACAGTAGCTGATTTATGGAAAGGACTCAGGCAACTTTCAGAAAGTACCCAGGGGAAGAGGGAACTGTGAGAAGGAAAGATAATCAGCCTCAAAAGACAGGGGTTGTTTTGATTATTATATGGTGTCTATCATTTATATTTTCTTTCAGCTCAGTTTCCAAGGATTCATGCCAGGACCTGGAACAAAGAGAGCCCAGAAAATTAAAAAGGCATTTCATCAGCACTGTATGACACGGAGAGCCACAGGCTAAACCACAGCCTAGTGTGATTTGGGATGAAGGGTCTTTTCTCCACAGGTCACCATCAAGCCTGGGTGGAAGGTGGAACAGCCCTAACCTCTGAGAAGGACGTCTTCCAAGCACAGGTCAGAGGATGCTGGGAAGACACCATGCTCCTGTAACCTCGGTGGCATGGAGACAACATGGGCAATTTTGGTACCAGCAGTTAAATAGAAGTGAAGCAAAAATGTCATCTGGAGGCCAAAAAAATTATGTGAGCTGTCCCTGGGCTACTCACAGAAACTAATCAGGAGGAATGGGGCTTGAGAGTAACCTTTACAACCAGACAATAACAACAACAGGTGACAGTGCTAGTTAATGATGTCATATGCAATAATGCAAGAGTTCATAACAGCATATGATTCCCCTGGCCAGGCACCAGGGTCAATACTCCAAGTCCTCTTTCCCCTTTAACCTTCATTGCACACAATATAGGTTCTATTATCAGAGTTGCTCTGCAGACAAGGAAACCAGGTCTCCAGAGGATTAAGTAACTTGCTCAGAACTGGCACCCCGTGCTGGTGAGTGTGGGACTGGACTTGTAATCCAGTCTATCTGAATCTTGAGCTACCTTTTAATTTCTACGTATATGGTAGTGGCAGCAAACGAAGCCAAAGCAATTGTGTTTGCTCTTGTGAATTTATTTGAACAAGAAGACTGCTGATGTGGCCTGGAAAACATATAACTGTGAAATTTGATCTGATTTCTCATTCACTCTTCCTTTATTTATTCAAAAGCATTTATTAAGTGTCTATAACTGAGCTCTGGGCTGTGCTGACTGGTATTCCTTCCACTTTAAGAAGTTCTCATGTTAAAATTCTAAAAAGTCCGTGGTGATGATGGACCTTGTAGATGTTTGTTATTATGATTTCGTTACATTTCCCCCATTTCCAAGCAGTTTTGTTTTGCAGAATCATAGCTTTTCCCTAATTCAATTTAAAGTAGGAAGTGCCTTCTTCATGGGGTATGTTTAAGTAACTGTACAAAGGGATAACCTTAGTTTATTTCTAGAAAGTCGGGATGAATTGTAAAGATTGAATTGTGCCTCTGACTGAAGGGAGGAAATTAGAAAAATGTTCTGCCAAGATGTGCTGCTGTTGTATACACAACGGTCAAGGTTTATTATCTGCTTAGAGAACTTGACCACACATAACCAGAGGATATTAGTCCCTTAAGTTAACTCCGATGGATTAGTAGATGTATGAACCATCGTTCCAGCAGAGAGCAAGGTAGTTTAAATTCTTGGAGATGGAGGACTCTTTCCTATGCACCATTTCTGCTGACAAACCTAGAATACATTGAAAATGCAATGGTTGACCTGGAATGTCTGCAATTCAAAACTCCATGGCTGGTGAAGTTTTGCCTCCTGAGTGAAAACATATAAGTTTGGCATTTCAATTTACCTATTGTTTATAACTTATTTCATGGAAACCTTGACTTTGTAAAAGTACAATTTGTGATTCTGACTATATATAAAACTAGGTGGGGGCGGGGGATTATGATTTTAGGGGGAACCCATTCTGTTGTGGATAAAAATAGTTCCACTTGCTCTATTGCTTTGCAAGGAAAACATCAATTAGATCGAACAATGTTCCTTGTAGAATGTAGATGCCGCGTTGTCTCTGGACACCTCCTTTGAATTTGGTTTGGACTGCGTCGTGTCTTCTGTTAGGAGGAAATTATCAACAACAAGAGGAAATCCTGTACTAGTATTGAATAGTCCTTATTTTAAAGGTACTTCCCTTCTTGTGGGAATTGTATGTAATCAGAACAACACTATAAAATGTCTGAATTATTTTACAAGGTTTGACTTTCAGCCCCGTTTTTTTCCCCAAAGATCAACTTATTGTGCTTAAGATACAGTCAATTGTTGGGCGGGAAAATGTTCTTCTCAAGCTGCAGGAGCCGCACCAAGGTGAGGTGGAGGTTAAAGCATCGGCCGCAGGAAGCTGGAGGTCCTTGGAGACACCCGTGTATTCTAGAGCACACAATGACTAATAAAGGCTAAAATTACTCTGGAAAGAGCCATTTGAGTCACAAACATTTACCCTTTTATGAGAAGAACTGGCCTGTCTTCAAGCGGGGATCTGGGTAAGCGGCCTGTGGTTTTCTACCCATTGGTTTGGCTCAGTCAAAGGAGAGGAGAGGTCAGGATGGCTGAGTCTTGAAGACCCGGGGTATAAAAAATTTCAAACTTACTTGTCTGATTCTCTGTCCTAATTATTACCTGTGGGCCAGGAACTACACAGAAGCAGAAGCAGTCCAAGCAGATACTCCGGCTTCTCCTCTGCTGGCTCATGAAACGGACAAGCAGGATATGAGAGATAGCCAATGCTGTGCCCCTGGCGCTGACCCAATAATGCCAGGTTTCTCAGACTTCCTTGCTGAGGCTCTCTCAGCAAGAAGAGGATAAATTGGTACACCCTGAGCCCTAGTGGGGCTTCAAAGCAGCCAGGTGCAAGCACAGAAGTTCTTTGAGTTCCTGTATCTTATCTTAAAAATTTGTGAGACTTTTCCATCCTACTCCAGTATATATCAGTTGGCTTCAATATAAATTCAGTTGAACTCTCTCTGTCCTGTTGGAAATGTTCTATCGGTGCACTGTTTAATATGGTAGCCACGAGTCAGCCGTATGTAGTTATTGCACACTTGAAATGTGGCCAGAGTGACTGAGGAACTACATTTTAAAGTTATGTTTAATTTTAGTCAATTTAGATTTAAATAGCTCTGATAACCCAACCATGAGCTGTCTATGGGTAGTTCTAAAAATCTACAAGCCACCTGGGCTTCTTGATTTCCCCTGTGGATCTGGGATTACTCACAGAGGTAAATGCCTGCCTGTCTGTGGCTTCTTTGTGTGTTGGTCAGCATGACTCTTTCCTTCCTATCCTGTCCCAAGCACCAGGAAGCAAGATTGCACAGGGATCACTGCTCAGGGTGCTGACCCCAAACCTGAAGCCCCTGTAGCCCTGTTTTCTGTTTCTTAGAATGGTAGTGTACTGTGCTTCCACCAGGGAGCACTGAAGAATAGTTCCTGCTGCCATTGCTCCCTGCAGAGAGCATCCTGCAGTAATCCTCCCAGCATTTCCAACTTGGCAACGTTCTGATGGCTTCTACGCTCTCTTTAGCAGTTGTGCTGATATTTCACATTTCTTCACTCGTGGAACTCAATGATCCCAACAGTGTGTATCTTTGGACAAGGCTGTTCCCAGGTTCAGTAGTGCCCCTTCTCCACAGTTTTGCTTTCTGCAGTTTCAGTTATCCAACGGAAGTCTGAAAATAGTAATTGGAAATTTCCAGAAATAAACAATTCCTCAGTTTTAAGTTCCTGCTTTTCTGAGAAGCATGATGAAATCTTGCACTGCTCACTCTGTCCAACCTGGGATGCAATCATCCTTTGTCCATGCTGTATAGGCTACTTGCCTGTTAGTCATTTAGTAGCTATCTCAGTTAGCAGATCAACAGTCTTGGTATCATGGTGCTTGTGTTCAAGTCCCTTAATAATGGTCCCAAAGCATACTAGTAGTGATGCTGGCAATTCAAATATGCCAAAGAGACCTTGCAAAGAGCTTCCTTTAGGTAAACAGGTGAAAGTTCTCAACTTATGGAAAATGAACCATATGTTAAGGTTGCTAAGATTTATAGTACAATAAGTATTTTGAGAGAGAGATGATATTCATAAACTTTTATCATAGTAAGTTGTTCTAATTTATTATATAAATTGTTAATATCTTACTGGGTCTCATTTATTAGTAAAGCTTTATCAAAGGTAAGTATGTATCAGAAAACAGAGTATAAACAGAGTTTGGTACTATTTATGGTTTTAGGCATTCACTGGAATATTGGTAATATTCTACAGATATGGGGGACTACTGTAGTCTTGAGCTGCCTGAAAGATTTCTTTCTCTTTCTACCAGTCCATTAGTAAATTTTCTGGTTTTCTGACGCACAGCCCCCACATCATAAGGGAAGGCTTAGAGTCACAAGGGTATGCTTGGAGTGATGAAGTCCAGTGGCATTTCACAGCTCCCACTTACTGAACAAATTCTGATGACTATATAGTGCATTCCAGTTTTTTTTCAAAAGCATTGGGGAACAGGCCATTTAGATTAATCGACAATTTTAGCTTACTGAAACTAACTATACCTGCCAACTGTAGGTTAGTCAATTTCCAGAGAATTCTGCACAATAAAACAGTCTTGACAATGAAGCTATTTTAAATGTAATGCAATCTTTCTTTGGTGACTTAGAGGGCATTTGGGGGTCTTGCAATGCCTTAGAGTCATCATTATGAACAGTAATTATCTTTCAATTGTACAGCATGGAGTAATTATGTTTATCTTAGTTTTCCAGTACATTGGATCCAAGATAAACAGACATTTGCTACAAATAAAACAACTCCTAATTTTATTTCTAATAATGATCATGTTTTGATTTGGGGGTTTTCTGTCACTTAATTTATTATATTATTATCATTAATAGTGCTCACTTGAAATATCTTAATATTTGCTTATATGTGCTAGAGATTAAAAATCTGAAAAATATCCCCTTTATTTATTTTAAAAATATTTTTTAGTTGTAGATAAACATGCAGTTTCTTTGTTTATTTTTATGTGGTGCTGAAGATCGAACCCAGGGCCTCACATATTCGAGGCAGGTGCTTTACCACTGAGCTATATAGCCCCCACCTCAAAAAAACACCCCCTTTAAACAAAACTATTTTTGATGCAATAGATACAATCCAGAAAGTTGAGTACAAATCAGACTTTTAAAGAATATGTCTTTTATATGAAAAAATAATTTTATGATTTTAAAAATTATTTGTTTGTCACAATGAATATGGAAGCTTAGCATGTTATAAAAGATCTACAATCTCATTACAATGAATAACAACTGTGTGATTTTTTCCTCCCAGTACTTTTAAAAAAAAATTTTTTTATTAGTTGCTCAAAACATTACAATGATCTATACATATTATACATTTGATTCAAGTGGGGTATGAATTCTTTTTTTTCCACGTGTACAGATTGCAGTATCACATTGGTTTTACAGCCACATTTATATATACAGCCATATTAGTGTCTATTGTATTCTGCTACCCTTCCTATACCCCTCTCCCCTCCCTTTCCTTCCCATTACCTCTCTCTACGCACTCTATGACACTTTTCTCTCTCTCTCTCTTTTTTCCTCCCAGTACTTTTTTAAAAAAAATTTTTTTAGTTGTAGGTGGACACAATATCTTTATTTATTTATTTACATGTGGTGCTGAGGATCCAACCCAGTGCCTCACACATGCAGCAGGCACTCTACCTCTGAGCTACAGCCCCAGCCCTCCTCCCAGTACTTTTGCTGTACATATCTATGTAAGCAGATTTTTATATATTTACAAAAACATGTCACAGTAGATTGGGTAGAAAGAGGTGATGGGAGGGGAGGGGAGGGGAGGGAGGATAGAAGGGCAGCACAATACAATAGACACTAGTATGGCCCTATGTATAAACGTGGCTGTATAGCCAATGTGATCCTGCAATCTGTACACGTGGAAAAATAAGATTATGTACCCCATTTGAATCAAATGTATGATATGTCAAGATCATTGCAATGTTTTGAGCAACTAATAAAAAAATTAAAAAACTTTTTTTAGTTGTAGATGGACACAGTATCTTTATTTATTTATTTATATGTGGTGCTGAGGATCGAACCCAGTGCCTCACTCCTGCAGCAGGCACTCTACCACTGAGCTACAGCCCCAGCCCTCCTCCCAGTACTTTTGCTGTGCATGTCTATGTAAGCAGATTTTTATACATTTACAAAAAAGAACTATGTGAAATATACTTTCATATCATGTTTTTTTTTTCTCAGAAAAGATTAGCATTTGAGTCAGTAGATGGAATAAAGAATATGTGCCCTCAACAATGTGGACCAGCATCATCTAATCCATTGAGGGTTTGAACAGATCAAGGTGGAAGAAGGGACAATTCTCTTTCTACTTGAGCTGGGCCATTCTTCTTCTTTTGCCCTTGGACATCAAAAATAATGGGTTTTGGACCACAGGATGCCATGAATTATGCCAGCCACTGCCCAGTTTTCAGGCTGTCAGCATCACCCTAGGAGTTATACTATTGACTCCCCTGTTTCATAGCCTTTGGACTCTAAATGAATCACACTATCCATTTTGTTAGTTCTCTAGCTTGCATATGGCAGATCATAGGTCTGCCACATAATCATGTGAGCCAGTTCCCATAATAAATACACCTCTATTTCTTTTTCTCTATCCCATTGGACCTGTCTCTTTGGAGAATGCTGACTAATAAGGTGCTTAAAAATGTTTTGTGTGTTGTTTGTAGTAAAAAGTTCAATTCTGCATTTTAATGGACAAAAGAGTATTTCATATCATTTTATTTTGTATTTTAAAACACTTTAAAACTTAGTAATTACATTCATTATCATTATTTTAATTTTTTTAGTTGAACATGGACACAGTACCTTTGTTTTATTTATTTATTTATTTATTTATTTATTTATTTTATGTGGTGCTGAGGATCGAACCCAGTGCTTCACATGTGCAAGGCAAGCGCTCTACCACTGAGCCACAACCTCAACCCTGCATTCATTATTATTACAATGGTAGTTCTAGGAAAATGGAAGATAGAAATTAGTATAATAGAGAAAAGAAATCCATACTCATAATTTGTGATGTAGTTGCTCGTGCATTTTTTTCCCGATTTTTGGAGATGGATTTATTGTTTTAAAATTTTTTAGACATATGGACTTTTATTTTATTCATATATTTGTATGTGGTGCTGAGAGTCAAATCCAGTGCCTCACACATGCTAGTCAAGTGCTCTACCATTGAGCTACAACCCCAGCCAGAGATGGATGTTATTTTATTGACAATATATTCCACAGTTGCTGTTTTATTCTTCTCATGTTGTTACTTTTCTGGTGTCAGTTTCAGTAAATAATTTCTCCAAAGTCTAATTTAGTAGAGACTAGAAATTTGTTACGAGTGTACACATAATATTCTCTTTAAAATTGTCTCTTATAGAGGTAGTTTTATTTCCTTATCAGTTGCATTCATGACCTCAGACTGGGAGTGATGAAATCTTTCCAGCTTTCTCCAGGTGAGCAGGTTTTCTCTGTTTCAAGTGCCCTTGCTTTTCTTTCTTTCTTTCTTTCTTTTCTTTTTTTGTACCAGGGATCAAACACAGGGGAACATGACCACTGAGCCACACCCCCAGTCCTATTTTTTGTATTTTATTTAGAGACAGGGTCTCACTGAGTTGCTTAGTGCCTCGCCATTGCTGAGGCTGGCTTTGAACTTGTGATCTTCCTATCTCAGCCTTCCAAGCTGCTGGGATTACAGGTGGTGCCACTGGGCCTGGCTCTCAAGTGCCTTTGCTTCTCTATGACAAAAATCATGTTTCTACACACAGTTATGTTGATCTTGAAGTTCCTGAAAATGCTTCCTGATTCTGGAACCATTTGAATGTGGCCCTAGTCTTCAATGGGCTGTGCTTTCCTTTCTTTCTGCCTTTTACTGGCTTCCTTACCTCCACCTCCATGACTCACCTCTTACTACTCTTCTGGTAATTTGGGAGAGTCTGTCTAACGGTTAGCTAGATTCTGTGTCATACCCAAGCCCATAAAAAGGCTTAAATGGAAAAAAAAAAATTATCTTTTCCTCTTTTTAATTAATCCAGGCTAAATGCATTTTACTGTAATGATTTACCGGGAACCAAAAAAATGGACATTCTCAAGAATTTTACAGTTTACTAAGAAAAAGAAGAGACATACACGTGACTATGATTCAATGAGGATGTAAGAGAAATGCTAGAAGAATTTAAAGAGACCCTTTATTTTCAACTAGAGATATTAAAAAGTTTTTATCAGGAAGCAGTCTTGTGCTAAACCTTAAAAGATGGGTTAGAGGTGACCAAACTGTTTGTGGGGCAGACAGGGAATGGCAGGGAGAACCAATAACAGAAACTAGGTCTAGAGATGGCAGTGAGCACAGGAGGTGTGAGAAATGTGGGGTGATTCCTCTGGGAAAAGGCCTGGAGTTTCCTCTGGGGAGATGTGAGGTGGTTCTTCTAGATAGGTGTTTGGTGCTTCATTTGGCAAGAATGCAAGGAATTAAAAAGAAATACTACTCATAGAGGACCTTGAAATACTACTCATAGAGGCCTGGGAGACTGGCCCAGTAAGGGTTTTGAGGGAAATAAGTAGAACTTTGCTCTAGGAAGATTAAGCTAGAAAAGGTTCCCATGTTTGATCAGCAATGACCCAGCATGAAGCAAGGCTCTGCTATATATGGAGGCTTTGCAGGTAGTGACCAAATGAAACTGGCTGTTGGTTTGCCTATTAAACATGTAGGAGTGAATTTTTTTTTTTTTTTATTGTACAAGAAACAATTCCTCTCTCAGTATACTCTGTCCACATCCCTGCCCCCATCACTCTCAAGTTGGAATAAAGACTTGGATTTTAGAAGCTAATATTAATTGTGCTCTAACTTGTACCAGATACTGTTCTAAGTGCTTTAAAAACTTTTGTCTTCACAACCATGCCACAAGGTTGGTGTGATGATATACCTCCTTCCATTGATGAAGTTAGGGAGGCACAAGGAGATGAAATAAGTGGCGGCCCAGGACTTCGAGGCAGGGTCTGCACAGCTCCTTGTTCTTTACCACCTGGTGATGCCTTGAGATGTGCCTAGTACAAGACAGTCAAGAGATGCACAATTTAGAGGCCAGTGATACCCGTCCTCAGTGTGCTGAGCCTGGTGGGAGCTGAGGGCCTGGGATGCCTGGATATTTCTAGCGGGTGGCTGCCCATGTGGGGAAAAAGGCCACCCAACAACATTTTCAAAATTTAAAAGCTGGTAATCTAGACTTTCATGTGAAATCTCTTGATTGTTAAGTGGTGGCTCCAATGAACTGAAATATAATGCCATCATGAGTTGTGGTCGATTTCCAGCTCATTGCCAATCCTCCTTTTATCTCTTTAATTTGACTTTTTGATGTATTTTGTAGCATTTCGGTTATATCAAGTGATAAGAATAACATTACATTGGTGATAAGGAATGCCTGATGCTTGATTTCTTCCCACAACATGATATTATGGATATTAGGAATCATTTTCCATTAGCACGCTATATGATTGTGGGTGTGATGTGGTGTGAAGGAGTGAAGGGGTGATGTGATTTGGAAAATTCTCTTAAAATTTTTATTTCCAATTAGAAAAAATAAAGTCCTTAAACATAGCCACCAGCATTATTCTAGTTTGGGACAGTGGTGATACTCTGCTCTTCATTCAGTTAACCCCCTTACCTCTCACTTCTGGCCTCCACTTTCTTCTGGTCCAGGCCAACTATCTTACCTCAGAGCCAAAAAGCAAAGTTGCTGTTGTTGTTCTTGTTTTTTTTTTTTCCCTCGGTCTTCTCCTCTTCTTCTTCCTCCTCCTCCTTTTCTTCTTTTCTCCTCCTTCTCCTTCTCATGGTGCTGGGAACTGAACCCAGGACCTTGTGCATGCTAGGCAAGCACTCTACCCCTGAGTTATATCCCTAGCCTTACAAACAGTTTGTTTTTTTAAAAAACTTTTATGGGTTATATTAGCCAACCAATGGACTTTAAACTTTTTATGTTCATTCTACAAGAAGTCAGAGACTCCAGGTTGCAGGAGCTTTTTGTTGGAATGCATGAGATTTTCATCAGTGAAGTTAGCTTCCTATATAAACAAACAAAACCCATAACATAATAGCCAAATAAGACACATTCATGGACTGGACTTGGCCTGCAGGCCAGTGTTACCACTGGTTACCACTACATGAGGGCCTGTGAGGCCAGTTCAGAGGTTACCACAGTGGTCTAGGCAAAAAGTAAAGAGGTTGAGCCTGTGTCCTGGGTGTGTGAACTTTCAGCTGCACAGTTACGTAAGGAACTTCTCTCATAGCCTAAGAGGGACTGGATTTGTGAGGTAGGCTTTTCTGACACCTTTATATGGTAAGAAATTTTTTTCTCCTGATATCATATTTATTTACCTGTGCATAGACTGGGCCAGGCTGACATGAAAGATGAATGTGAAGGCAGTCAGGACTTTGCACATCTGCATTTAATACTACGTTGAGAAGTCCCAGAGAATGGAAGTTTGTATCAATGAGATTGTATCTGCAGGATTCTAAGGTAGAACAGAAGTGATCGGATTATGACACTCATCAGAAGCTAATGTCTTTGAAAGAAGGTTTTTTTATGACTTACATTTTCCTAAGACAGAGTATTCCACACCATGCTCTGGACTGAATGTTTCTAATTATATGCAGAAAGTCTCATCTCTGATGTGATGGTATTTGGGAAGGTATTTGGCCTTTGGGTAGTAATTAGTCTTGAGGGTAAAGCCTCCATCTGAGGCTAGTTTATTATCTTGGAAGTGAGCTTGCCACAGGAGGGAAGTCTCCCTGTCCCTGGGCCCCTCAGATGTCAAGATTCCATAAAATGTAGAAAATAAAAACCCGATTATTGTGGAGTTCCAGCAGTATTCTGTATCTGTAATAGGAGAATTGATAAAAGGGCTGACTTCTAAAGAGAGGTCCAAGCATATTGTCTGTCTTTCAGGTCTTGTTTCACTTAGATTAGATAACGAGAATAGATCGGTTCTTGTGCAATTTGTAGTCAGCTTCGTTTCCTGGTTCTCACACACAAGCCTGACATTGTTGTGTTTGGATTCACAACATGGCCAAGGGATGTTTACATCCCCACCCAGACAGCTGTGCTCATTGAAATAGAAGGAATGATGATGATGTTTATTTCCGGAATGGTAAAACACTGAACTCTTAGTCTCTAAAAATAGGTCACTGTTTTACTTAGAGGTGAGCTGGAATTGTTTACCTAGACTGAGAACTGTCTGACAATAGTTCTCCAAAGTTAGTTTCAGTTGGAAAAGGGTCTTATGTTTTGTGACAGTGTCAAAAATGGTAGGTCTCTGAAATTCCACAGATTTTAATTTGTGGAATAGTTGGAAATTTTGGAATCATGATTCCAAAGTTGTTTTCATGTACTTAAACAGCCTGTTTCAGGAAATCATGGATACAGCTGATCCTTTTCTTATGAATTCCCTAAATCAGAATTACTTGGATAAAGCCTGAATTCTGTACTTCTTGAAAAATTTCCAAGGCTGCCTTAATCCCAAAACATGATCAGTCCATTTAGGAAATAAAGAGGAGTCCACTTTACCAGCAAAAGGCTTCTTCTAGTGGTCCTCGGGAAGCAAAGCAGCTCTCTTTGGTTTTGGCTTTAAAAATGCTACACAACTTTCTACTCTGTAAATCTAAAGATAAAGCACTTCTCTGGGCAGGGTGAGTTCTCAGGATGAGACTCAGGTTGGTTGACTATTTGTATAACAGCAACATCATTGCCCTGCTTAATGATCTCTAGACCCAGTATCAGTGTACCCAACTGTCTCCATCTGGCCAGGTTGATGAGATGAGCTGCGTTCCAGGAGCTGGCTGTATCAATAATAAGAAAACGATGAGGAAACCACACAAACATGAAAATACCCTTTTCTCAATTGCAGGGGTCAGGATGGCTCTTTGACCTCAAAGATCAGCTCCCACACTGGAAAGAGGGCAAAGGGGAGCAAGAGAGGCAAGCAAGACAGAGAGCACACCTGAAATCCTCCTATTTATTGGTGAAAAGCCGTTCATAGAATATTCCACCCAAATAAGGCTTTGAAGGTTGGAGTCTTGCTTGGTCATGTCTTGTGGTCAGCAGGTTGATTGACATCTTGGAAGGCCACACCCATCTCTGGTGCTGTGTGGGATCACAGGCAGAGCGAGAGAAAAGGCACACCTACGTCGTCGCATGTCCCAATCAGGCAGCAATGTCAGGCCAGTCCCCTCATACTCTTCAAATGCTCATAGCTCACACACACAGCCTGGCCCTCACTATTCAAAGAGCTTATCCTAGAAATAAGAGAAAATTTGACAGGTGTCAAAACATGAAATATAGATTCAATAGCCCCTTTCACTTTATACCTGCATTGATTATTTGTTGCTCTCTCTTCAAGTTTTTCTCTTGTCTGACTCAGCTTAGGCACCGTCTCCAGATCAGTTTTCTCAGGCCCATTTTTGCTCCATAAATTTGCAACAGTCTGGCATTTTGGTCAGTCTTTAGTCTCTAGCATCATATTTTGGTGCATGTATTGGTACCTATATAATCTGTTTTAAGCATTCTCACTTTCTTTTTGGTTCTTACCATTTCCCTCCCTATCTGGAGTGCTAGACCAGTTCTCCATCCTTCAAGACCAGCTTAAGAGCAACTCTTCCAAAATGCTTTCCTCAGTGGTTCCTGCTTTTCTGAACCACATAATTTAGCAGTTATTTGCTGTTTTCTGTTAATCGCTGAAGTATGAAGGTGTTGGAGGGGGATAGGAAAAGAGAGGCCAGATTTGATCAATGTACACTATAAGTATATATGCACACTGAACCCCACTAATATGTACAATTAATACATGTCCAAAAAGGCTTTAAAAAGAGCATACTTAACAGTAACTAAACTCACTGATAAATGAAGTAGCCAGACCCATTTATAAGTGCCAGAACTGCTGAGTGGACTAGTATTGCACCCTTGACCCTGGGCAGGTGCTCCTTTCCTATGTGGGTCTATAGGGGATCTCAACGATAATCAGAGGTTGCCTTGTACATAAATGAACTGCCTGTTTCATGCCCTTGGACTAAAATCAGCCTGATGCACTTTTTACTCTGTGGGATCTGTCTGTCATTGGAACACAGGAACCAAGTCCTCAGGACAGGGCACTCCTTTCCCTGGATGCCTGGATGGTCAGTGTTGTCGTCCTGCGGCTGGTTGGTCAGCTCTCCTACTTCCCCATCCAACAAATGATTGACACATTCAGGGAGCTATTCTGACTCTTTAAGTTGACTTGGCCTGTTTTATGCAGGTACTGATTTTACCTTTTGTCTCTCCAAGTTCAGTCTTAAGAATTCTCTTTTTAAGACCCTTTCTGAAGCACCAAAGTAGTGACAACTGTGAATTCTGCTGCTGTGCATTCTCCCTCCCTACAGAGAACACACAGAATGTCCAGTTAGTAAATATTTCATACTGAATGGCCTAAATTGAAGAAAGGCAGGATTAACACTCTGAAGACAGTTATGTTTCATCTGCAAATTAAAAAGTAGCCAATATTTCTTGGGTTCCCAGAAACTCCTAAACAATTTGAGTTGGAAAAGGGGAACTGTGGTAATGTTCACTCCTTGGCTGTTTTATTGTCGATGAGAGTCTCTTCTTTACGCACTAAGATAAATGGGTAAGAGCATGGGTCAAGGATAAAAGAGCCCTAGACCTGGCCTCTTGGATTATTGCACTGGAGCTCAGATCTCAGGGGAGGACTGTGCAGAAATGTCCGCAATAAAAGAAACACGTGCTTTCAGCGGTTTAAGTGGAAGTGGTTAGCAGTTTCTTCAAAGGAGTGAGGAAGGGAGATTTGAGGGTTCAGCCCTCAGCCCCACGGCCATGAAGACAGTTTGAATGTAATCCCTTTGGCCACAGATCATGGCTGCTTGGGCTCTGCGGGAGAGGTAGCTCTCTGTTCTCTTTTTCTTGTTGTTGATTCAAACAGGACATGACCTCCAGTAAATTAGGAGCTGCTTTTATTTCTTCCTCCTTGAGACAGCTCATCCTGTCTCTAGTTGGTTGCCTATGAGGGAGGCAAAAGGAAGGAAAGTAAGGAAAGAGGGAAGGAAGTTCCTTCCACACATTGAGTGACCCGTCTCCTTCCCCAGGACATTCAAGGATTCATTTCAGCCTGTTCTCCCCCACACTCCTTCCCATTTCCCCTGACTCAGCCGATTCAGCTCATCACAGCTGGCCACACACATCTCCCACCTGCAGCCTAAGCCCTGCCTCTTCCCAGACCAATCTGGGCTGGAGACAGGAAGCAATTAAGCAGACCCAGCCAGGCCCTCCTCACATCCAGGCATGCTGGCCCTCCAGCCTGCCAGCCAAAGATGCACATTCCTGCTGCATTGTCCTGGGGTGGCAGCAACTGCCCACCCCCCTCCTGTCTGCTATGACAGGACACCCACAGCTGACTTCTCCAGCCACAGCTTGCCCTCTGCAGTGTGTGTTCTGCTTCTAAATCCATCATTCTGCTTAGGGATGACATCAGAGCATGCTGAATGCCAGAAATGTCTCTATCCTGCAGGATCCGGGTGGCTGGCAGTACACATTTTAAGAGGCCTGAGCTCTCCCCACAAACCTCCAAGGCATTTCCAACTTTTAGATATGGATAGTTAACCTGTTCTTAATCCTATGTAAAGGGTGCTACACAAATACAGTTTCTCTAGTCCTCTTCAAATAAAATTGCAGCCTCTAAGTCCTTCCTATATGGAAATTCTAGAACCACCACTACCCTCAGCCTTCTGACTAGGACTGGCTTTACTGTGTCCTTGCCGATGTCCTAATACTTAGCCCTGATTGTTTTCCCAGGTGCTTCTAGTCTGGTTACCACTGCTGGGCTATAGTGGACCCTGGTGTCCCCAAGCCAGGTCTGCCCACTATTGTGAACACTCCTGTTTATCAGCCTGATATTTTGCCAGAACTTTCTTTTTGTTGCCCTATATCTTGACACTCAGTAACAGTTGTCCGAACTTCTGGAGCCACCAGGATGAGGCAAGGAGATTGAGGGATCAAGGGAGGACAGGAATTTGGCATCCTTGAGGCTGTCCTTAAATGTTTAATTTTTTAAAAAAAATTTGTTCATTTAGATATACATGACAGACGCATCACCATTAAACAGGGACGAGAGGGGGGAGGGAAAGAGAGAGAGAAGGGAAATTGCATGGTAAAGGAAGGAGACCCTCATTGTTATACAAAATTACATATAAGAGGAAGTGAGGGGAAAGGGGAAAAAAAAACAAGAGAGAGAAATGAATGGGGTAGAGAGAGAAGAGATGGGGTAGAGAGAGAAGATGGGAAGGGAGGGGAGGGGAGGGGAGGGGGATAGTAGAGGATAGGAAAGGCAGCAGAATACAACATACACTAGTATGGCAATATGTAAAAAAGTGAATGTGTAACCAATGTGAATCTGCAGTATGTATATGGGGTAAAAATGGGAGTTCATAATCCGCTTGAATCAAATGTATGAAATATGATATGTCAAGAGCTTTGTAATGTTTTGAACAACTAATAATAAAAAAATTTATAAATATTCTGCATTTTAAAATAAAGTTTTTCACTGAAATGAAAAAAAATAGATATACATGACAGTAGGGATATTTTGACATAGTTATATAAACATGGGGTATATCTTATTCTAATTAGGATCCCAGTCTAATGGTTGTATATGATGTGGAGATTCACTGTGGCGTATTCATATATGAACATAGGAATGTTATATGTCAGATTCATTCCACTATCTTTCCTTTTCCCATCCCCCTTCGCCTCCTTTCATTTCCCTTTATTGTCCTTAAGTTCTGTGTACTTAATTAGTGGAACGCAGGGGAAGAATTGGGGAAAGCTCTTTCTAATTTTTATTTCAGAACTTTGTCTCTTTCATGGAAAAGGGACCAGTTTTACAGTTGGCCCATTCTACAGTGAATCCTGTGTAGTGATCTGGGTTGAATTGGACCATGCTTTCAGATGTTTACCAGTAAGGTTTTACATTCTTTGTAGATTGAAGCTCCAGATGGTTTAACAGGGTTCTGGGCTTCTCCAGGTATCTTGGGCACCCAGGTGTACCTCCCCATTGCTGAGCTGTCTGCAGTATGTCGTGCCAGCCTCTGCCCATGACTCTAGCTTGTTCAGTTTTCCTATGTGAAACATCTTGCCAACACACTAGCTATGAGATAAAACCAGCATGTCACAGAAGAATTGTAGCTGTTAGAAATGCAGAAACATTTCGACATCTGTCCATCCTTTGGGGACCAGTCAGTTTTCTTGTGCTGACTTCTCCAGGGCTTTCTTCAGTCCAGATTAAAATGATCCTTTAAATTAGGCTTCCATCTTATCCCTGAGGATGTATTCCCACTCTCAAAAATTCTTCTATAAAGATAATTTTAGGAAAAAAAAAAGGTCATTTTTTGGTTTCATTTCAAGAAAATTGATTTTGACATTTCATCCTTATGGGAAGATTCTGCTGAAAGACTTGTGTCGATGAATGAGTTGGTGCTGTGGGGGTGGATTCAAGAAAATAAACGAGGGGCTGGGGATACAGCTCAGTTGGTAGAGTGCTTCCATTGCATGCACAAGGCCCTAGGTTTGATCCCCAGCATGACAAAAATAAAATAAATAAAATAAAAAATAAAAAAGGCAGGATCTGTTTAATGATGGTCTTCTAGGTTTTGGAAAGGGCACAGGAGTGAATGGTTTCAGTGGGTCCAAAGGGTCACAGAAAGTGGCCAGTGGAGTTTGGAATCTTCTCACATGGAACACAAGGTTGGGAGCTGGACTGATTATCATGCCCCTGAATGTTTGAGGACCTCTCATGTAGGACATGCTGAAGAAGGGATCAGACTGCCAGTGGCCACAGCTTGGGTCCATCATGGAAAGATCCTTTGTTCTCTACTCCCAGAACAGTCTGTCTAACCTCAGGCAGGTTCTGCATTATGTTATAATTAAGCATTTGCCCTTTTCTTTTTCATTATATCGTGCCCTCTTTGAAAGCTGTGACTATTTCTTATATAATTATACCATAATAGGTACTTACAAAAATACGTTGCCCTCCCTGATCTGTTCATATTAATAAGTTAAATTATTTACAGTTTCAGCAGCCCTGTGGAGGAGATATAATGAGTCCCATTTCATAGATGAAAAGACTGAGGTTTGAGCTGTTAAGTTGTTCACCCTAAGTCATGGCAGCTCGTATATGGGAGAACCACCTTAACAACCCACAATAAGAACCTAGAAAGTTATCCCCAATCAACGTGATTTCAAAACTCCAGGTCTTAAGACTGATGCTGTTTTCCTTGCCTGGTCCTGAGCAGTGCTTGGTAGGCATTCACATTTTGTTATTGACTGGTGTGAAATACTTCTTTATGAAAAGATTGACTAAATAGTTCTCATCCATTATTTACTGACTTCTTTGAAAATAAAACATGTTCCTTTCATGCTACTGCCTTCTGAGACCCAGAGATTTTTTTTTCCCCCTTATCAAATGTCTCTTTTCCAAGAAGTACTAAATTTATCAAGTAAAGGGCATTTAGCTGGTTTTCACTTCTACTTACTTTTAAAAGTTTCTTTTTCAGAGCATTTCACATCAGTTTTGGATAAAAATAATGTAGTTTTCAGAGAAATGTGGCAATTTTGGCCTCTGTGGGAAAGTGTGCTTTGGCCTCCAGTCAATGTCTTTTATGGGCTCCTGGGGATGCTAATGTGGGAGGCAGCATGGGCTATGGCTGTACTTCAGGTAAAGTCAGGCACAAGTGGGAATTAAATATGACCTTATTGTTTCCAGACCACCAGGGACAGCTAGGTGTGCCCTCATTAATGGAATCTATGTTGAGCTTTGGGGAACAATAGGATATGGGAACCAGAGTTGTAAATCACAGTGAGCAGAGTTAACAGCCCCGGTTGTACATCTTTTTTAATGAGTTCAAAAGATTTCAAGTCCTTTGACTTTGTATGCTGACACAACCCAGGAGGAGGTGTGGAAAAATCATCACGGCTCAGTAGTTTGGGGTTTCAGAGGTAAAATGAAGCACAAGAGCCTGTCGACTAAATCCCAGTAGATCTGGAGCTGAAAGATGTGACTGAGTCAAAGGGGGCTGGGTGTGCATGAAGTCTAAAACCCTCCAAGGGGATACGTTTGGGAAATCTCCCACCTACTTAGTAAGTCCAGCTCTTGTCCCTGTTTGATCCATTATGTTCACGTGGCCCAATGGATTTACCTGTCTTCTCTACCAAGAGAAAGCTCACAGTCTCCATGAGTGTGTGGGAAGCTGGGGAGAGGAAGGCAGAGCCTGCAAGTTTAGTTTATTTCTGAAAAGAAAAGAAGGAAGGTCAATGTTGAAGTCACCTAGGCAAATCTGTGAGGAAATGTGTTTCTTTTAGTCAAGGAACTTCTAAGTTAGAAAAAGCACAACACATTCACATGCACACATGCACACATGCAAGAAAACCCAGATGCTCCATGTAGAAACCTGAAACCACTCCCAAACGACTTCTAGCTCTTAAAATTAAATTATTTTAATTTTTACAATAGTTGGTTCAGAACTCAAGTGTTGCTAAAGAAATTATGTAGGCTCTCTAGGCTCTCTTGAGTTTCACTACAGTTCTGCTGGTATTAATGGGTTAGCTACTTGCTAGCTGTTCTCAAACAACTGGTTTTATGTTTTATTGTATAGAAAGTGGGCTGTTTAATGAAAGCTTACATGAAATATCTGTGGGATTCCAGGTGCTCTTATGCAGACTTCTCACCTGGGAGTGTCATCATTCCCATTGCTTAGAAGAGGAAGCCAAGGCTTAGAAGGATTCATGATTTGCACTCAAGGACACACAGCTGTGTAGAGCTAGGATTCAAATGGAGGTTTTAACACCCTCCCCCCACCACCCCATACTGGGAATTGGGCCCAGGGGTGCTCTGCCACTGAGCTACACCTCCCCAGCCTTTTTATTTGAGACAGGGTCTTGCTAAGTTGCCCAGGTTGGCTTCAAACTTGCTATCCTCCTGTCTCAGCCTGGTGAGTTATTGGGATTATAGCCATGTACCACATGCCCAGCCCAAATGCACAATTTTCTGACTGTAGGGTCCTCTATGGCACTAATATTTATTCTCAGATTTGAGTTTCCTTTTTTGTATTGATGTTTGGCTGCTGAAACCAAATCCATAACTTATTTGTAGTAAGTGTACTGATGGCAGGTATTAAATGTATTGAATTGAATTCTGGTTTCCTTTTATTTTCACTATTCTTATTTTCCCATTTCCAAGATTTATTTACTTACCTATTTTTATCTTATTGATCTACCATCTGCCTGCCTATCTGTCTTTCCATCTATTTACACACATTTATTTAATAATTTGTCTGAAATATTTTAACAAGATATTTAGAAGATGTAGTGGCAAAGGAGAAGAAAATGTCTATGTAAAAATGGTTATACAGAACCAATAATTGCTGACATTTCTCATAGAGTCATTAAGTCTAACATGTCTCATTTTTCCTTCTTTCTTTCTTCTTTCTTTCTCTCTCTTTCTTCTTCTTCTCTTCCTCCTCCTTCAGTTGTAAAAGCCTAAAAGCCATCGCCAAACTTCTGGCTATATGCAAATTTTTTGTTTTTTAACTGATAACTCAAACACAAATATTACTAAATATGATGTCATTGACGTTCAGCTGGCTTTGGTTATAAGAGGTCCAACAGGTTTATAACAGATCATTTCCCCAGACAGAGTGGCAAGTGAAATGCATTATGGGAAGCTTTTGAAGGACATAATTTTATCTCATTGTTGAGAGAGAAAAAATGAACATCTGGGTTAATGTTGGATATTGCCATTAACCACACACATTCTCTGAACCTGGGAGATATATTTGTATCTTTCACATTGAAAAGACAGCCCGAACTCCTTCCTATGTAATACAATAATTTTGTAGACCAGGTTTTTGAAGATAGAAGGGTTAGTTCACCAGCAGATTTAGTAAAAATGTAGCTTCTTAATGGTTTATAAGTAGATGTGCTGGGTGACTTTAATTGACATGGTGTGGGACTTTTGAAAAAAAATTAAAATCATTTAAATATGTATTAGAAAAGGTATAATGAACATATCAAATATGTTATTTGGGGGGACTCAATTTTGTAATGTAGGAGAAAGGGAGGGAAAGAGGAGGTACTGGGAAATGAAATCAACCAATTAAACATTTTTTATTGTATGCACATATGAATCCTACTATTAGGTATAATTATAATGTGTTAATAAGAAAATAGTAAAAAGAAGTAGTGTGTGGGGAGGTGTTGGAATGTAGCTTAATGGCAGAGAATTAAGCTATACTCTTAGGATACAATTCCCAGAACTGAAAAAAAAAATTCTGTATTATAAATATAAAATTTTAAAAAATGAGTTGATTTTTGAGATCTTGGTTCAATAGCCATTCTGGTGGTGGCACACAAGGAAAATGCTATTAAGTGGTTAAGTTAAAAGCTAAAGTCTTGGAAATGTTGAGTGAGGATATTATTTCACAGAGAGTTGTGGGCAAAGGGATGCAGGCAGACGGAGACTTACAAGTCCTGCAGCCGCTGAGACTGATTCATTGTAAGGTTCTGGTGCCTCTCTGACCTTCTTCACCTCTTGAAATTTTGTTAAGTGTGACCTTCCTGCACTGAGTAAAGGTCACTTTGATTTATGCTGTTACTGCACTGTTGATGAATGTTCTGCTTATCAGCTTCTCTGTATTGCTTCAAATTCCCTTATACCTCTTGGGTTGTGTTTTTTCAGTTTGAGAACCAACATTTCAACATTTCATATGCATACCTATGAACTAAATTTTGAACACTTAAAAATAATCATCTAGCCTTTTTCATCATAATTTTAAGTATTTATACATGATTCAGTTACCAGAATTTTTATATATATATATATATATATATATATATATATATATATATATATATATATATTTGATGCTTCACTTATTTCGATGAATTTAATAGAATAATAATCTAATGGGTTATGACACATTAAAAAAATGCAAGAACATTCCACTATCTTTTCTGTCCCTATGCACCCTCCTTATCTTCCCTCCCCCTTTCTCAATCAAATTTCTTCCATTTTTTCCCATGCCTCTCCCTTCCCCCTTATGCATCAACATCCACTTATCAGAGAGAACATTTGGCCTTTGGTTTTTTTGGGATTGGCATACTTCACTTAGCATGATATTCTCCATCCATTTACCTGCAAATGCCATGATTTCATTCTCTTTTAATGCTGAGTAATATTCCATTGTGTATGTGTGTGTGTGTGTGTGTGTGTGTGTGTGTGTGTGTATATATATATATATATATATATATATATATATATATATATATATACTACAGTTTCTTTATCCATTCATCTATTGAAGGGCATCTAGGTTGCTTCCAGTTTAGCTATTGTGAATTGAGCTGCTATGACTATTGATGTGGCTGTATTACTATAGTATGCTGATTTTGTGTATAATGATTCAAAATGCATTCTGCTGTCATATATACCTAATTAAAGTAAATAAATAAAATTTAAAAAAGAACTAATAAATATTGGAAGAGATAGGCATGTTTAACCTGATGTAAACATTATACAATGTATTGAAACAACATGGTTTCCCCAGCAGTATGTACAATTTTTGTGTTTTAAACGTCAGTTAAATAAAAAAAAAAAGAAATATACTAAGAAAAAAATGCATTAACAAGTTTTTCTGCACGAGTCAAAAAATTTACATCTTTCCTCTCCCTCCTCAGAACTTAGTATCTTTTCTCCTTCTCTTAGAATTTTATTATTATCATGTACTTTTAGCTTGAATGTTTTCTTTTGATCCTATCAATTTAGTTCTCTGCAGAATACATGTCTGTTGTTCTTATGAACAAAAGGATCTAAGTGTTAAAATAAAAAAGAACTTTTTTTAATTAGATCATCATAGATAATATTGCAGTTAAATGAAAACACCACAAATAATTTGATAAATATAAACACAACTTTTAGTGGGTTGATTTTGGGTGCATATTTGTGGCATCTTGATTTAAAGTTTCTATTTAATAGCATTGTGGTAAGATTCTAAATAACTAAGAAGTAATCCTTTGTTTTGAAATAAGCAGAAAAATGACTGTGAAAAGGATGTTGGGGAAAGATCACTTCTACCATAGGAATTTCTGTAGCAAATCAGTTTTAGAAGAGTGAAGTTGAGATACAGAAGTTGAATCCCTTAAAACTACCCATGGCCCATTGCCCTTCAGAGAATTAGTGGTTTGAAGACAGCAGATGTGGAAAGTCAGCAGAGTCATGAACAAGGTCAGGTTCAGGGATGTGCAACTTGTGCAGCTATGGAGGTCCCACTCTCACAGGAATCCTGAATTTGGGTTAAGACTCTGTTGTCACCAGCCTAATACTTTTTGAACAAGGGGCTTATATTTTTTGGGCCATCAAATTATGTAGCTAGTGTTGGTCATGAGTGTTTGGAAGGGGCAAATATAGGCAGAGGAAGTTAGACAGTAGTTCCAGAGCCATCTGAAGTTAGATAGCACCATCTTGTGAGAGCAGATTTATTGAGTATTTTGGAATTTTTAGAGCCAGAGCTTAAACTTTTGATAGTATAGAAACCAGCCACTGTAGGAATATTTATAACTTGGAAATCTTCAAGCGCTACAAGTCAGGGTTTTTCCCTGATCACCACAACACTATTCATGAACCCCTTAATAAAAGGTGAAATAATGTAACTAAAAGCTGATTGGCTGTACTTCATGACTAACCATTAGACTAATAAAATTAAGTGGGATAATTATGATAGCTGAAATTAGTTGATATTTCATGATTCAGGCACAATACTAAATGCATTTCATTTAAGTGTCAAAAAATTCTAGGAGGCTTCAATGTTTCCTTCCTCTTCCCAAAATTCATGCATTAAATGTGAACCCCCAAAGTGATGGTATTAGGAGGTGGGGGGACTTTTGGGAGGTGATTAGATCATGAGTGAAGAGTTCTCATCAAAGAGATTAGGAGCCACAATGAATGACCACACTCTTCCAGTCCTGATGCCTCAGATTCTGACAAACCACTCTAGCTCGGACAGTAACAAGGTCTTCTTTATGGGATGTGCCCTCAGGATTGAGTTACACTCACCTGTCCCTTGTAGCCCTGCCCCCTTCTGGCCTTTTTTGAATAGAACTTTCTAAAGAACAAGAGTCCCCTCAATAAAAGCTCACTTCCAAATGTATTCTCTCTCTCTCACCAGACTCTCCAGACTTTCTCTTGCTCTCCCTCTTAGGGAGCCTGAGGCTGAGAGCTGGCAAGCCGACCGGAAGCTTAGGTAAAGGTAAATTGTGTCTGTGTTTTATTTGGTGTCCCTGCAAATTCACATGAACAATCTTAAGTTCAGCTGCCCACGCAGGTCGGGGGCTGCAGTGTACTTTACAGAAGAGGCCAGAAGAGCTTGTTGTCTCTTTCACCAAAAAAAAAAAAAAAAAAAAAAAAAGATGCAGAAGGAAGCCACTATGAACCTGAATCAAGCCTTCACCAGATTCTGAATCTGCAGGTTCCTTGAACATGAACTTCCCAGTCTCCAGAACTGTGAGAAATAAATCTCTGTGGTTAGTAAGCTGCCCAGTTTGTGGTATTTTGTTACAAATGCCTGAATTGACTAAGACAAAGTGTGACTATTCCCATTCTACAGATGGAAAAATTGATGGGCAAAGAAGATGACTAATTTGCTTATGGATGCCCCACTAGTAAGAGAGAGCAGCAAGCTAAGACTGTGTTTCTGACATTCCTGGTTAAAAACTGTTTCCTATGTCTTCATCCCAGATCCTAGTGAGGCTATTTCCATTCACATCTGTTCCACCAGGTAATCTCAGGAATTTCCTGCCTTTAGTTTTACACCACAAAATCTTCAAGTCTTTTAAATGTCTTGTAGTTTTCCTTGAGGATTTTAGTTCCAAATCAGTATATCCATAGTCATGACAAATCTCCACTGAAGCATTTTTACCCAGATTCATTTTTTTTTTTTTGCCCAGATTCACTTTTGATGTCTAGGTTATCAGTATACTGTCAAATAACCCAACACAGTCAAACAAAAGACCCTAGTGTGTAGTTATCAAAAACATTTATAAAGGCTGGGCGTGGTGTTGAACACCTGTAATCCCAGCAGCTCTGGAGGCTGAGACAGAAGGATAGCAAGTTCAAAGCCAACCTCAGCAACGGTGAGGCACTAAGCAATTCAGTGAGACCCTGCCTCTAAATGAAATACAAATAGGGCTGGGGATGTGGCTTAGTGATTGAGTGCCCTTGAGTTCAATCCCTGGTACCCTCCCCCCCAAAAAAAATTCATAAGTTTTTCTGACTGTAAATATACTAGAAAGTGTACACTCTGCAGTCAGACAGAACTAAGTTCAAATTCTGGGCTGGCCATGTGTTTTGTTTGGACATGTTAACAATGTCTCTTTTATGTAAATGAGAGTATAATGGTTGCTACCTCACAGGACTGTCATGAGGATTAACTGAAATAATATACACAGCTTCATAAACACTAGCTATTGTTTCACTCATTACTAAAAGTATGAATATCAGAGACAGATATAAAAGATAAAATTAAAGCCACCCAAAGCAGACTGTCCTGAGATACTGTTACCCCTGTCGCCCCGCCCCTGGCCCCCTCAACCCCTCACTCCAGCACTGACTCAGAAGCCAGACACCTGGCAGCTCAGAAGCCCATGGGTCCATCATCTTCGTGTGATATTAAGCTTTTAAATATGCTTTCTTTCTGCTCCCTTTTTTACTTATAAAATATGAATCATACTACTTTATTTGAAGTTTTATGTTTCAGTATATGATGGCTATATTATATATACATATTTTTTTAAGTTTTTAATTTGTTTTAATCAGTTATACATGACAGTAGAATGCATTTATGCACTTTGATATATCATACATAGATGGAATATAATTTCTCATTTTTCTATGTGTACATGTTACAGAACCATTATGTATTTTTATAACATGGTTTATACAATGTTGCTTGAAATCTTAATTTCTAATGGCTGTAAAATATTGCCTTTTATTGGACCATAAGTTTGAAAATTTATGATGTTTACATATTTTGATACTATAAAGTGGTGATAAACATGCTTTCTCATATCTTTTTTTTAAATCTCTATTTCTTTTCTTTCTTCTTTCCTTCTTTCCTTCCTTCCTTCCTTCCTTCCTTCCTTCCTTCCTTCCTTCCTACCTGCCTACCTGGAATGAGACAGGGCCACAAGCTGCTGGGTTGGTGCTCTACTACTGTGCGGCATTCCTCAGACTCTCTGATTATTTCCATAATATGGAGTCCCTAGGAATACTTGACAGATGAAATGGTCTGAACCATTCCAGTAATTTTTAATATTACTGTTGAGTTGATTTTTTAAAAGAGTTAATGTCTTTATGTTTCTACCCATAAAATGAGTGCTAGTGTTTAAGGAGCTCTTTATACCAGATGTGTGGAAATAGCTTATCTCTGCCCACCAGTGGACTTCCTCTGGTCTCTAGCTTCTAACTTGCTCTGATTCAACATTAAATCATCTCCATCAAAAAGAGTAGATTCAATTCTTTTGTTTTCTTCCTTGACCTCATGATGACCATATGCAAAGATGGTTCACTAGGGCAAGGCTTTAAGGTTGCCTTCAGTGAACAACGTGGCCTTTTTTAGTCATTTTCTAAATAGGGGACAAAAAGAATCTTCTTTCTAGAGAAAGGCATGCTCTCCTTTTCTGTTGCAGTTGTGGTGGTCAATTTTGTGTGTCAATTTGACTAGATGTTATGGTTTCAATATTAGGTGTTCCCCAAAAACTAATGTGTGAGACAAGGAAAGAAAGTTTAGAGGTGAAATGATTGGGTTATAAGAGTCTTCACCTAATCAGCATATTAATCCCTTGATAGGGATTCACTGGGTGGTGACTATAGGCAGGTAGGATGTGGCTGGAGGAAATAGATCATTGGGGTTGAGCCTTTGGGGTTTATATTCTGTCTGCGGTGAGGGAAGGTCTCTCTCTCTCACCTCCCACTTCCTGGTGCTGTCCCCAGTTGCTTTCCTCTGCCACACACTTCTGCATGATGTTTTGCCTCACCTTATGCCCCCAGGAATGCAATTAGCTATCTATGGACTGAGACCTCTGAAACCATGAGCCCCTAAATAAGTTTTTTCTCCTCTAGTTGTTCTTGTCAGATCTTTTGGTTGCAGCAGCAAAAAATCTAACAAGAACACTTGATTATAGTTCCACGTTATTCAGCCAAACACTAATGTTGGTGTTGCTAGAAGGTATTTATTTGGTAAATGTGATTAACAAAACTCAAGCCTTTGGTGATGGCCAGAGACAGCCATCTCTTTCTCCCACATTTGAGTGAGCTTGCAGGAGGCTGTTTATACTCTTGATGGCTCTCCTGGGTCTTTGGAGGAAGCCACTGAGATAAAGTGACTTCACACAGAACCAAGAGGTCACCAATTGAGTCTGGTCCCTGATAAAATCATGCCTAAGTCTATTCAAGCTCTGCATTTTTTGCTTAAAAAATACATGTATTTTTAATGCTTAATCCACCTTGAACATTGGAATAAACACTTTCTACTAGTACACCTAGAAAAATCAAGAACTGAAGTGTGGGGGCTGGGATTGTGGCTCAGCGATAGAGTGCTTGCCTAGCACCGGCGTGACCCGGGTTCGATCCTCAGCACCATATAAAAATAAAGGCATTGTGTTGAGTCTATCTACACCTAAGAAATAAATATTAAAAAAAAAAAGAACTGAAGTGTGCTTTTCCTGATTTAACAACACTCTTAAGTGTCTCTAATTTTCTCAAGATAAAACCAGACTGTTGTCTCTCTAGCCCCTTCTCATACTGCTGCCCCTATTTGCACCTTCCCTTTAACTTCCCAGAAATATATTCACTTCCCAGGTTTTGTTCTATGGTCATTGTCAGACTTTTGCACACACTGCTCTCTCTGCCTGATGAATGCCTACTTGTCTGTGGCAGGCATTATTGATGGCTGCTGAGAGTCAACTTCTCCCTTTGTCGCCTTCCACTCCAGAGGCTGAATTCAATAATGCCTATCCTCTTGGCCTCCCTAGTGACTAAGGGCAGTTATGTGATCTTATTATGGTCTATGGCTCATAATAATAAATTTACTGGGGGTTGTTTCTGGGGAAGATGTTTTTTTTTTTTTTTTTTTTTTTTGTAACCTGGTGAAAATGGGACAGAATAGCTATTTCAGTTCTTCCTCATTCTTCCTTGATGCAAGGCCTGGAGCTATGTCAGCCTTTCTGGGCCATGTGGTGACAAATATGAGGGAAAGAACAAGAGGCCCTTAAGATGGCAACCCTGACACACTGTTAACCTTTCACCTAAGGTAGCAGCTACTTACCTCTGGAACTTACCCTACGTTAAAGCTGCTTTAAGTTAGATTTTTCTGTTACTTGCAGCTGAAAGCATTCCTAACTGATATATTCTTCATCATCTGCTCAGATGGCATTTTCTTCAAGATGTCTCCCAGGGTCCCAAGATGCATTTAGTATTCTCTTCTCTGAGCTTTAATGGCAGATGCTGTGCCTACCCCCACCATAGCACTCAGCTATGTACATATCTTTTGCTCTCTCTCTGGACCCTAAAATCCTTGAATGTAGGACTTGTGTTTAATACACACTTGTTTCTCACCCAGTACTTACAGAGTAAATGCTCTATGATAGCTATTATATAAAATTAATACATGCCTTTATCAACTTATTCCCTAGAAAAAGATAAAACAGACGTAAGAAGAGAGGACATCTCTTTTTCCTCCCTTCTCTCTAACCATACTCTCTTTCCGTATGGCTTATTTGCCAAGGAACTGCCTTTTGAAAATAAGGTCACAATTCCCATGAGCCCTTGAATGGACAAGCCCACTTTTTCTCCCAAGAGTTCTATCTGCAAATGTCTTTGTATCCAGTAGCCTAACTTGGTCTGAAGTGTATTTATGTATTATTTAATTCTTCATTCAAAGCTTTAACTTAGTCTACAAACGCATGAGCTAAGTTCATCATGCTTCTGAAGAAGTCAACTGTTTTACATTCAACACCAACCCTGAGCATCTAAATTCCCATGGTTGCCTTTTTTGGATTCCTGGTGCACCATCTGGTAAAATGTGTGTGCATATACTGTATTGTATTTCATGGATATTGGAAAGCTTGGGATTCACTTATTAAACTCATAGTAACTATGGTTTATTTATTTATTTATTTATTTATTCTGTTGTGAGTAACCCACAGAGAAGATGGGAACAGAGCAATGTGACAGTTTTGAGAATGTGATTGAATGTCAAGCTGCTGCAGAGAACAGAACTTGAAGAGAAATGCACTCTGGGAGTGTCAGGAAAACTACCCAAATAGAATTATTTCACTCATTTTGTAATGACCCATATTTACTTTAAGTAATCTATTCTGTGATCCCTCAATGGACAATTTACCACTATAGAATCAAGAAATGCACTAGCCTCCATTGGGTGACGGGCAAAATCTTAAGTGTTTCTGCAGTTTCTGGTCTGCTAAATGTGTCATGCAGTTTATTTTTCAAAAACCGACACATAAAACACTTAATTCAACTTAACAACAACGTTTGGCTTCTAGGCAGCTTCTTGTGTGTGACTTCAACAGGTTTTCTTGAGTTAGCTATGAGCATTTGTGAAGGGTATTGCATGAATTAAAAATGGTTGTGCACAGACAATTAAGTGTTACCTTGCTATTTATGCTGCTATATCCCTTGGTGCAAATCCCAATAGAAAAATCTGCTTCTCCATGGAACTATTCCTAGCAGAATATCTTTCCAGTTCCATGAAACTAGAGAGAAAACTTAAAACATGTGAGGAAAAAATGCACACGGGGTTTTTGTGCTTTATCACCTTTTCCCAAAGCCAGGAAACTTTTGCTGTGACGAAAATCCTCCCTTCTAGGTTGCTCAGCAACAGCTGCCCCTCAGTAAATGAAAACTACCTGATGCTGGCTTCAAAGAAAATTCTGTGCAGAATGCATTAGTATACTTAAGGATCTTCTATTTTATGTGTTTATTCAGATCAGAAGCTTTGGCCTGGCTTGGGTCTTTTCGGAGACCAAAGGCCTTGGTTTAGTGCTGTCTGCTGTCCAGAATTGACTTGATTGACTGGGGATATATAGGCGCTGATACTGATTTTGGAATTCAGAATCAGTTCCTCATTTCCCCGATGTTGAAGGTTAAACAATGGAGAAATACCAAGGCAAGTGTAGAAAGTAGATTTATTGAGGGGACAGACAGAAATAGACTTCTCAGGACAGAAGGGGACCCAGAGCTGGTGTTGGTGTGAAGGAGGTGTGTCTTGCCCCTTTATAGATCTCATGTTTCCTTTTCTTCCCCAATCCCCTTCCTGTCTTGTCTACCTGTCCAAAAGGCAGGAAAAGAGCCATCCAGGGGTTAATCATTAGCAACTCTTTGTGTTGAGTGGAGTGATCATTCACTCTACACTGACAGCCTGTCTTTTGCCTCCGTCTTGGTCCTTGTGAGACAGAATAGGGAGGTCTTAATCCCTGCTCCTCTCTCTCCACCAAGGTATTCATATATAACATAAGCCGTTTTTAAAGGACGTTTCCATATATGGCCAGCTTCAGGAGCTGCTGACTTCCTCCAAAGCTTGCAATAGACTTTCCCACAATCCTTGCATGTGCAAAATGCCTGATCTTGACTGCTGTATAACCTTTATGGGGTGGTGGTAGTGAGCACCTCAGCCATCTTTTGTGAGTCGAGTGCAGAGAACCCAATGCACAAAGGCAGATCACTCTATCAAGTGCAAACCTTGGTTCTGGGAGCAGAAGACCAATGTGTGCAGCAATCCTGAGTTGTGTGCAACTGCTTCCAAGCGTGCCTGTGCAAGGCAGTAGAGGAGAGTCCAGGATCCCATCCCTGTGCTGACTCCCTTGTGCTTGAGCTTAAGTCTTAAGAAAGCCTCCTTCATTGGTGGTGTTTCCTGTTTTGTGATATTTATCTTTTATTGAGCAAGAGGACCCTGGGCTGATTGGCAATGCTTGGTTAGTGCTGCCTTAGGGAGTGAAATTGGGAAGGGGGCTGAGTTTATTTCCAGAGTTAGTTCTGTATTAATCTGTGATCTTGTCTTGTGAGTTGAGTGCAGAGAACCCAGTGATCTGTGACTTCCTAAACTATTGGTATAGTCATGGGCACACAGGAGGAAAATAGTCAACACCTACTGAACATTTACTATGAGTTAGATGCCTTCAAAGGACTTCTCATATTTCAATGTATTTAAATTCTTTGATTCTCATAATAGTCATATGAGACAGCCACAGTTAGCATTTCATTTTAGGAATGACAAAACTGAAGCTCAGGGAAGCTGACTTGTCTGAGATCTCTTCCGAGCTCTTCATTATTCAAATATGTTTATTTAAATTCTTGTGTTCCAACCACAAGCTAATTTGTTTACTTTTATAAGGCAATAATTCTAGGCACTCCACAATTTTTATCTTTAGGCATTTTGGGGAAAAAATAAATTAATAATAACTGGTATTTGTGTAACTGTTTATGCATTACAAGGTATATTCCATATTATGATGACAATCAAAATTTCCATTTGTTAAGGATCTCCTGTATGCTAGGTATCTCTCTAAAAGATTCTTTATATGCATTCTTTGTTTCATTTAAAAATATAGATATTAGTCTCTCTGAATGGTGAAGGAAAATGGAGACTCAGTGAGGCTGTGTGACCTCCCTGAGGCCAGACTACAAGCCTGCCCAGGTCACCAACTTGTACCTTGCTATCACCCAGGAGGAAACAGAAATGCAGAGTGGCTGAGATCCTTACACTTGTCTTATGGCTTAAAAGGCCACATGCTTTGCTCTACAGCAGGTCAATTGCTGTTTTTTTTTTTCTTTTTTTTTAACTGTAAGTTTGTGGCAAAATTTAATCAAGACACATCTTACAAATGAGGAGCCTGGAGTTTTAATGACTGGTTCAAGATGTTTCTAGTAAATGATTAAACCTGGACTTGAACCCAAAGATTCTGACTTCCAGTACTTAACCAGCAACTTACAATCTAAGCTGTAGGTTGCAGAAGACCCCCTTTCCTCCCAGGCCTCCTGACAGGGTTGTTCCAGAGCCATTATCTCCACCATTGGCCAGTAAGTCATGCCATCATGCAGAATGATACGGTCCCTTTTGAATTTCAGATGACAAAATGGAGAGATACATATTGCTACTCATCTGAGTAGAATGCCAGCAGCCTGCAGCTGGTTGAAGTTCATCGGAGAAAACTGGGTCTTTCTGGTGCAGTGGCTGGCTCTGAGTCACGCATGACAGCATTCTCTGGGATGTGAGGAGAAGAAGCAGGGTGCAACCTGTGCTCCAGGTTTTGGCCAGGGGCTGACACTTTGCACTTGCTCTGCAGTTGTCTTCAGCTCCTGCAAGAGGTGACACAGGGCTGTTTTTTGTTTGTTTGTTTGTTTGTTTGTTTTGTTTTTTAAACATTTATTTATTTATTTCTCTGCTTTTCTTATTTATTTATTTGTTTGTTTGTTTGTACAGGGCTGTTTTGACAGGTGAAGTAGCAAACTGCTGAGCCAGCAAATCCACCTCTCTGGGGGAGCCCCTGACTCACCAGGCTGCCTCTTGCTTGCCAATGGATTGGCCAATGAGGGTGGCAGGGGATATGGTAAGATACCAGGTGTGAAGCATCAGAGAGAGGTCAAAGCTACTTTTGTGGGGATTGTATGACTTAGGGAAAGATTGCAGTCTGAAGTTCCTGGAAGTAACAGCTTTTGAGTACAAGGCTGCCTGACTGCAAAGCCCAGTTCCCCTCCACCCCCCGCCCCATGTCCTAACTAGACATTAACTTTCAAATTGGCATTATTCAAATTGTTCTGATTATAAATCAGGCAATTCTAGTGATTATATATATATATATATATATATATATATATATATATATATATATATATTTTAACACAAGAATTCTATTTCTGGCCTTAGGATTCAAATGACCATATTCATTCCTCTGTGGGGTGTTGCTCTTTAGCTAAATTATCACAGCCCCAATAAATTGCTGTTTGAATTTGTTGTTTTGTTAATCTTGTTTTATATAAAACAATGATCAACAATGGACTCATTAACTAGTAACAGATATGTCACCAACACTCTCAGGCCTCATCTGTAATGGAGCCACTGCACGGGATTCTGATGGAATGTTCTGCAGCAATACTGAGGAGCAGGAGGCATGGTGGGGCGAGCAGGAGTGACTCTAGTCAAGTGTTCATGGTGGGTTTGAATAATGAAGTAGGCTTTGGAATTTGGGGCAGGATGTGCAGTCAGGAGGGTGTGATTCAGTGGTTGGTTCATTTTTCCCACTGAGGGAGTTTTTAATTTTTACCCTGTTTACCTGGCATGACTCCATTTTCCTCTGGTTCACTGTGTGCCTGCTCTGCATCAGAGAGCTGCTTCCTGCTAATCCCAGTGCTAAGTGTCCGGCTGCTACCACAGTGGTCACAGCCTCCTCTCAGGGACAAGTGGCTGGGTGAGAGTTGCCCAAACCTTTGTAGGGCATAAAAATCTCAGGCATAAACACTGTGTGAACAAAAGTGGGCAGGGAAGACGACCTTGACAACGTAGGAGACAAGGATGAGAGGAAAGGATGGAGCTCATATGAGAACTGGAACAATCCTCATTTGGAGGCATGGATCTGAGACAGATGAGCAATCTCTGTGAAGATCAGCACTTTCTAAACATGGACTGTCTCTAGCAAAGGGGAAGGCAGAAAGGTTGTGTAGAAGACAAAGGAGTGTCCAACCAGAAGTTCTGGCTATGTTTTGGAATCCATCTCCTACCCATGATGGGGAAGACGACAGAGTCAATCTGCAAGAGATGGACACCTGTTGGGTGATATTTGAGTCTGATTCTCCACTGTGCAACAGTGCATGCTGTCCCAGGATCCCAGTGATGGCAGTCAGAAGAGATTCTGGTGCATGCTCACAACCAGCCCAGGCAAGTCAAGAACTGTCGGTATCCATTTAGGAATCAGGTGCAGCCAGGCTCAGGATGACGGTAACCTCTGTTTTCCAAATACCACTTGATTCTTACACCAGTCCTAAGCTGACATTTGGGCTCATGTCTTACATATGTCGTTTCTGCATGTCCCCCAGTCTCTGCCCCACACTTCTGAGAGTTTGTCTCTCTGATTCCCTTAGTCCTTATTTGAACACCTTTGATTCAGCAGTGGAGAGCTCACAATTGGGCAGTAGCTAATTTGGTCTTAGAAAACATTTCTTTACTCTTGAAATGATGGTATTGATGAATTAAAGAGTATAATAAATGGCAGGAAAATTGCCATGGATTTCTGCTATAGAGTTACTAAAGTTATTCCTGACTTCTTTACTGCAGAGTGTCATGTGGACTTAGTGGAAATTGTCAAAGGCAGTCTATTTTGCTTTTTTTTTTTTTGTCACAGTGACCAATGAGGAGGTAAGTCAATTTGATGCACAGGGAATTTTCCTGGCTTGGGTTATTTATGCTCAAATTCCTCAGTGTCTAATAACAAAGACACCTCTGCACATTAGGAATACCAGAAACAAAATGATTCCCCCCGGGAGTCTAAATGGAGTCACACATCTGGACTGAAATTTTTAAAAAACCATAAGATACTTCTATGTAGATGGAAGTTCAGCATAATACACACATAAGAGACAGATTTCTCCCCCATAACAGAGTTGTTCTCTTCCCCTGTAGAGTAATGATTAAATATTAATCCCAATTGTGAAGATGAACTCTGAGCTAGTAGACCTCCAAGATGTCGTTCTCTACAAGTCAATGTTGGGGAGCTCTTGATGATCAAGATTGTTGTAGGGCAATGTATTCAAAACCCATGCAAAAAGTCCTGCCCTGACTGGACCTGGGATCAATTAAATCAGGATCTGTGTGAAAGCTTTGCATTAGCCATACTGTAAAAGTTCTCTGGAGGATTTCTGTGTGCAACTGAGCAGGTGACAGGTGTAGCAGGATATTGAGCTTCTCAGCTCTTTGTGTGGCCGGTGCCCCTGAGCAGGGGAGGTCACCTCTAGCCTCAATCTTTCTCCTCTGGATTGGAAGAAATGTGAGCATAATTGTTCGTAAAATAGGTTGAGGGAAGCTGTTTGTTTAAAACCAATCCTTTCATTGATAGCAAATGCCATGGTCTGAATGTGTCCCCTAAGTATCCATGTGTTGGAAACTAACTGTCCAGTGCAATGTTTGGGAGGTGGGGTCTTTGGATGGTATTTAGGTCACCCTTGTGAATAGATTAATGTTGCTATAAAAGGACTTGTGGGTGTGAGATCATTGTCCCTTTCCTTTTTCACCTCCCATGATATGAGGATACAACATGAAGGCCCTCACCAAATGCTGATGCCCTGATATTGGACTTCTAGCCTCTATAACTATGAGCATTAAATTTTTGTTTTTGATAAATTACTGAGTTATAGGCCTTGTTATATTGGCATGGAGTAACTAAGAGAAGAAGTTAGCTGAGTGCCATGCTGTCCATGTGGTCATCCATTTGGATCCACATTGTAAGCTGGTGACTTCCAACAGGGGGCCCCTGTTATGCATGTGCTTCATTTCTGTCTTTCTTTCTCTCATCTGACTGTCCCTCTGTTTGTCAGCTGATCTGCCTTAACTGTTATTAAATTTGCTTGTTTATATTATTTCCTAGGAGACACCTAGGAAAACATTACTGTAAATCTTTAGTCAGTAGAAGACATTAGTGATGGGCTGAACCAATTAGAATTACTGCATAGGCTCTTGCCCCTCTGGATTTCCATACTTGCTTTCTTGATCTGAAATCCCCCTTCCCATGCATTTCCTTGACTCTTGGCATTTACTTGGCCTCTCATGTAAATCTCCTTGCCCATGTTTCCTCTCCTTCCCCTCATTTCCTTTCCCATCCTTCAGGTCCCCTTTAAAGGGCTGTCTTCCTTGCACAGTCCTGCCATCAGAAGTAGAAATCTCTCATATTTTTGAACTGCTGTAGCACTTTGTACCCTGTGTCTCTTAAAATCATTCTATTATTTTTAATTCACAAATATTATCTGTGTTCGTGGTGCATAACATGATGTTTTGACATCCATATGCATTGTGGAACAGCTAAATCAAGTTCATTAGCATAAGTTTTACATAACATACTTGTTCTTTTTTTGGTGGTTGCAAACTCTCTCTTGAAGTACTTATCATTTTGTACAGCAAACAGGTGGGTGTCTACATAAATGACTTATTTCCTGGTAGTGGATATTACTGGTGATCTTCAAACTTCCATTCTGCCTGCAGCCAATTGAATTTTTCAAAAAATGTTGCAACGATAATTCCAGTTTCATATGCTCTTCCAGAACCTTTTCACCCAAACCATCAAGATGCAGAATCTGTGTTTATCTCCCTTGAAATTTGGTGGCAAATAATATGTGATGGAAGTGAAGCTAACTTAGGCAAGACAATGTAGCTGCCCTGATTCATCTTGACACATGTGCCTCTAGAGTTTTGAGCTGCCAGGTAAGAAGTCCAGTGACTCTGAAGCCACCATTCTGGACAGACCATTCAGAGAGACTATACAGAGACAAAAATGCTTAAGGACCAATCCACTTATCTTCAAGCAGCTCCCCCTCCCCTAGCTGACATCGTGCAGAGCAGAGATGTGTTGTTCCTGTTCAAGTTGCAGACTTGTAAACTAAACTTGATTACTGTTGTTTTTAGGCCACCAACTTTTGTGTGGTTTGTTATAATCACAAGTAACCAGAACATTACTTTTCCTTCATCCTAACACAATTTTAAGTTTGCTCTACCATCTGGCCCTCTCTTTCCAGCTTGCATGACTGACTAGAAGAAGAAGGCCCCCTGCCCATTATTTGTTCTATTTGGCTTAGGGGAATCCAGTGTGCTTTCCAGTGGTTGTTTCAGGATTTAGTTTAGGTCTAGATACAAGAAGAGGGGTTTGTTGAAGACTTCTTAGTATGTGTATTTTCTCTCTGCTGAGAAAACATCTGGAAGGTGAAAGAACGAACAAGGCTCGTCATCGGAGAAAATGCTCGTTTATTGAGGAACAGCTCTGCATATTTATAGAGCCGGGGGTGGTTTGACAGATATGACAGTTTAACGGTTGAAGGGTTTGACAGTTGGCATGGGGTGCCTTCTGATTGGTGAGTAAGGATCATGTGAGCCAGCAGGGCTAGTCTGATTGGTGAGTAGGATCATGTGAGCCTGCAGGGCTCACTATTGGATGGCTCTTCTTGGGGGATGGGGAAGTTCTTTGGAGCCCAGGGGACTCCCAACAGAAGGTACTTTCCCCCTCTTTCCTTAGATCTTGTTATGTGCAGATGTTAAGTGTCCAGAACCCTGACACCTATATCATTGCCAGCATAAGATGAAACCTGACCATGAAGGAGAGCAGAGGCTGAGATATCACAGAGGAATGGAACTGTGACTACTAGATGACCCCATTCCTACAGCCCACTCCACCATAGGACTTCTCATCACATGAGTTTATCATTCGGATCAGGCTTCACTGTGAGTCACACAGAACTAAAGAAACAAGGACTTCAGTGGGAGAATGCTTGATTGTTTTTCATGTAAAAATCTGCAGAAACACAGCTCAGAATTGGTGTGCCATCTCCACTCTATAAGTTCTCAGGGACCCAAGAAATTTCCAGATCATCACTCCATCATCTCCAAGATAGGATCCTTCCCATTAAGGTCCAATAAGATGATAATCATCTTCTAGGCAACTAAAAAGGGGGAAGGCTTAGAAAGAAGAAGGTGAAGTGTATTTACCATCTATCTTTTGAGGAAGTTACTTATAAACTGTTAAATGCATGTTAAATACCCTTCTGCTTACATCTTGTCCCCTAAAACTTAGTGCGATGGAGACTGGGAAAGTAGTTTATATTTGGCATATTAGGGGACAGCTGAGTCTCTGACACAGTGAGGCAGTCAACTTCTTTACCATTTAAAATGAAATTTATATTGGACTTTCTGTTAATTTCCAAGCAAAGAGATCTAGACTAATATACCCCATTTCTATCACATGAAGTTACATTTTTTTTCCCACATAAGAAGTCTGCCATAGTAACTTGTTCATGGTAGGGATCAATTAATATTTGTTGAGTCTCTGCTAGAAAACCCTTTAATAACCAGTCTGTTGATCCAGAAGTTCAAGTCTTGGAGTCACCCGGTTAACATACAACAGTCATAGCAGTTGTGTCTGTATCCCCCTCACTCATCTTATGTCTTCTGAGGGACAGGAAGCCTAAGTCAGGGATGAAAGTAAATTTTTTTAAATTAAATGCCAGTCTCATCAATTCTGTGATGAGGTTGGCATTTAGTAACCCTCTAGGAGAGCAGGAGCCACATTTTGCTGCTGTATCCCAGCACATATTATATTGCCTGGCACACAGCAGACACATAATCAGTATTCTTTGAACAAATGAGTGACTAGGTGAACTCGGATAGATTGGTACAAATGCCTCAGGAACTGTGTTGAGGAAGATTCTCCGACTCTGTCCGGACTGAGTTATAAGCCATGACTCAGAGGTCAGCATGGAGAAAGCCCAGTTATTTGCCATTGCTGGTAATTGATGAAGAAATACTCCAGATGGTTCTTTCTAGTAAGTATTATTCTTATACACCTTTCACATTTCATATAGATTTATACTTCAATTAGCCTCCATTTTGTCCTATGAAGTTACATTTTTTTCCACATAAGAAGTCTGCCATAGTAACTTGCTCATGGTAGGGATCAATTAATATTTGTTGAGTCTCTGCTATGTTTTTTTTTTATAACAGTGCAATATACTCAGTGAGCAATCAATGAACAGCCCAGTTATTTTAATTAAATATCACCATGTAGTATTCATGTGTCTTTACCCAAATAGCACTTTGAAACCTAAAACAGAAACACAATCAGTGCGTTACCATTTGTTACTAATACACTTAACTGAAGGAGTAGCATATACTAGAGAAAGAGTTCAACCAACGAAAACTCTATGTGAAGAAGGTTTTTGTTTGTTTTTAAGGATAATAATTCAGAGTATATGTTAAGCATCTAGGAACAATGACAAGGACAGGAATGTCAAAATAGTCATGGTGATAATGGGAAGCTAATGAGCCCCATGTGTGCAACATGATCTCCCAGTGGAAGGGGCACGGTTATTTTAGATGGAATGCCTCCTGGGGCAGGGGGTGGGGACAGCTCTTCACCAAGGATCTTTTTAGTGCCACTGCGTTTAAGAACACCAAGGGTCCTTTTTAGATTCATCTGCCCCTGCCTCCAAAAGAGGCTCATATGGGGTTGGGGTTGTGGCTCAGTGGTAGAGTGCTTGCCTAGTATGTGGGAAGCACTGGGTTCGATCCTCAGCACCACATAAAAAAAATTAATAAACAAAATAAAGGCATTGTGTCCATCTACAACTAAAAATAATTCAAAAAAGAGGCTCCTATGAGTGCAATAAAAAGAGAAATGGACATAGATAATAATAGTCAATAGTAGCTGATATTAGTAGAAGTCATGTTTTATGTACTGGGCAATACTCTATATTCAAGCTTAATTTGTTTCTCACAAGTTCTTCAAGGAGATAAGGAATGATTTATGATGAGAAATACATGGAAAGAATAATGCATAGCTCGCTTGAGGAGGATCAAGAGGTCTGGGTGGTGGATTCTAGAAAACACTGCAATTATTTAAGACCAAGCTAGGAATCACTTATATTTGACCTAGAACAGGGACAAGAGAGGTGTACCTCAGTCAAGGGGCTTACACTGCATGCTGAAGACAGCATTTTAAAGATAGTGGGGTAGTTGAGACTGGGCCTCAGGTAGTTTTTTTTTTTTTTTTTTTTTTTTTGAGATCCTGGGCGGCACTGGCATGGATGGAAGGTTAGCCTCAGTGGTGTTCAGTTTATCTTTGGTGGTAATCTCACAAATATGAACCCCTTGGCAGAAAAACGGTAGAGATGTAATTATCAGGGATTTTCGATCTTTCTGACCCTTAGAAGTTATATGTCATTAGATTAGGGTATCTCTCCAACTCAAGAGGTTGAAGGTTCTGTACCAGAAGGTAGCTTTCAGAAGCCCACATGTTGCTAGTAGCTCTTTTATTACCCAGACTCTGTATAACTGGCCATCTTTCTGTCTGGAAACTTCATGGGGGACTCCAAATATATTATGAACAAAGCTACTAAATCCAACTCCATGCTGTGGTACTTCTTTTCCCTATAGTCTAGAAAATTTTTGAAATGATTTCAGAGACGAGGGCAAGACTTGTAGGCTTTTGTGTCATTGGGTTTAAGACATGATTTAAGGCATGACAGGGACGGCCCTGGAAGCCCAGTTGCTTTTCCCAGGGAAGCTCTGGGTTACTTGGGGACGATCTTGCAAGTCCTTTGAGAATATCTAATTCAGTGCTGCCCATGGGACAGGAGGCTGTGAAAGAGACTTTTAAGAGAAATTTCAATGGTGGAAGAAAACAGGCCATCTGTGATAAGGAATGGAGGAAATCACGTAGCGTCAAGGAAGTAGAACGTGGGGGGAGAGGTTCAATCCTGTTTCATCTTGAGTATTTCATCCAGTGTTCTAGTGTCTACCAAACCAACTGACCAAATAAGGGCTATGGCTCCCTCTAATGATTAGAACTCATAGTAGATATGCAGAAATTAATACTATGTACTATTTGCTCCACGTTCTGACAGGATATTGAACTAAAATGCCTGCGAAGTGAGAGAGGAATTGACTAAACTTATGAGATTCCTAAATGATTAATGGGACTGATTTGATGCTATAAGAAAATAAGTAATCCAGAGGGGATGGAGATGGGAGCTGAGAGCCGCAGTGGGAACTCTTGCCTAGTCATAAGAAATGGAAAAATACAGTAGGAAACCTACTAGTGGACTGGGGGTTTGGCTCAGTGATAGAGCGCTTGTCTATCATGCATGAGGCACTGGGTTCGATTCTCAGTGCAGCATATAAATGAATAAATAAAAATAAAGGCTAAAAAAAAGAAACTCACTGGCTACTTAAATCTTTTGGGGAATAACTTGCCAGCTGCCAAACACACAGTGGGATCTCTTCCCCTCTGCCACTAGGAGATGGATATCTCTAAAGAAACCGACGAAATGTATTCATTGGCTTTTAGGACTCTGTGCCCACTAGTGCTACTGTCACCATAGATGAGTCTGTGAACTTTGTCACGGCTTTGATGTCTTCCTTTGCTTCAGGTGCCAACTTGCAAACAGTGCTCTGCTGGTGAGATTCCAGAGGAGCCGGACTGGCCAAGGGATTTGATTTTGGCAATGAAGGTGCTTCCATCTCCTGGAGTTTCCCCCTCTGGACTTCTTGTGCATTTCATCAGAATTGTTTTATGGCTTGGACGTTGGGAATGAAATAAAATCTTGAGATCTGCCATGTTTTCCCCAGGGATTTCAGTTCTGGGCCCAAGTCCTCCTGCTTTTTCATTTCTCCTCCCATGTCTTCTTTATCTTCAGAGCCAATGAAACACAGGCAATTTAATTTTGGGAACACTAGGCCTGTCTAAACCAGAGTGTTGTGCAAATAGTCAGGGATCCCAGGAGCAGGACTGAGTGCTGATGGATGGCTTGCTGGTGGCCTGAGCCAGGACCTGGCCCTGCAGCTGCCGTGGTATGAACAGAGGCATCTTTAAGGAGACTGCTGTCTCTCTTCCAGATTGTTCTTTAGGTCCAATTATTAGTCTTTAAAAACTGAATCCCAAGGCTCTAGCAGTATGCTCAGAAAGTCCCTTTTGCCTGTTTTCTCTGCACTACGGAAGTCCTAAACTCACAGATCCAAGGATCTAGTTTGGCGTCCTATTTTTAGTGGTGAGTGGGTAAATTTCAAAGTAGATTCATGTCCCACACAGCCTCTGAGTTCAAGCAGGGCCTCCAAGCTGAAACCTGGTACTCACTCCCTGCACAGGTTAGGGGCGGGAAATAGCTTCTCTGGCAGAAATTCAGGGGCAGAGAGGAATAGGATGATAATTGGGGGCTCCTGTAGTGAGACTGTGGAAGGAGGCGGGGAACTCTGGAAAGGAAACCACTGTAGCTCCAACAGAGCAGAAGGAAGACCAGTGACTTCAATCCTGGGGAACCAACAGAATGTTTTTAAAAAACATTTTATCCAGTTCTCAAAACAACAGAAAAATTTCCTTTGTAATTTTCTTCCTCGTTCCTTTCCCTTTTCCTTATCTTTCTTCCTCCTCTCCTCTTTCCCTGCCTTCCTTTCTCTCTCAGCATTTCTTAATGCAAAGAACCTAGGGAAAGTTCTTCATTGCAAGAGGGAACTGCGCAGCCATGCCCCCTGCATTCTGTTGGTGTCATGTTGCTCTTTCATGATGCCCACCAAGGGTTATGGATCTAGGAATCATGAAAAATTGCTGTTTCCTTTATGGATCTGCATTATGCCATCAACGGCCTTGGCTTTCTCTTTTGATAGGCAAGGCAGAGAACTTCTGTGGTATACCAGGCAATTAAAACTAAATTTAACCACTCAAGCAGACCACAAATTCTGTGCTTAAAAGTGCAGGCCTTACCGAATACATTCTCATGTCCTGTAGTGCCTAGGCTTAGTGTCAAACAGACAGGAGGATCAGTCAACATTGACCCTGGACCTTGAAGATGATTGAACTGTTTCCCTCACTCCACTGAGACCTACTGGAAGGAAGGAACCATATTTAAACAACAATAAAATCAACCCCAAACAATAATAATACCCCCCTCAAAAAAAAACAAAAAACAACCTTTGACCCCCCCCCCCACTAAGTATTATTTAGCAGAGTCACTAAAATTAAGCTATAATACCTTGTATGTGATCAGTGAGAGGTTTGATGTTTAGGTATATCAGCACTCTTAAGAGCTCCTATAAACAGGAGATGGGGATGTGGCTCAAGTGGTAGCATGCTTGCCTAGCATGCGTGAGGCACTGGGTTCGATTCTCAGCACCACATAAAAATAAAATAAAGATATTGTGTCCACCTAAAACTGAAAGATAGACTTTTTTTTTTTTTTTAAAGAGTTCCTATAAACAGAGCAGTAGAGAGTGTTAGGTAATTTTGTTTATTCTGCTATAATTTAAAAAAAGGAAAACTCAGACTCACTGTGCATGGACTATAAACCCTCTAAACACGTGCTATCAGCTTGGGTAACATCTCTTAGTTATAACACCGTGTTTTAGAATTCCATGACTGTTGCTCACTGGCTTTCATTGATAGAATGTGCAGGAAACCTTTGGGCTGGGAAAATCTAGCATCGAATCTTAGCATTGAGTGAGTCTTGGCGTCAGAGCTGTGTGTCAGGCCTCATGTGTGAGGAAGAGGCTGGGCAGAAAGAAGAAACGACATCAAGGAGCCCACCACAGAAGAGCCTTCCAGCTTCAGGAACTGATCCTCTTTCTGGGTGAAGAGATGATGCAGGCAAATGCATCATCTCTCAACACCTGTGTTATTTATGGCTGTTTACTCAGGCTTGGCCCCTCAACCACCCCAAAGAAGCCATTGTGAATTATTTGTTGTCCCAAAGCCATGAAAGAGAAACTCAGTTTTCTCAAGTGAGATTTGGTATCTGCCTCTTCCAAGTTACATGATTGTGTTTTACTCCCACACTCACTCACCACAGGGTTTTCTTTGGTTAGGGTGAGTCCCCTTTGGCCTTGGCCTTGGTTGGTCACATTCTTTCACACAAATAGTGACTACTAAAGATACCAGGTTTTCTAACAGCTCCTGGCAGCCCAGCAGCTTTCAGCAGGTGTGGCTTCAGTTTATATTTAGTCTCTCAGACACCTTTGCGGGCTCTTCTCGCCATGAGGTGAGTGAGGGTCAAATGGCCACACTATAAATCACCTTCCTGAACATGTTCTCCGAGAGTCACTTCTAAGGGAACAGGCTCAGGCAACCTGTGTGTAGCCCTTTCTATCCAGAAGTTCGAAGCTAAGGCCAATTGGCCTAAGCACAGTCCTTACTTAAAGGAAGGTGGGTATCTCACTCAGAGAGAGAAGCTGAGTTTCTTTCCTGTGGTCATGGGGAGCGTGTGGCAGACAGGAACAGAAGACCCCAGCTTCCTGCCTTGGGTACAGGCACAGGAAGGCTGACTTTGATTTGGTTGGGTTCCCTTGATCCACTCTTCATTTAACAATGGGAGTAAACTCTCCTTGTTCTGGCCTGCTTCCCTTGTAGGGCCACTAAGAAACTTTGTCCTGTGGGGCTCTTGCTGAACAAAAACACAGGGACTTGATGTGGGAGAGCCAATCGCCAGGTCCATGTGGCCTTTTTTACAGCTGCGTGGTTGTGGGAAATCACATTTCTATCTGAGATCAAGTTTCCTTATGTGTAAGTGGGACTGCAAAGCTGATGACAGGAAGGGTCCCCCTCAATGGGATAATGCAACAGAAAGTGTTCAAACATTTAAAAAAAAATTCTGCGAGTGTTTGTGAAATGGAAAACTATGCCAACAGAAATAAACATAAAATATTCAGCCCCCGTGGGAGTGTTAGGCCTCTGGATCTGAGCCTGTTTATCTAGTACTCCCTTTCTTTGGAATTTCTTGAAACCAAGATTCTTCCTGCTGTCTGCATCACTCACTGACCCCCAGTGGCCTAAGATGCTTCCTAAAGAATATTGTTCTCCGTTATTACCATGACCAGTGACTTTGTCCTCATGTTCATTCTTTTAGAAGAATGTGGACTTTGATACTTTTCATATCTTCTTCTTTTGCTGTTTCAAAGGCTCTCTATTGTGTAAAGTTTAAATCCTCTTCCCCTTTGCCTTCTAGTCTCTGGCCCCTACCATTCTTATCCCCCATTGGCCCATATTTTTCTCTGAGCTTCAGCCTTTACTGAACACTGATGTTCCTGATTCTTCTTTGCAGGTTGACTTCCTTCTATCTGAAAGATCCTTCACTCAGATGTCTGCTTAGAAGACACCTTCAAGATGCCTCAAATGTCCCTTGTGATGTTTCTTCTAGTTCTCATGCTCATCTTTTTAAAAATTTTTAAAATATATTGATGAAGCTTTTTTTTATTCATTTATTTATATGTGGTGCTGAGAATCAAACCCAGTGCCTCACACAGCTAGGCAAGGGCTCTACCATTGATTCACAAATCTAGCTCCTCTCATGCTCATCTAATGACTGTACATCTGTTCATCCATCCATCCATCCAAGCATCCATTCATCCATTCATCTATCCATTCATCATTTTATATCTGTAAACAAATAGTTCAATCTCCAATATAGACACACACACACACACACACACACACACACACACACACACTACATTGAAAGCAGTTGTTTGCAAGTCTGCAAGGTCCTCTATCAGACTCTGAGTTCCTGTTGGTGGGTTCATGGGTTCTTTATATTCCTCTCATCTAGCATGATACTTTACAGGTTGTAGGTGGCCCATTAATATTCACTGAATAAATTACCAAAATGAAGAAACCGTATTCTTTATAATCAGACTGTGAAGTCTACAAGAACAAACACAGTATGCACTCATTTATACTCCTTCATCCCACTGGTGATTGGCACTTGGTGATCAGGGAATATTTAATGACAATCTTTGTTGAAATATGCCACAGAAATAAAGTCTGTTTTATATTATTATTCACAAATGTTTTTATACTTACGTTATACTTAAGTTCCTTCAGGAGAAGGACAGTGTTTTATACATTGCTTTCCCCACAGCGACTCATTCAGGACTATTTAATGAATGGCCATTGAGTGCATAACCAGGTAGCAAAGCTTGGGTTATTTCTTTCCAACTTTTATAGTATTTTATTTCCTGGAATGATATCTGGTCTCTCCCATTAGTGGTTCATAGTGAGGATGTTGCAGGGGCCTCTTGCACACCCTTCTTCAGCCAAGCAAAGGCTCTGAGTTCTTATACAAACCCTGATGTGCTCTGGCAAGAATCACATCTCTAGGTGTCTCAAATAACATACTCTGGAAGCATCTGGTCATTGACTTTTGCCAAGAAATGGTATTGCTCCAGAGCCTGTTCATCCTGGCTAATGGTGGATCTGAGGCCTCACAGGCAGCCTGTCAAACCTGGATGGACGTTTTCAGTTTTGTCCCAACCAACAGAGAGCTCCTCTGTGTTCTTATCTGCCAAGCAAAAATGATAATTGCCTCTCATTGATCTCAATGAGTTAAGAGGAGGCTAAACAAGACTATTCAGAACGAAGGAAGGCACGGGTTGGAAGTGCTTGAACAGTATAAATGCTGAAAAGAAACCGGAAAACTCCTTCCCACCCAGTATTAATACCTGCTGTGACCTATAGCTGAGTGATGAAAATTATAAATGATTAGGAAGTGGAGATTGGTTCCGCTAGACAAGGATAATTACAGAATTATGAATATGAAACGCCTCTTTTTCCTTCCGTTTTAATACATTTTAATCCAATTACAGTATTTGTCATTTTCTAGGATTGTGTGTTTATTAGCGATGTAAAGGGAATGAATAGCATTTTATGTCCTGGTCCTTGATTTCTTGACAAATGGAGCAGACAGGACCGTTGCCCTACAGAATGATTGCCTAGGTCGAGTCGTCTCCTGTGAGCAGACACTGCCCCCTCGTGGTAGAATGTGGTCTCACATCTTCTCCAGAAGGGGAATCTGAGCCAAAGGAAATGTGCACCAATTTCTGTCTCTCTGCCCTCTAACTTAACTACTTTCCCTGCTGTTTTTCTCTCCATCATGTTACTTTATGGCATCCTAACTGCCATGTACACTTCTACCATTTCTTTATAAACTTGTTCAGTACCACGGTTAAGAAAAACATCACTCAACGATGTGCCAGGCGTTTTGCCACATCTCATACAGGATTTTTTAGACCACTTATCTTAGTGGATCTCTCCCTTTAATTTTTCACAGATAAGGATTCTCATCATTTTCATGCCTACTTATTTATTGTTGATCTCCCCTCACCATAACGCAAAGTCCATAAACACAAGATTGCTTCTCTTTAGCTTACTGTCGTGTGTAGCACCTAGCCAAGTCCTAGGCACTTGCTGTCCCTTAAGAAAGTTTGAGGAGTGAATGAGTAAAAGTTAAAGGGATCATTTCAATTGAAATGTGATAATTGTTGATAGAGGCAAACAAGGTGACAGAAGGTGAGAGGAGAGCCATCCAGCCTGGGGAGGTGGGAGGGCATGGAGGCGTGTTCCATACAGGTGCCTGAAGGAGGCTGTTGGCTGCCTGATAGGAGGAAGTAGGTGAGGATTAAAAAAAAAGCCTCCATAGCAGGGAGAACAGCAGAGTAGAGACCTGGGCTGAGATAGAGCTTGGAGTACATAGGAGCTGGGACTGGCATTCAGCAATGTTGGAGGTGAAGTTCAAGAGGGTGTGGTAAGAGGTATGGATGGTGAGGAGGATAAAGGTCAGGTTGTGCAAGGTGTGCTTAAGACAGTGCAGAGGGAAACTGGCAGCTATTTAAAGAGCATGAGATACTTTTGTTTTTAAGTAGATCACCACCTGGATGGGACTCAAGGCAGTCGATCAGATTCTATGATTCTATTCACTTGTATGCAAGGCCTGATGGGCAGAACGAACCACATCCATGTTGATTGCAAAAAAAAAAAAAATGAAATCAGTATGGATAGGGATGAAAAAAGGACCATGGTGGGCTTGGCATGTGTTTGTGTGTGGGAGAGCAGAGGATGGAGGGTGCATTACTCAGACTATACTATCCTATGAGAGATCCTCAATGAATGTTTCCTGAATGAGCCAAAGAACCTTAGGGCTAGTTACCACAAAAAATCAAGTTGAAATTGTTGCAATTCTACAGATGATGCGAAATTTTACCCAGTGTTTATTGTATGACAGGCACTGTGCCAGTTGCATTAATCTGGTTCATATTTTTGCTCTGGGATTCTTATTTTTCTTTCTTTTTAGTTTTTAGACATTTATATATTTATTTTTATGTGGTGCTGAGGATTGAACTCAGTGCCTCATATGTATGAGGCAAGTGCCTTACCACTGAGCCACAACCCCAGCCCATGCTCTGGGCTTCTTATTGTACTGATTATTCTGCAGTGCCTTCACTGTTGTGCCATTTAAAGACCTTGGTGGTTGATTTGCTTAGATTTAACCTACATTTTGTAAGGTTTCAGTTATTAAAGGAGACAAGAAAATCCAGTGAAGTTTGAGTATCTCTTCTAGATATCGACCACATACAAGGTCCTTATACGATTCCTCTTTGTGGAGACTAATTGAAATTCATGGGTCTTTACATAAATATATTATTTAAGAGTGAGTTTCATCATGTGGCAAAAACCTTTCTAGATTTCATTGCAGTTACTGAAGGATGTGAAAATTTAAGTGTCTAGCACAGCAACTTACAAGTATTCCGGATGTTGTAAAAACCTTAAATGATTTTTTTTAAATGGAGGTTTTTTATATTCTTATATGTATTCTTTAGGGAATTGAATTCTTTAGGGATAAGAATGGGAGATGCCTGATAAGAGGCATGAAAATAGTTCTGATTTCAATTTAGACTATAGAGAGTTTCTCTTTATGAAAATATTTTTTTGGATGACATTAAAACATAAAGCTTCAAACTGATATTGCCTTTACAAAGATCATTACCAGTTAAATTCAGTCAGCAGCCACTCTAGTTAGGTCAAACAGAAAGAGATTTAAGGAACGTAAGTGCCCAGCAGCACTTTGGAAGTCCTGGAGGAGTAAAAGTCAGAGGGCAACCACCCATAGCTGCGATGGAGAATTTCAGGGAGTTGCTGCTACCAGCTAAGAGCTAGGAGGTGGCTGGAAAGGCTGATGCCCAGGGAACCATTGTCCTGAAATGAAGGGTTGTCAGGGGAACATGGCTGCAGCAGAAGATGGTGTTTGCCCAAACTGATATGTCTGCTGCCAATTTCCGAGGGGGAAAAAACCATCTGCTTCCCTTCCATCATCCACATCTGATGTGGGATATCTGGAAGAACCTTCCGAGAACCAGAAGCTTCACTGGCAGAGGACAAGGCAATGTAGCTCACAGGTGTCTGGTCACTGGGAGGAGTATGGAAGGCAACAGGAATCATGCTGAGTGATATTGGACAATATCTAGCATAGTCATCAGCAGTAATCAAAATACACGTCACTGGTTTTTGCATTGATGGAGCATATCCTTGAGTAGTTCTTTCAGAAATTGGAATTGACTTTTGTAAGTTTTTAGATGTCTAAAAATATCTTTACTTTACCTTTATATTTGATTGATAATTTGGTTGGATATAGAATCCTATGTTCCAAAATTATTTCTGTAAGACTTTAAAGGTATTACTCCTTATCCTTTAGCATTCAGAATTGCCAAAAGCGGGTGAGAGGCAATTTGATTTTCATTCTTGGGCAGGCAAGGCAAATTATTACTATTATTTTTAATGTCCGGTGGAAATGTAAAAGACTTGATGTTTTAAGATTTCAGCATGTGTGTGGCTCTGGTCATTTTTCATTCATTCTGGTTCTTTCTATTTGCTATCTCATGTGGCTCTGTAGCACCAAGAAATTTTCCACTTTTTATTTTCTACAAGAACTTACCCCCTCAAACCCAAGCAATCTACAAACACCCTCAGATGAATGTTGGAGCCCTCCATCCATCCTTCTTTTTCCTTAACTATTAAGAGTAAAAGAAAACAGTAATATGCTCTCATCCATCTGAAGACATAACTTATTCTTATTTTAAAGCCCTCTGTTTTCTTCGTTAAATCAATCTTAAATTTTCCTGCTCATTTGTTTTTATTTCTGCTTGCTTTGTTTTATTTTAATGCCTCTGTTTTATGACATTTGTTTTCCTGAAACATCTGTGATTCTCTGTAGCGTGATTTTCCTTATTTTTGAGTTTTTCTGCGTGCCAGCATTTGAATGTTGTTTCTACTTAGCTTAAACTTCACACAGTGGATGTGGAGAGGAGAGGGATGTTCTGTGGAGAGAGAAGGTGCAGTGTTTGGATTTTGGCCTTCTTCTTTGGGTGTCTAGGCTCAGCTTTGCCTCTCTGTCCTTAGGGTTAACCTTCACTAACTATTAGTTTAGCACGGACACAGCTTGCTGCCCAGTGTACCAAAATCTGAGAGGGGAAAGGCAGGTGCTCTGAGCTGAACACTGTTGCCTGATTGCCCCTGAATCCGATACCTCTTGACTTTGGCTCAGAGTATCCCCAAATTTCATCTACCTGTGCAATTCTTGGCTTGCTCCGTATCTGAGTTCATCCATTCTCTGACTTCCAAAGTTTGCTCAAGATTTCTGGCCTTGGCATGGCATTTCTGTTTTCTGTTACTGCAATTAAACTGTTTTATCATTAAATCTTTAATGGTATTTCACACATTTTGAGCAGAAGCAACGAAATGAGTACACCCAGTCCTATATCTTGGCTCAACTGGTAACATCTCAATTATATTTAAAAAGTGTTGTTCTTTAAATCATTTTGATGTCACTTAAATAAGAGGAAACCATGCCTTGCTTTTAGAATTTTAATTAAAAAATATTTTTTCAAAATACATCTATTCAAAATTATTGTCATTGGTTTATAGCACAAAAATTATAAAGTTGTTATTCTATCTGTCATGATGCACGACATGTAAACTTGACCTGAAAAACCCACTTGATGATGTCCATGCTTGTAAAGCTGGGTGAAAGAAGGTGTAGTTATGGTCACTAAAGAGATGTTCAATGGAATGAAATTAGAAATCAACAATAAGATAAAAATAGAAGCTACTCTAACATCTATAAATAGGGAAACTAAATAATACTCTATTGAATGATGAAAATATAGCAGAAGAAGTCAGGGGTGAAATAAGAAAATTCTTAGAGGTAAATGAGAATAGTGATACAACATCTCAATATCTCTGAAACACTATGAAGTTTCTAAAATGAAAGCTCATGGCACTGAGCTCATTCGTTAAAAGAATAGGAAGATACCAAATAAATAATCTAATAGTACATCTCAAGGCCCCTCAAAAGAAGAACAAATCAATACTAAAATCAGTAGAAGATGGAAAGTAACTAAATTTTGAACCAAAAATCAATGAAATTGAAATAAAAAAAATCAATAAAAGAAAAAGTTATTTCTTTGAAAAAAAAGACAAAATTGATAAGCCCTTAGCCAAGCTAAGCAAAAGAAAGAGGAAAAATTCAAATGATTAAAAATTGTGATGAAAAAGAAAATATCATCAAAGACACTACTGAAATATAGAGAATAATCAGAAACTATTTTGAAAATTTATATTCCAATAAATTAGAATATCTTGACAACATAGACAAATTTATAGAGACATATGACTTGCCCCAATTGAACCAGGAAGATGTAGAAAATTTAACAGTATGAAATTACTTGAAATTGATGCCATCAGAAGGCTACTAATTAAGAAAAGCCCAGGGCTGGATGGATTCTCAATTGAATTTCTACCAGATTTTTAAAAAACTAACACCAAGTATCGTTGTATTATTCCACAAAATAGAAAAGGATGGAGCCCTTCCAAACTCACTCTATGAAGCTAATATCACCCTGATACCAAAACCAGACAAAGACACATCAAAGAAAGAAAATTTCACACCAATATCCCTGATGAACACAGATGCAGAAATTCTTAATAAAATATTGGCAAATCACTTACAAAAACACATTAATAAGATAGTGCAGCATGATCAAGTGGGTTTCATCCCAGGGATGCAAGTTTGGTTCAACATACAGAAATCAATAAATGTAATTCTCCCCATAAATAGATTTAAAGAAAAGAATCATATGGGTATTTCAATAGATCCAGAAAAAGCATTTGATGAAATATAGCATTTATTCATGTTTAAAACACTAGAAAAATTAGGGATAGAAGAAACATACCTCAACATTGTAAAAGCTATATACAATAAAACCAAGGCCAACGACATTCTTCTTCTTCTTCTTTTTTTTTTTTTTTTTTTTTTTAATACTGGGGATTGAACTCAGAGGCACTCAACCACTCAACCACATCCCCAGCTCTATTTTGTATTTATTTAGAGACAGGGTCTCACTGAGTCATATAGCACCTTGCTTTTGCTGGCTTTGAACTCATGATCCTTCTGTGTCAGCCTCTGGAACTCCACTGGGATTACAGGCATGCGCCACTGCACCTGGCCCCAACAACATTCTAAACAGAGAAAAACTGAAAGCATTCCCTATAAAAAATGGAACAAAACAGGAATGCCCTCTTTCACCACTTCTATTCAACCTAGTCCTTGAAACTCTAGCCAGAGCAATTAGTCAAAATAAAGAAATTAAGGAGATACAAATAGGAAAAGAAGAACTCAAAACTATCCCTATTTGCTCTTGACATGATTCTATTAGAAGCCCCCAAAAATTGCACCAGAAAACTTCTAGAACTCATAAATGAATTCAGCAAAGTGGCAGGATATAAAATCAACACCCATAGATCAATTGTGTTTCTATTTACCAATGATGAATCATCTGAAAGAAAAATCAGGAAAACTATCCCATTTACAATAACCTCAAAAAATAAAATACTTGGGAATTAGTCTAACAAAAGAAGTGATGGAAAGTATGGAATGCTAAAAACAGCAATTGAAAAAGACCTTAGAACATGGAAATATCTCCAACATTTGTGGATAGGCAGAATTAATATTGTCAAAGTGGACATACTGCTAAAAGTGCTATACAGATTTAATGCAATTCCCATCAAAATTCCAAGGATGTTCTTTATAGTAATACAAAAAGCAGTCATGAAATTCACTTGGAAAAATAAGAGACCTCAAATAGCCAAAGCAATCCTTAGCAAGAAAAGCAAAGCAGGAGGCATCACAATACCAGACCTGAAATTATACTACAGAACTATAGTAACAAAAACAGCAATGGTTTTTCCATCAAAACAGACACGTCAACCAATGGAATAGAACAGAAGACATAGAGACAAACTCACATAAATACAGTTATCTGATACTAGACAAAGGTGCCCAAAGCATACATTAGAGAAAAGGTAGTCTCTTCAACAAATAGTGCTGGGGGGAGAAGGAAGATGGCGGGCCAGAGGGTGGCAGCGTCCTGTGTCGCTTTGTGATCCAGATCTCACCTAGTCAGAATACTCCATCTCTGAGAGTGTTAGAGGAGCCCCATCCAGCTGCTCTCCACAGAAATCACCAGCGCTGTGACCCCACGCAGGGCTCTGGGCCTCAGGGTTCTAGTAGGACACCAGGCATTGGAGCAGGACCCAAGCCTGAAGTTCTAGCCCACGCAAGGCTAGGCCAGCACCTTAGCAGAATCAGCTATCAACACATCTGCAGATCTCTAAGACTTTGCTTTGCTCCCACACAGGTCACTCAGCTGCTATCTACCCACAACACAACAGCATCGCCAGGCTCCCCCCATCTCACCAGGCTCCTTCCACCTCATCAGGCTCCTCCCATTTTACCAGGCTCCTCCCACCTCACCAGACTCCTCCCACCTCACCAGAAACCCTGGCGCTGAAAGCAGACTGCCGCCATCTTGACTCAACATTCTGGCCATATTAGCTGGGGGGCAGTTGTCAGATCTGATCTCCAGTGGCCAGGTACCAGGTTCCCAACCTTCCCCCCTCCTCAGCAGTGGTAACCCAACACAGCAGCTGCCCAACACAGGTGTGCAGTACGAACAAAGAGCTGCCTACGGGAGTCCTGGGGTGAGAGGTTCCTCAATTGGGAACTGCTGGGGGAGAGGGAGTCAGGGCTAAAGTTTGTAGCCTAACAGAGAGACCAGGAACTGGGAAATCTCCAGGTTAGAGAAGGAGATAGTACCAGGCGCTCAAGTCATAGCAGGGTCCCAAAAAGAGACTCATGAGGTGCAGTCTCCCTGCAGGGACTGGCGGGTGCCATTCCCTGCTTCCAGATGCCCTGCACCAGGACCAGTCTTCCCACCTTGGTTACCTCCACCATCCTGAGGGCAGACACCAGCTTACAACAGATGACCCCACCTATTGGATGAGAAGAGAAGCAGGAAAGCTACGGATCTCTAAAGCTGGCTACAACCCTGGTTTCTTCCTTAGAGTTTTTTTTTTGTTTGTTTTTCCTCCTCTACCCCTCCATCCTCCTTAGAGTTTTTTTTTTTGTTTTTCCTCCTCTACCCCTCCATCCTCCAGCCCTCACATCCCCAACATATGTGAAACCAAGAACTTTGCATGAAATAGGATTTTGAGGACTGAATCACCGAATAATATAATATAGAGGTGTTGTATATGCCCTTGTTTTTTTCTTTTCCTTTTTCTTCTTTCATTTTTCTTTTCCCTTCCAAATTTTACTGTTTTAACATCTGTATTTTTCTAAATACATATGTGTGTTTGTTTTATGTACTTTCTACTGTCATCCCACCTACATGCCTACCCTAAATTACTTCCTGTCTATTCTCTTGCTACTAACCCTCTTCATTAGATTTCTCCTTCACACTTCCTGAAGTATATTACTCTATATCTCACATCCTACCTCCTCAGCATATTGACCTATGCCCCACCCCCAGTTCACTGTCCAACATTTCTGTACATCGAGACTAAACTGTAAACGTCTTAATAACAACAAAGTGTTCGTAGGTGGTATATTGTTGATATGGGATCTGTTAACATTGTCCTTACCCACAAAGGAGAGGTCTTGGAACCCTATAAGAGCACTACAAACCTATAGGGTAAAGACAATAACAATCTAGACCCACAGAGCTGGAAAGGAAGACAGATGAGCAACAAAAAAAGACAAGGGAAGAAAGTGCCCCCAACAAATGAAGACACCACATCATTAGCATCATTGGCAGCCACAGCAGAAGAAATGACAGAGAAGGAGTTTAGGATGTACATGGTTAAAATGATCTGTGAACTCTAGGAAGATATAAAAGAGCAAATACAGGCAGTGAAAGATCACTTTGACAAGGAGCTACATAAACAAATACAGGAAGCAAAAGTTCACCTCAACAGGGAGATAGAGGTTCTAAAAAAAAACATACAGAAATCCTTGAAATGAAAGAAACAATAAACCAAATTAAAAGCTCAAATGAAAACAGATAGTTCTGGGAAAATGGAAATCCATGTGCAGTAGGATGAAATTTAAATCCTGTCTCTCACCCTGCACAAAACTCAAAGTGTGTCAAAGACCTAGGTATTAGACCAGAAACTGCACCTATTAGAAGAAAATGTAAGCTGAACACTGCAACATGTTGTCTTAGGAACTGAATTCCTCAGCAAGACTCCTAAAGCAAAAAATATAATAAAGAATCAATAAATGAGATGGTATCAAACTATAAAGCTTCTTCACAGCAAAGGAAAAATCAATAGCAGTAAGAGATTGTCTACCAAATGGGAGAAAAATCTTTGCCACCTGTACCTCAGATAGGGCATTTATTTCCAGGATATGCAAGAAACATAACAAAAAAGCATAACATAACAAAAAGCATAACATAAACAAACAAAAAACCTCCACAAATAACTCAATTGATAAATGAGCAAAGCAACTAAACCAATACTTCTCAAAAGAAGAAATATGAGTGGTCAGCAAATATTGGGAAAAAAATGTTCAACATCTCTAGCAATTAGAGAAATACAAGTTAAAACTACACTGAGACTGCATTTCACTCTGGTCATAATGACAATTATCAAGAATACATGTAACAACATTAAATGTTGGCGAGGATGTGGGGAAAATGGTACACTCATACATTGTTAGTGGGGCTGCAAATTGGTGTAACCATTATGGAAAGCAGAATGGAGATTCCTCAGGAAACTTGGAATGGAAACACCATTTGACCCAGTTATCCTCAAAATATATCCAAAGCAGTTAAAGTCAGGATACTGCAATAACACAGCCACATCAATGTTTGTAGCAGTATAATTCACAATAGCTAAGCTATGGAACCAACCTAGATGCTCATCAACAGATGAATGGATGAAGAAAATGTGATTACTCAGTCATAAAGAAGAATGACTTTATACATGCATTGGTAAATGGATGGATCTGGAGACTGTAAGTGAAATAAGCCATTCCCCCCAAAATCAAAGGTTGAGTATTTTCTCTGATATGTGGATGCTAACCCACAATAAGGGAGAAGGAGATGAAAAATAGAAGCTCAATAGACTAGACAAAGAGTGATGAAGGGAAAGGAGAGGGGATAGGAATAGGAAAAACCTTAGAATGAATCTGACATAACTTTCCCATGTGCATATATGAATATACCACAGTGAATCTTACCATCATGTACATTCACAAGCCTGGGATCCTAATTAGAATAATATATATTCCATACTTGTATAAATATATAAAAATAGATTCTACTTTCGTGTGTAACTAAAAAGAACAAATAAAAAAGAGAGAGAGAGAGATAGATAAATGTAAAGTACTTTACACAGAAGCAAAATGAAGGATAGCTTGAAGCCATCTCAGGAATTGGCAAGACCACACCTATTGCAGGTTCAAGGGTATAAAAGTAAAAATTCCTTTGAGAAGAGGCTATGGGGGCATGTTGCTTGCATAGGGGGGCTTAGAAATCTGTTTCCAGCTGTGGTCCCTGGAGGCTTGGTTACTGCTCAAGATGGTGGGAGACTTTGGTATCATCCACATGGTGCTGGTTCTGCAGGAATGTAGGGTGCTGGAGTTAGGGCGTCATGGAAGCTTCTTAATCTTGGAGACCACCAAGATTAAGAGATGCCAGTAATGTGGAATCTCTGCTGAGGAAAGCCACAGGAATCAAACAAAAAAGAGAAGCCATGTGGCCTGCAGCCAGCAAGGGCAGAGCTACACAATCCCTTTGGAGAGAACCGTATGATGCCATGTGTCCAAGATGCTGGACATGATGCTACAGGACTTGTTTTCCCAGCTGGATTTAGTCTTGCTTTGTTCCCATCACTTCCTTCTATACCCCTATTTCTCCCTGTGGAATGAAGATGTTGACTCTGTGCCATTATATATTGGATAGATATATATTTTTGATCTTTACAGGGATCCATAGCCAAGAGTTTGGCTTGAGACTCAGATGAGGCTGTGAGCTTGGACTTTGGGACAATGCTGAAATTCTTAAAGACTGTGGGCACTCTGAGAAATGGACTAAATATATTTTGCATTGTGAGATGGACATGAGCTCTTGGGGGTCAGAGCATAATGTTATGGTTTGGTTATGAGGTGTCCCCCGAAAGCTCATGTGTGAGGCAATATAGGGATCATCAGAGGTGAAATGATTAGTTTATGAGAGTTGCAACCTAATCCGTAGATTAATCCATTTGATTGGTCAATAATTTGAATGGATTAATGGGTGGTAACTGTGGGCAAGTAGGACATGACTGGAGAAAGTAGTTCACTAGGGGAGTATCCTTGGGAATTATCTTATTCTTGGCTTCTTGTACTCAAGCCCACTTTGCTTTCTGACTGTCATGAATTGAGCAGTTTTCCTCCTCCGTGTCCTGCTGCCATGATGTTCTGCCTTACTTATGCCCAAAGATATGGAGTTGGCTGACCATGAACTGAACCTCTGAAACTATGAGTTAAAATAAAACTTTTCTTTCTCTAGATTATTCTTGTGGGATATATTGGTTACAGAGAAACAAAGCTAACTAGAACAATTCCTTAAGATTTCTTATAAAATTTTAAAAATTCATTTATTTATTTTTGTGGTGCTGGGGATTGAACCCAGGACTTTGTGATGCTGGGTGAGTGCTTTACCATTGAGCCACATCCCCAGCCGTTGAGATTACTTTTGAATCTGAGTTTGTTTCATTGTTTTTATTATCCAGCCTTTAAAAATTTTTTTTTCATGGTTGTGGGCTACAGCTATAAAAGGAGAGGAATTAATTAAGAAAATTTATATATTCTCTTTGTTTTATCTATTCATATTCATTCATTCATTCATTCATTCATTCACTCCACTTCTGATATTCTTGCCATGAACCAGGCACTCTGTTAAATATTGTGAATAGCAAATTGCTGAGTTTTGTGGAAATTGAATAAAGCAAGGTTGCTACACTGTTTATGAGGCTATAACTGATAAGTGATAAAAAGCAATTAAAATAGTGTGATCACAGGTTGTAGATTATAATGGGGAATTTAGGCTGTCTCCGGGGCAATGAGAAGTTCCCAAAATATTTCAAGAGGAGCAGTGACATGTTAACCCCTACCCCAGGCTGAAGCCTGTAGAATAGATTGGAGATAGGTAAAACTATTTTGCAGAAGACTTTCCTGATTCTAGCACTGTTTTTTGTTCTTGTCCTTTGCCTGCATTTGGTGTTAGCTTCATTTGCACAAAATAAGAATCCAATCAAAAGGACACAAGTTAGTCTAATTTAGAAGATTGCATTTACTTTTGTAATAGGCTTTCTCGAAGACATTGCTCACATTTAGTGCAATTTCTCATCCCTTTTGTGATATTCCTACCCAATGGGTGATTATGCTTGGCTTATAGCATTGTACTTCTTTCATCTGTAATCATCAATTTCATATGGAATGTGTGAACATTAACTTTCCCAGAAAGATAATATTCAAGATTTTAAACTGGGGAGTAGGAATCTTAGAATTGCTTTATTTCTTTTTTGGTATATAATTTTCTTATTAATAGTTCATCTTCCAGGAGATAATGAAAAAAGGTGTATATGCAAAATATCATCTCTAAGTGATGCTTATTGATGAGTGAAGAAGTGGATGACACATGCAAAACTGATGACAGCAGCTTGAATTTATAACTGATTCTTACTGTTGTGTTGGGCAACGTGTTCCCTCATCAAGGTAAGTGTATGTGACTAATATGTTTGTGGCTATAAAAATAATGAGTGGAAACATATTTATTTATACTCCACTCTGTTCTGAAAATGATTCTAAGTATATGTATATACATGCAGATATAGATCCTCACTATAGGCAAAGAGATATATTTTTATTCCAAAAATATTCTTGTTGCATACAAAGAGAGGTCTGAATGCTAAATTGCTAATAAAACTTGTAAGAAAATCTCAAAATTGTGATATAGCTGTAAAAAATCTTTCACATAGCTATTTGAGATGAGTTTAAGATAAAGTTCATGAAAGAAATGCTTCACAGAGACAAACCCACATAAATACAGTTATCTTATATTAGGCAAAGGTGCCAAAAACATTTGTTGGAGAAAAGATAGCCTCTTCAACAAATGGTACTGAGAAAACTGGAAATGCATATGTAACAAAATGAAATTAAGTCCCTATCTCTCAACATGCACAAAACTCAACTTAGAGTAGATCAAAAACCTAGGAATTAAACCAGACACTTTGCAACTAATAGAAGAAAAAGTAGGCCCAAATCTCTATCATGTTGGATTAGGACCTGACTTCCTTAAGAAGACCTCTGTAGCGTAAGAATTAAAACCATGAATCAATAAATGGGATGGATTCAAATTTAAAAGCTTCTTCTCAGCAAAAGAAACAATCAGTGAAGTGAATAGAGAGCCTATAGCTTGGGAGCAAATTTTTACCACATACACATTAGATAGAGCACTAATCTCTAAGATATATAAAGAACTCAAAAATATTAACACCAAAAAATAAATAATCCAATCAATAAATGGGCCAAGGAACTGAATACACTTCTCATAAGAAGATATACAATCAATCAACAAATATATGAAAAAATGTTCAACATCTCTAGTAATTAGAGAAATGCAAATCAAAACTACTCCAAGATTTCATCTCATTCCAGTCAAATATATGCAATTAAGAATACAAACAACAATAAGTGTTGGTGAGTCTGGCTGGGCACAATTCAGGAGCCACTTGTCAAAAGAAGTGAACTTTATATTTAGAACACACACACCGCACCACACAGCTCTTCAGGAATTCCCTCAGAGCCCAACTGCCACCACCGGCTTCCCACAAGCCTTTCAACCCCCCCATTCCTCCTGCTCTTGAGGCCAATTGGCTGGGTCACATGGGCGGAGCCAAAAAAAGTCCCCCAATGAGCAGCTCCGTGGTCTGAAAGGGCGGGGAAACAGCCCAATGAGCAACACTGCAGAGGAGCCAATCTTTGACAGCTAGTAGTTTGCTGGGGCCGCTATGAGCCAATCATCAGCTGGCAGCTGGAAGTTTGCTGGCAGCTGGAAGTTTGCTGGGGCCCCTTCGGCTGTGGCTCTCAACAGGTGAGGATGTGGGGAAAGGCACACTCTTACATTGCTCGTGGGACTGCAAATTGGTGCAACCAATCTGGAAAGCAGTATGGAGAATCCTTGGAAAACTGGGAATGGAACCACCATTTGACCCAGCTATCCCACTCCTCAGTCTATACCCAAAGGACTTAAAAACAGTATACTACAGGGACATAGCCACATCAGTGATTATTATAGCAGCACAATTCATAATAGCTAAATTACAGATCCAACCTAGATACACTTCACTAGATGAATGGTTAAAGAAAATGTGGTATATATATACACAATGGACTATTACTCAGCATTAAAAGAGAATAAAATCATGGCATTTGCAGGTAAATGGGTGGGGCTGGAGAATATAATGCTAAGTGAAGTAAGCTAATCCCCCCAAAACAAAGCCTAATGTTCTCTGATATAAGGATGCTGATTCAAAATGGGGATGGGGGGGCATGGGAGGAATAGACAAACTTTAGATAGAGCAAAGGGGAGGGAGAGGAAGGGAAGGGGCATGGGGGTAGGATAGATTGTTGAGAGCCACAACCGAAGGGGCCACAGGAAACTTCTAGCTGCCAGCAAACTTCCAGCTGCCAGCTGATGATTGGCTCACAGAGGCCCCAGCAAACTTCTAGCTGCCAACTGATTGGCTCCTCTGCGGTGATGCTCATTGGGCTGTTTCCCCGCCCTTTCAGACCACGGAGCTGCTCATTGGGGGACTTTTTTTTGGCTCCGCCCATGTGACCCAGCCAATTGGCCTCAAGAGCAGGAAGAGTGGGGGTGGGTTGAGAGGCTTGTGGGAAGCCAGTGGTGGCAGTTGGGTTCTGAGGGAATTCCTGAAGAGCTCCTGTGGTGTGGCGTGTGTGTTCTAAATAAAGTTCATTTCTGCTTGACAAGTGGCTTCCGAATTGTGCCCAGCCAGACTGCGGCATTTGGTGGCCTGTACGGGGAAAACCTGTGACCTTGGCGTTATCAGCACCATTGGTGAAATGAGATGGACATCATTACCCTAAGTACATGTATGAAAACATGAAGGATGTGACTCTACTTTGTGTAGAACCAGAGACATGAGAAATTGTGCTCTATTTGTGTAATATGAATTGAATTGCATTCTGCTGTCACATATAACAAATTAGAATAAATAAAAAAAGAAAAAAAGAAATGCTTGTGCCTCCATTCCATCTAGATAAAAATTGCAAAAATAACTGATACTTTATAAGTGGTATGTAATACTAATCAGAGTCAGGCATTGACTTTAGTGTCTAAATTTTTGAATTCATTTAATTTTCACTATGAATTTATGAAGTGAGTACTATAATTATCCTCTAATTTATAACTGAGGAAGCAGAGGCAAAAAGGATTAAGCTACTATTTATTTCCATATGTCTGAAAAGTGACAGTGATGGAATTTTGACCTGGACAGTTTGGCTCAAACACCCTGTATTATTGTTCCATACAACCTACTCTGGTACAGCTCAGGAGCTATCTCAGAATCCAAACAAAAGATGGTGATAGATTGACAAAGTGACAGGGTACCTCTCCAAATTTGTATCTTGATAGATTTTGAGAATAGAACCAACCAATTTTCTGATATTCATTCGTGGGTTGTGAGAAAAAGAGGAATCAGAATTTTGGCTGAGCAAATAGCATGTATTTCTGCTGACTTTGCAGAAAGAAAAATGTGAAGAACTAGGAGGGAGAGAAGAGAATTCTTGGAATAATGTATCTGAGATGGTGAGAGGAGCCGGGGCCTCCTGGTTTTGCATGGCTCACCTATTGTAATAGGCTGAAGATGTGACTGATGGACAAAAACACAGGAGAGCAAATGGTGGCGCAGGTCTGGGAAGCATCACTGGACTTTTGTTATGGAGGTGTTCACATTGAGAGGCCTGTTACATATATAAATGGAGATTTTGAGTTGTTAGTTGGCTACATAAGTTCAGAGGGCAAACGTAGAGATTTGGGGATGCCAGTATGTAGATGATACTTGAAATGCAGGATTGGCACAGATCACTAAAGGAATAAGAATAAATGTAGGAAGAGAAAAGGAGAAGCCCAAAAACTGATCCCTGGAGCACACCAACATGTGGATCTTGGATAGAATAGGATCCAACAAAGGAGACAAAGAAGTGGCTATGAAGCAGTGAGAGAAAGTCAGGAAAGTAGGGGGCAGGAAAGGCCAGGTGAAGAGACTTCAAGGAGGAGGACTCACTAGTTCTGCCAAATAATAGGTCAAGTAAGATGAAAACTGAGAATTTACCATTGGATCCAGCACCACGGAAGTCATCGGTAACCTGACGAGAATAGTGGATGGAGTTCCAGTGGAATGGGGGCCAAAGCTTTACTGGGGAGGGTTCAGGAGAGAAGGAGGGGGAGAAATGGGGGCCATTGAGTGTGGGAAATGATTCAAAAGTTTTGTTGCTAAGGGGAGAAATAGCTCATGGGAAAAATGGTACCATTTTTTTGTTGTTGTTGTTTAAGATGGAAGAAAGAATAACATGTATTTATGCTGATGTAGAAAGAAAAAAAATGATGAGATAGGAGGAAGAAAGAGAATTCCTGGAGCAATGTATCTGAGATGGTGAGAGGAGCTGGGACCTCCTGTACATGAAGTTGGGTCACACCATTTGTACAATCGTATATGTACCTAGGGTAATGATGTCCATCTAATTGCACAGTCTTTCCTATACCCTTGCCCCCTCCGCTCTCCCCTTTGCCTCATCCAAAGTCCCCCCACTCATCCCACGTGCCCCCCCCATTTTGGATTAGCATCTACTTATCAGAGAAAATATTCGGCCCCCCAAAACATTGTTTTTTGGGATTGGCTTATTTCACTTAGCCTGATATTCTCCAACTCCATCCATTTACCTGCAAATGCCATAATTTTATTCTCTTTTAATGCTGAATAATATTCCATTTTGTATATGTACTATGGTTTCCTTATCCGTTCATCTATTGAAGGGCATCTAGGTTGGTTCCACAGTTCAGTTATTGTGAATGGTGCTGCCATAAACATTGAAGTGGCTGTGTCATTGTAGTATGCTGTTTTTAAGTCCTGTGGGTATAGACTAAGGAGTGGGATAGGTGAGTCAAATGGTATTTCCATTCCAAGTTTTCCAAGGAATCTCCATACTGCTTTTAGATTGTTGCATCAATTTGCAGTCCCACCAGCAATGTATGAGTGTGCCTTTTCCCCCACATCCTTGTCAACACTTATTGTTGCCTGTATTCTTGATAGCTGCCATTCTGACTGGAGTGAGATGAAATTTGATTAGCATTTCTCTAATAACTATAGATATTGAACATTTTTTTCATATATTTGCTGATCAATTGTATATCTTCTTCAGAGAAGTATCTGTTCAGCTCCTTAGCCCACTTATTGATATTTTTGTTGTTGTTGTTTTGTTTTTGGTGTTAAGTTTTTTGAGTTCTTTATGTATTCTGGAGGTTATTGCTCTATCTGACATGTGTGTGGCCAAGATTTGTTCCCAAAAATGTAGGCTCTCTGTTCACTTCATTGATTGTTTTTTTTTTTTTTCTGGGCTCAAAGCCCTAGAAAAAGAAGAACAAACCAACACAAAAAGTAGTAGAAGATAGGAAATAATTAAAATCAGGACTGAAATCAATGAAATTGAAACAAAAGAAACAATTCAAAAAATTACAAAACAAAAAGCCGATTCTTTGAAAAAATACTTTGCCATTTCTGAAGACAGTTTCGTTCAGCTAGATTCCATGTCATCAGGACAGAACGGGAGCTTCAGGCTTTGAAGACCTGACCTCCCTGTTGCTTTAAGTGACTTGCAGCTAGTACTGGCAACCTCATGTGATGCCGAATGGGGTCAGAATTGGTTTGCTGATTTGACATCTCATTCTTAGTCAAAGTAGTTGCTCCAAGAGATTTGACTCTACTTTTGTCTATTACTAGGTGTTAGAAAGATTTCCTTTTTCATGGAAAAGACCTATTTTTCTGATCATCTAAACCTAGTCCTTTGTATGACATGAAGCTGAATTTCAAACTCAAATAATGTAAAGGCAAACAGACACTATCAGACTATGGAGGAAGGATAGGAGGTGAGAATTAATAATGAACTGTCTACATGGGTGAAGCATTGCTCTAAGTGTTTTTTCTCATTTGGATTAATTAATTTGGTTTGTTTATTTAGTCGCCTACTCCATACTGTGAACTGAAACACTTGCTAAGTACCAGGGATTCAACAACCAATTAGAGACTGTGCTTCAGAGGAGCTTGTGGCTCTATGAGAAAAACAGCTAAGCAAATGGAAACCGTAATACAGTGTAGTGCATATTAATAATTAATAATTATTAAATACTTATTATGTACTAGGTGCTGTGCTAAGCCCTTTTACCTTAATTCATTTAATCTTCTCAGCAATCTTTATAGGTCTTATATGTGTCATTTCATAATAATGCTGTAACAAACCGTTCCAAACCCCTGAGGCTTGTGAAAACAAATATTTGCTTTCCCACATATTATATTTTCAGGCTGCTGGTCAGCTGGGCTTGGTTCCAGGCTTTTGGTGGGGTTCTAGTCTGCTCCACAGGTCTCCACAGTCTCTTTGTTCCAGCGGCTTCCCTAGGATATGTTCTCATGGTAGACCATAGGAGTGTAAGCTGCCAAACCTCTGTATATTTAAAGCCTCTACTCCAAATCCATTATTATTCCATTGGCTACAGTATGATGTATGAGCAAACCCAACATTAAAGAGCTGGACACATACTCTGCTTCCTGCAGTGCAAGGATACAAGGACAAGTGAAGAATTGAGAACAATTTTATTTCATCAATCAGAGGCATTTGGTATGATATCATTCTTAACTTACAGGTAAAGAAATTTAAAAAAGATATGCAACTTGCCCAGGGTCAGAGAACTAGGAATGACAAAGCTAGAACTTAAACCTGAATGCCCATGCACTGAACCACTAAATTATTGTGCACAGGATGTTTTGGGAGCACTTGGGTGAGGTGACTTGCCAGCCTAGTGGGGTGTGAAGAGTTAAAAGAGAGCTCTGGAGGGGCTGATCCCGAGTAGTATTTAGCTAGACTAAGAGTTTCTATTGGGTATAAAAACAAAGAGGTCATTAGCACTGGTGAGAGCAGTTTCCTTGGGGAGGTGAGAACAGAAGGCAGATGGTGGTAGATTAAGGGGTGAGTGGGAGGTGAAGGAAGAGCTTCCGGAAGCTTGGCTGGCTGTGACGGGCAGGAAACATATGGCAATAGGATTGGAATAGGAGAGAGGATACCATTTTTTTTCTTTAATAACCTGAGTGCTTAGTACAAATCTAAAAGTTAGTAGAGAGATCCTGATGGATCTGGATTTGACCTCTATAATGTCCTTCACATCCTTGTCCCCTGGTACAAGGTGGACTCTATTAGATAGCTGGGGGGCAGTGAGAAGGACAGATTTTGAAAATGCATCAAAAAGAGGGAGAGGGGAATAATGTCAATGGCTGTGTTAAATATTTTTCATGGAGTTTACAGAGTTGGGTTGGTCTATTTATTTAATGATATTTAGGGTAACATATTTAACAAGCAAGTTTGAAAAGACTTTCTTGGAGTATCCATTGATTTAGATGGATTTGTCCACAGTATTCCACACTATTGGTGTTAGGGAACAGACAGATGTGAGAGGAGGGAACAGGAGTTTAAGGGAATAATTCTATAAGATAAGCTCACTGTGCTGACCCCCATATGCTTATTTTCTAAGAAGCAATTTACTTGCAGCCCTGCCTGGCTTAAGAGGATAGGATATGTCACATTCCTCAGCAAACTACCTGTTATCTACAGGAGAAATGCCTGCCCAATAAGAGGAAGCCAAGTTACCCTGAAGCGGGGAAACTTTTGTGACCCCTTACACAGACCCAGATCTCAAAATCAGGAAGATAAGGGTAATTACTCCTAATTACCATAAAATCTGTAAGAATTTATGGTTAAGAATCCAATTAGAATCAGTCAGCATGGGCCAAAGTGACCTAGAGTTGTCATGGCAGTAGGGACTTAAAGTCTGATGTCATCTTGCTGTCAGTGACAAGTTAAGAGGTGAACCTGCGTAGAACTATCTGGAAACTTCTCTGCTATACCCAATAAAACTGGAGTGCAGGAAAGCCATGCTGTTCCTCTCCTCTCTGACAGGACCCACTCTCTCCCTTGAGAGTGTCCCCTTTCCCTTTCCGATCCCTTCAGTGAGCTCATGCCGGTTACTCTGAATGGTGTATGTGAAATTTTTCTGATTTGATCACAAGAATTGGGGTTTAAAGGGGAATCTTTGTGCTGCCTCAGTTTCTCTGAAGGCCCTAATGCTGTAACAGTGGTAGGTTAGCAACTTGTATTTCACCATTTAACATACAAAAAAGTCCACTGAAGTGTCAGTCATGGAATTGGATGTTAGGAAATTGTCAGAGGTGGTGGACATGGTTTTACATGTGAAGCTTATCGTATACTAGAGTTCATATACAGTTTTCTTTTCCACTTTCCCCCCCGCCCTCTCTTGCCCTTTAAAACAATGTAGGTGATTATTGCCAAAATAAACCAATGAAAAAAAAATTCAATCTGCCTTTCAGACTCTGAGATTAATAGCTCAGTTGGCAGATCAGGCCTCCCTACAAATATCATAGCTTTAATTAGCTTCTTGGCATTTAGGGCTCAAGTGAACAGAAGATATGTAAGCCACCGGAAAGCTGCTGAAAAACAGAGAAACAAGCGCACTCCCTTGAGCCCTCAACATGAGGTTTTGGATTGGAGATGGCGTGGCTGGCTACCAGGTGTGCAGGATGGTGAAAAGAGTTTCAGTCCAGTATTTATTAGGCAATAACAACTCAAAAGTCCAGGAGCATGGAGCTTATTTCTCAGACCCGCTCTGTGTCTCTTGTAGGGGACTCTGCTCCACTTCATCTTTATTCCAGGTCATGCTAACAGAGGGAAAGAGGGCACAAGGAACCCTGAATTGGCTCTTAAACCTTCCTCCTGAAAGTGGCGCACGTTATTTCCTCTCACATTTCATCGGCCCAAACAAGTCACAAGCCATCCCCCACCCAAAATGTAGAGGAAGTGCAATCTCAGAAGGAGAGAAGCCAGGAATATTAGTCAGTGGCACTGATGACAACCAGGTGGGAGAGTATTATAGTTGTCATTAGTGCTGTTCACTGAGTGCACCATCTGGACTGCAGGAAATGTCCTCTGCCTCTCCACGTCCCCTTTGCCTTTCCTCATCCTGCTCAGCCTCATACAGCAGTAACTGGACTTCCTTATCCTCTGATTTTTTGGTTAGATTTGGCCAATGTGAGGTTTTGGCTAGAGATGAAAGGGTGAAGGAAGAAAGATGTTTAGTTATGTATTCCCCAGGTCCTTCCTCTCTAGACTGCCTTTGTTAGAGACTGAATTCCTCTCTGAAGGCCATGGCTGCAGGTCAGGCAGTGTGCTGTAGCTACTACTATCCCCTGGGTCATCAGGCCATGGCTGGAAATGGTCTCTCCATGTTTGCATTTCCTAGATGCTTCACTGTCCTCTGTTGGTTTTTCCTAAACTACTCACTTGCTCCCTTTTAAAGAATGGTCATTAGGCTTTCTTCATTTCCTCCTTTGTGGTGTACCCTTGTTTCCTGCCAGGATCTAGGCCAATATAACAATCAATGGAAAGGTAAAAATCCTTGGATCCCCAAGCGTGGTGTGCAGCAAGCAGGTTTTCAGCAAGTAGGTGTGCAGCAAGAGGGGGGCATATTCCCCCATGCCCCTGTAAATGTGGCCAAGGAGAATAAAGAACTGAGAAGATCTGATGAGAGGACAAAGCTTTGAAGAAAAAAGGCCTGGGGAGCTTCTCCCTGGAGCAGAAAAGAGGCAGAGTCAAGGAGCACTCTCTATCCCAAGGGTAGAGGTCCTCACAAAATAAAACCAATGTGGCAAGGGGACACCAGAATTTCTGTGATCATTGAATCCTGTGCATCTTCCATTCTTTCCCTCTAGAATGAGCATGATGATGGTGATTATTCTATGGAGATTCACCATTAAATACATGGAGAAAGATGACCCGAATACATGGGGAGAGAGAAAGAGAACCTGGACACAGAGATCCTGGACACTGAGCTTGATGCCAGGACCAGATGGGACTTGGAGGTTTTGTATCTTGAGAACTGTGTGAATGTACTTGACATGCAGGGAGGAGAGTGAGCTGCAGATTTGGTGATCAACAGGGTGGTAGACCTTGGTATAGTGCACCAAGTATTTCTGACTTTCCTCCTCCTGGGTTTACGATTAGATTGTACCTTTCTGTCTATTTGGAGTCAAATGAGATCATATCACTTGCTTTGCTCAAATAAAATCTGATGTGTGCTACCTGGAAGCTTTAAGAGAGCCAGTGCATGACTTGCATGCTTGTTCTTTCCCTCTTCCACAGTGACCAGTGATGCTCCAGAGAGGCAGTTTCTATTGGTCTTTGCCCTCGGAGTTCACAGTGACACACATTGGACAAGTAGCAGGTGTATGAAACAAAACTTTGCAATTTTAATTCACTAATATATATCACAACCCAACCTAGCAGCCTCTCCTGACATAAACTGTAGTGAAAATGCCTCTGTACAGAGATTATAGCACATGCATGGAAGGCCTGAAACGTCACATCATTGGCATGTCAGAGTGAATAGTTTGTGTGCAAAGGGAGTAACATTCATGAGAAAAGAGAGAGATGGTGAGACACCATCAGTGAGTGGATTATCCAGTGGGTAGACTTTCAGAGGAGTGTGGATCTTATTCTTCAGGTAAGGGAGAAGTGCAGTATAAAGTAGTGGACAGTCTGTTGGGAGGCCTGGAGGCTGGAGGGAAGGCATGTGAAGAGGCTGGAGTGAGAGTCTAATACGAGCCAAAGTAGGCAGTAGTTGTGGAAGTAGAAACAACAATGAATGAGGGATACTGTGGAGGTCAAATTGATGCTACTTAATGGTCAGGTGGGGATGATTGATAAGGGACAATTAGAAATCCAAGATAACTATGAGGTAATTGGGGAGCTCTTGCTTTAGGCTCTGTGTTTGCTTTAGCAATTTTCAGCAAACGGCCTGCTTAGAAGTTAAGAATGATTGTGTTGTCCATGGCTGGGAACATGACAGGTGGTTGCTAAAGCCAAGGATGCCATGTTTCCACCTTCTTGTTCTCTCTCTCAGTAGGAGCCCATGGATGGTGTGGATATGCCGTATCAGTAGATTTCTTACTTTGCTTTCTCTTCTTAAGTGATGTGGAGGATGGTGAAGAGCCAAGGCAGATGCTATAATTTAGATCTGGAATGTCCCCCAAGGTTCACGTGTTAAAGAACTGGTTTTCCAGCTTGTGGTGCTATCAGGAGGTGGTGGAATCTTTAAGAGGTGGGGCCTAGAGAGAGGTCTGTAGGTTATTGGGGGTGTACCCTTGAAGGGGATTGTGGGAGCTATTCCCTTCTTCTCTCTCTTTTGCTTTCTGGACATGAGTTGAGCAATGCTGCTTTATCTTGTGGTTTCTGCCATGGTGTGCCGTCTCTCCACAGGTCCTAAAATGTAAAGGGGCCCAACTGACCCAGCTGACCATGGAAACTCCAAAACCGTGATCTGAAATAGACCTTTTTAAATAAATTGACGATCTCAGATATTTGTTATAGTAACAGCAGACTAACACAGCAGGGCTCTCACCATTTGTCAATATTCAATTGTTCCATACATTTTGGGAGTGTTGCAGAGATATGAGAGACAGATGAATCATCAATGTGATTTTGTGAATTTTCACAGAATATTTCAAAGACATTTAAAGAAACTAAACATAGCACCGAGGAAACCAAGACTTAAAAACATCTTTAAGTGGGGTGGGCTACACACCGGATAACTCACTGACATCACCCCTGCAAGATGCTTAGGTCATTGCTTAAAGGGTTGGGAGTATCTTAGGACTTTTTAAGCCCTACTAACATAATGTGTTGTGTGAGAGGCGCCAGACGGTTGTTCCCTGACCTCACATGCTTCTTAGCATTGCCCAGTCCCTAGCCTGATTATTTCTTTGTTTCAGTATCCTGCAAAGTATAGTTATTCATTTCTTTCTTTTTTAGATTTCTTTTACTTCCACTTTTTGAATAAGTTTGAATGAGTTTCTGTTTATGCTCCATCTGGCATGGAACATGGTCTGACTGAACAAGGTGCCCTTGTTAAGATAGCCACTTGCAAGTCACATGCTGGGTCAGTTTCTGTGTCCATAGCAGGTGAGTGTACTATCATCATATTTTCAGGCTTTGGCACAGGCCTCAGGAATTAGAAATCTAGAGTTAGAGGTCAGTAATCTGCTTTTAATAAGCCCTCCAGATGACCCTGAGACATGCTCAAGTTTGAGGAGGGCTGGTCCTAGGGGAGCTTCATAGACATAACTCGTCCTTACCCGAGATGTGAGTCTTGGGAGTGGTCTGCTGATGAACTATTAGTGAGGAAAAAAATCATGAGAGGTGGTTGTTGCCTGGAACAAACTATTTAGCTCTCCATGTCTTTGCTTCTTCACTTAGAATTAGCTGGTGTAAAGTGTTGGGAAGACTGGAGATGAAGCAGCTTGGAGTGGTCAGTGATTGCAGTTCAGGGGCGGTCACAGTAGTACGAGAGGTCTGTCAATTGTTTTTAATATTTTAGAAAGCTTCATGGCAGTGATCTGCTTTCCCTCATACGCTGCATGGACTGACCAATACGGCCCTGTTTTCTATTTTAGAGCCAAAGTAAGCTACTAGACCAAGCTGATGACCATTCATGTTCATGTTCCCAGGGATTTACACAGGGTCTGGCCCAAGGAAAATCATGTTTTGAGGACTGATTTATATAAATCATTGTGAAAATAGAGCCTATTTCATGCTAAACTGAAGTGCTGATATTCTAAAGCATTTGTCTCATTTGTTGCAGTGTTAGATTCTGACAAATATTAAAGGATATTTGACATAGAGACCAGGTGGCCTCAGTGCTACACTTGGCTTGTTAGTGGTCCTGGGGATAATAACCCAATTTGCTTATTCATAAATCTGAGTGGTTTCTATCCTTTACGACGTTCTGTTAAAACTGGATGTTGTTCCTTTGGTCCTGCAAGATCCATCTGGGCCAGTGACAGGACCCTGCTGTGTCCGTGTGTGCAATGTGCTTATTGGCAGTACAAAATTCAGCAGTATGGCAGAGAAATCACATTTTAACAGACGGCCCAGGCAGGGGGAGGTGTCCTGTGGGTGACAGAAGAGGATTTGGGAAGGTGCCTGGAAACTTCCAGTACCCTGAGAGGGGCTTTCTTCCTTGGCCTTATCAATCTGAGCTTTAGTTTATCCTTTAGCCTATATGTGTAGTTAAGGGGAAGAGGTTGAAGACTCGGTCACCGGTGGGCCTGTCCCTGGGAGGGGCAAAGAGGAGTGGCCCACTGCTGCAGAAGGGAAGGGGTCAGCAGTGTCCTGGCTTCCCTCCAGCTTAGTACTGTCTCTTTGCTTCTGAGAGCATCCAATCCAATGGCCACCCTTTTAAAGTTGGAACTCCAGGGTTAGAATGTGTTAGGGGCAAGTGAACAGACCAAACCTTTATTAGTTCACAGAACTCCAATTCTTTATTAATCACAGCTTGCTCACAATGACATACAGGAAAATAGCACTAATGAAGAGTATATATGCAGGCAGCAACCTTCAGGAGTTGGGAGGTGGGAGTTGGGGGAGAAACGACTTCAAAACTGCGATAGGTACTTATGGTGGGTATCTGGTGATTCTCTTAGTTGGCACAAATGCCCTGCCTAGCCCCCTATGACTGTATCAGCTTCACAGATGGAGTGATTTTTTTTTCTTTTTTTAAAATTTTTATTAATAGGCAGGATTGCCTCACACTGGGGAAGAAAGACCAGCTTGAGTGGAAGTCCGCAGTGTTTTTGATTTAGTTTGTGTCTGAATGCAACAACCAGCTCACAGTTTCCAAGAGGAAAAATATTCAGTAGCATCATGTACTTGTACTATAGGTAAAAGCTTAAAATGAACATCATCAATCATGGCATCCACAAATAAGCCACCTGACACATTAATTAATTCATTCCATCAAAAGAACTTAAACTAGAGAAGTCAGCCCACTTTATGAAGAGCGATATTGCGGCTGCTCGAACCATCTGGATGTGGATTTGTGTTCAGCACTTTTAAAAGTTTCAACTTTTTTGCTTCTACCCGGATTGATCTCAGATCTGTCTTCTCATCCATCCCTTTCTAAAGCCAAAGCACATTTGTAGCACATAATCTAGGAGAAGCAGAAGTAAATGCTATGACTGATGGTTTTTCTTAGCCTGGTTTATAGTTTATAGGCAGTAAGTAGATTATGAGCAAACAAATGTGGAGGTTCATGTGGAGTCAATACCTGTGGTCTAGGTATGGTCTTGGTCAAGCTCAGAGACTACAAAGCCACCTAGGTCATTAGGCAATGGTGGGTTTCTAGCACCATAGACTGTCTACTGACCTCATTTTTCTGTTAGAATGAAAAGGGCAGGGAATGGAGTTAAGACATGGGGAGCTTCAAAAAGAACAGACCTAGCAAATCCATTTGAGTGGAAAGACACAACATCAAAAGCCTGTTACAGGACATGTAAGATTATGAAATAACTTGCATAATGCAATACTTGTATTTTTTAACAAAAATGTAAGTATTTACAAAATAAGATCCAAGGTATTTTTTTAAACATCAAGCAAAACATTCTGCAAAGAGACCGCATTGACTTTTTTAAATTTTTGATTCTGTTTTTTTTTTTTTGTTTTTTATAATGAGTTCTTTTTAAACCATGTCATACATTTCCCATACTGATATCGCATGATCCATTATAATATAGGCAGGGGGATTTACTATCGGTGGGGCGTGCCATACCCTCCATGTCTTCAGCCAGACAGTTCCACCTGGAGTTCCTTGTTCCTGCGCACCTCCGCGGCATGCCTCTCCTAGAAAACACAGAAGGGACAGAACATCACAGAGCCGTGCCGTGTGGTCCACACAGAGCAGAATGGCCTGCTCCATCCTCTGCATAATGAGCACGTGGCTGGAAGTGACAGGGTTTGAGGTCTACCTGTGTAAATTTTCATTTCACAAGAAGGGAAAATGTGGGCACTGAGAAATGTTATATTAGAGGATTTTACAAGACTTACAGCACCTTTGAAACTGTTTCTTTTTTCTTTTGGTTTAAACCATGACCAAACAGTCATATGACTTAAGAGAAATTTGAATATAATGAATTCCGTGTAAATCAAGAGAATAGCAATAAAATATCAAATTGTTGGTTGTCTTAGAATTTTTTTGGGGGGAAGTACCAGGGATTGAACTCAGGGGCGTTCGATCACTGAGTCATATCCCCAGCTCTATTTTGTTTTTAGAGACAGGGTTTCACTGAGTTATTTAGTGCCTCCCTATTGCTGAGACTAGCTTTGAACTCATGATCCTCCTGCCTCAGCCTCCTGAGTCGCTGGAATTATAGGCATGCGCCACCATGCCCGACTTGCCTTATCTATTGTGTTTTTAATGGTGCATTTCCTTTTCCCTAATATTTAGGTCTTTATCATTGCTTATGGACACTTTGGAAAGATTTGATCCAGGAAGAAGACCTTTTACATTGTTTTCTAAACTCTTGACTTGTTCCCTTTATAACTTGTCGAATGACTTTTCCAGTCTTAGCTCCATTTTTTTCCCCCTACACCTACACGATGTTTCTGTTTAATGAAATTGTATTTTCATGCTTGAGATTCTTAAGTCTTCCAGTGCCAATAGCCAGGATTGTGACCTTACTCTTTAAGCCCTGTGGCAGTTGTCCCTTTCTCCATGAAGATTTTCATGACACCATAGGTTAAAGTAATCTTACCTTCTATGTGAACACCTGCATAAAGCAGTATTTCTTCTTTTCTGTGTGGCTTAAGTAAACTTGAGAGCATTCCTGTCCTTGTCTCATCTGTTATAGTTGACTACAGGTTCACTGAGGGTCTGTCCTTTGTTTTTCATTTCTGTTCCACTAGCAAGCCTAATGGGGTGCTTTGCACATAACACAGGACTGGTGGATGTTTATTTCCACAAGGAATGGAGGCACTAGCCTTGAACTGAACTTCTGAGAAAACTGATGGAGGAAAGGTGGATCCACTATGTTTTTAATACATGGTCTATATCGGATGATTATAAGCATATTGTTTTGCATATAACTCATGTCAAATGTATATTAAACTGAACTTATAAAAATGTTAGTTATTAGTAGTGTTATTTATTATTCTATTTAGAATATTGTTTGTACTGCTTTCCCACCTCCTCAAAGTTCCAGAAATTTCTTGAGGTTCTGTAGTTTCCTTTAGTTCAGGGACAATGACATTGAACAGATATAAAGTAAATTTTATCATTAAACTCTATTTACTTCAAGGATTATATGTTTATAATATTCTTTATAATACTGAGCTTTTATTAGGCTCTTAATATGTACCAGGCGTCTATCAACAGACTTTACTTTTATCAATTTCCTTAATCCTCATGGCAATCCTATCATATAGACTCTATTATCATCCCCATTTTATAGGTGAAGAAACTACATTACTCGTTACATTACTTGCCGAAGTTCACCTAACTAACAAGTAGTAAGCTGAGATCCAAACCCAGAGACCCCAGTTCTACAGTCCACTCTCTCTCTCTAACCACTGCTGTACAATCTCAGGGTTAGTGTGAGGAGACAGTTGCATAGGAGTGAAGGAAAATGAGTCTTTTCCACTGTAGGTTCTAGAAGAAAAATGCATAGACTCTACCCTTCCTTCAATGATACATAATTGGAGGAATGAGGACTTTGATGCTAGAGGGACAGTTTCAGAGCAGTTTTATCTAATTGGCTTAAATGAGCTTCAAAAACCATGAAGAAAAGGAAGAGGCATGTATAGAGAAATTAAGTCCTGTTTGGAAATGACTCTGGGGAAATTAGCATGGATGCAGCTGATTCTTGTTTTTGTTCTGCTATTATAAGGAAAAGATGCAGCAAAAATTTTTTTTTCCTCATGGAAAAAGAGACTAATTATTGAGTGCCGAGTTCTTAGAAAAATTGAGAAAAAGCCTAGACCATTACTATGCTAGAAAAACACAAAGCCTCAAGCTTAAAGATTCATATTAATGGAACTTCATAAAAGGAAGCATTATAATTAGTATTACTAATCTCCTCTAAGATGCACTTTTTATTACACTCAAAATTTTTTGCAAATAAATGAATTTTGCCATAGGGAAAAACAAATATAATCTGTGAGCTTTAGATAACATGAGAAAAAGGAAATTTAGATACATCCTTCCAAGTTGCTAATCAGTCTATTACTTGAAAACTTTACATTCCAATTATTAAATATATATTCATGAAATGTTAATGCGACTTTACATCAACATATGGGATAACCAAAAGCAGAGATATGGGGGACATGCAATTGTTAGCATCATCTGCTTTTCTTATCAGTAAACTGTTATTATTAGAAAACCTGTAGTCCAGAGTTTCCTAAGGCAGTTGGGGGACTCTAAGAAGCTCATTCAGAATACTGTTCCTTGATAATACTCATTTCATTATTGGGCTCCTAACATTGGCCAGGCACTGTCAGAACCTCTCAGCTAGGCAGACCCAAACATCTAAATTTACAAGGTTTCTGTAATTAACCTTTTTTCTCCCTTTAGTAAGAGGGAAGTGTCACATATCGTATTTTTGCATTGTATGTAACTATTTTTTTGATATGAAAAAATGTCTTATAGTCAGTTTAGGAAAAAATCTGGTCCTCCAGAAATGAAGTTTAGTAGATTTCTCCCCTGGAAGGTAAGAATTATGAGATCTCTTTTTTTTTCTTTGTCTTTTAATGTCCATTTAATTTCATTAAGTATCAAATATAATCAAGGGACTTGAACAAGATGACCAAGGGTTTTAATCCTACCTGTGAAATTTGTTACTGAGTCTATTTAAGTGCAAAATAATGTTGATGTCATCAAGAATCTTTCTTTAATATGAAAGAAAGAGAGGTCAAGGGTGAGTCATGAGAGCCCAGAAAGCTCCCATTTCAAACATCAAGATGATGGTGACCATGGGGACAGGGGTAGCCATGAAGTGTAACATCCAATCCTTGTGCCAGGACTGTTTATGATGCAGTGTTTGGTGACTCAATAAATAATAGTAGCTTTAGCTTAGTATAAAAGTTTGAAGTCAAAGATACACAGTCTGGTCTAGACTCTGCCATCTACTTAGCTTTGTCACCTCAGCCAAACGGCTTAACCTTTATAAGGCTTCTTAGATGTGGAATGGCGATACTAACAGTATTTTCTTTCAGCATTGTTTGGCTTAAATGTGTCAGTAAATGCAAAAATGCCTGGCCTACGGTGAGCAATGGATAAAGGTTAATTTTAATCTCCTTTCCCCTTTCATTATTCACTCATCACATGTTCAATGGCTATACACCATTCACACGTGCACTTGTGAATCAGAATGAAAAAAAAAAAATACCAGCCAGATGAGAAGAACATAAGGTTACAACAGATACTAATTGAGAATGGTTGAAATCTATGCCTAGAGAGCTCTATGTTATCAAAATCAGTCATAGGAAAAGAACCACAGCATTTAATTCCCTAAGAACAAGAATATTTTTTTTTATCATTTTAAGCTATATTATATTATGTGATGCTGTTTTCATCAGAACAATGGCTAGAAGGCTTTTGCTTGGCACTTGATAGATTGTTAGAAGTGAAATTATCAATTACCCTGAGACCACGTCTTTTATTTTCTAGGTACCATCCTTTGTGGTTGGATAGGGTGAGTTAGATGCCAAGCTTGTCTAGGTGATTTACCTTTCTTGCTCTGAAACATCCCCAAAGCTCTGTTGGTATTTATTATGACATTATAAGTTGGGTAGGCAGGTGGGACAGGGGAGAATTTCTGGCAGTATACTGTGAAGTGTTTCAAGGAAGGAAGGGTCGTTTTAGGGGAAGAAGAAAGTATCTCTCTAATCATTCCTGCTGATAGAACAGCTGTTTTCTCTGGTATGGCAGCCTTGATATGGATTCGCTTACACTGATATTCTTCAGCACCTAGGTCTTTACTGACTGGATTGATCCATATTACACATTGTCTTCTTCTCTAATATCTAAATAGCTATCTATGCTATTTAGTGATGTATTTTATGTTACCTGCATCAGGAAAGAGATGGTAAATATCTTTTGATGTCACACTCCCTTTCAGGTTCCTAAACATATAGTAGGGATTTTCATAAATACTCATTGGAGAATTAACTCATTAATAGGTGTCATTTCTGAAGTAATCATCATTTAATGTGGCAGATTTCAGAAGAGCTTATGCTATATGGTCAGTTTTACACATTTTCCAGCATTATTATTGATATTTTAAATTTCTAATTTCATAAGATGATTTTGTTTAAACAAAAGGTTAGATAGTGATCATGATAAAAAAGTTAATAGTTTTTGTATATTCAAAAAACTACTTAGTAGTTTTAATCTATACAGATACAATATGCAACAATTTTGCACCAAATCTACAATCTATTTAAAATATATCAAATGGAACTTATTTTCTTACTTTCTAAGAAATACTTTATTGAAGAGATAAAGATATTGGCTGATAGTGGTCAAAGATCCTATTACATTTAAAAAGTGTCTCTTTAGCTATGGAATACCAGAAAAAAAATGAGGTTCTAGAAATGATGTTGGCTGCATTATTTGACCATGTATAGAATATTGATAGCTGAGATTTAAAATCAGAAAAGGCTAAAACCCACAAATCTCAAGGTTGGCTGCATACTGGAATCATTGTGGAGAGTTAAAAAGAAATGTGTAAGGGCTGGGTTGTGGCTCAGTGGTAGAGCGCTCGCCTAGCACGTGTAAGGCCCTGGGTTTGATCCTCAGCACCACATAAATAAAATAAAGATATTGTGTCCAACTACAACTAAAAAAATAAATATTTTTTTAAAAAAGAAATGTGTGTATATGTAAATTTATATATAAAATATATTTTATATAAAATATGTTTATACATATTATATATGATATACATATATAATGTATACATATATACATTTATAAATTAAATTACAAATATTTTATATATATATATATATATATATATATATATATATATATGTATATATATTTCTTTTTAACTCTCCACAATGATCCCAGATACTGAACACTTAAAAATGGAGGAAAAAATTGTCTATTTAAATATAGTACTTCTGGAAATACTGATTAAAATGTCAAATTTTAGGAGCAATTTTATAGTTTACATCAGGAGGGGTATGCTTTAAGTTTGCAAATGTGTGATTAAAGAAAATAATGCCCCTGGACTGTGGGTAAAAATTTTGCATTGGATACTAGAGGTGTAATTGAGAATGCTGGAATAAAATCAGCATATGCCATACCAAGCAACTATACTTGATTTTTATTTGGGCCTAGAATATGAAATGAAAGCGAGTCGCTGGTATAGCACAAAGAGCATACTGTGACTCTCTGCTGTCCATGGTACCAACATTGGCCAAGCAAGAATTTCCTCAGTTCTTTAGGAAAGTATGAATTGAGGATATCTGGGGGAAGACTGACTGGTTCAAGGTCAGAGGAATATGTTTTAGCAAATGAACTTTTCTCATCTGTACATAGCATTTGTTTGACACTATAGAGTAACCTGCCGAGAGCCAAATTCTGTTGTTTCCTTCAAATCCTGACCTGACTCATTTGGGGAAAACAAGACGATGTAGTTCGGAGAGTTTGGAAACACTGGCATATAAATAAAGATTTCTATCTCAAGTTTCAGGTTGTGGCTGAGTCATCTAGTGGCTATTCTGGCTCCTGCTCACGTCCCAATAGCCTCAATGTCTCACCCTCTCCCGGGCAAAACTTACAAAAATTTCTTAAAAGCACAGATGCTCATGAAAACCTTGAAATTACAGTTTTAAAGGATTTTATGCTTAATGTCCTTTCTCTTAGTCTGAATTTGTAATCAGAGAACAGGAGTGAAAGACTGCAGTACTTCCAAATAAGGCTTCCCAGACATTTAATGAGATGGGCCAACTCTGATAGGAGACATGAAGCTTCCTAAGAAATATTAAAAAAAACAAACAGGAAGTGGATCTGTCTAAACTCTCAGCACTATGACAACAGGACTGTCCTGTTTTTCTCTGTATCTTCAGAACCTCACATCTAACAGTTCTCAGTACATCCTGCAGACGTTCAGAAAAGGATTGGGGCATCTTTCTCTAAGTTCCTATGTTTTCAGCTTAACCCAATGTTTGGAACTGGAGAAAGCTAAATTACTCATAGTTACGTTGTACATTTTCAAAGGAAAGGTTTTTTGGAAGGTTAGGTAGGGTATAGATAGCATAGAGCCTATGAAATAGAAAGAGAAAACATTTCTCAGAGGATTTCCAGCACCGCTCATGCTGATTAATTAATTGGTATAAGTATATGTGCAGATGGCTGAGGAGAAAGGCAGCAGGATGGCAGAACTTGATGAACCAAACATCCACTATTACCTCCCCTTTGCTGTGGTTCCATCCAATGTTATTACACGTCAGTTTTCTGTGTAGATTTCCCAAAATGTAGATAATGGGTTTACCAGTGTACACAAATATCCTGGCCTTTCCTGACTTAATATTTCTATTAAATACATATTAACTAAATGAAATATACATTAGCATTATATATTAATATAACATTACTATATTAAATGTGTAATATTTCCCATTTAATATTTTCCCACTAGTTTATTTCTAATTTATTTATTTATTTTTTATGTGGTTCTGAAGATGGAACTCAGTGCCTCACACATGCTAGGCAAGCGCTCTACCACTGAGCTATAACCCCAGCGCTCAATAGTTTATTTCTTAAGGTTTGACAGACACATTTGAAAAGCATGAATTTGCCTCACAGAACCCATTCATCACTGGACAATTTTTAAAAATTTCAGTGTTAATGTGGGTGTCCCACTTTCTCTACTATGTTTTAGTCCTTAGCTGAGCCAACACTACTCTGAGACCCTCCTCATGGGGTCAGTTGTCCTAGTACATGCAGCAAATTTGGACTAAGTCTTTGTGCTCACACTTGTGGGGTTCATTCAATTGTGTGGCACATGAAAGCACCTATCTGCTCAGGCCTGTCTTGTGATTACCTTTTCCTGCAGACGTTCAATAATAGCAGCTAGATTAGCCTCACGGTTTTCCTTGATTTGTTCCATTTTCAGGATCAGCTTTTCCTCCGCCATCTTGCTGAAGTTGTTGTTCTCCTCCAAAGCCTTCTGAAGGACTTCCCGCTCATGCTCCCTCTTCTCTGCCAATTGTTTCAGCACCTGGGCCTCCTGAGACTGTGGAAGAAAAACACATCCATCTTATAATCACCTGAACACCAATGTGGCAGAATAATAATGGTCCATGGATTCCAGGAAGTGCTCTTTTCAAATGAATAGCACTTCTAGCATTTTCTATAGAATGTGGTTATTCGGGAAATGTGCTTAGTTCAGTTTTCCACTGTGGATAATTTGGACAGACCGTCTTAGAAGAAACAGTATTTAACCCTCATTGAGGAGTGTTTTTTTTTTTTTTTTTTTTTTTTAAATACGTTTCCGTTAAGCATTTGTGCAACAGGAAATGCTATAATTAATCACTGGATGGCAATGTTCCTTCAGTGCCTGAGGAAAATGGGTGAGGACTGGGGCTATCTTTTTTTCCTTTTTCCTGCCCTATTTTTTTTTTTTTTTTTTTTGATCAACTGTAGGCTGGGACCTACAATAAGATTTTTTCACCTTTCCTCAATGAAATCAACAAATTACTTTCTATTTTTATTATATGCCTGCTCCCTCCCATCTTTTTACCCATAAGCCAAGTTCTCTTTGGAGACCTGAAAACAGTACAAATTTAATGCTCACTTGGCCAAGAGACAGCAGAAGCTCCTTGTTATGACCCTTTCTTGAACATTCTGAGTATTCATTAAAATCCTGGGCTTGCTCAGTGATTTGAACAGAAATGTCAGAGTCACATGTGCCTCTGACATCCCCCTTGTTACTTTGTACACTTGTTATTTTGTCTCCTCCAGCTTCAGGGGTACTTAATAAAAATACAGGTGCCTGGTCTACCTCCAGAAATCCTGATTTCAAGGTTCTTTGGTGAGGTCCCAGATATCTACATTTTTGATAAGCAGATCTACTGCAAGGCAGGCCACAGTCTACTTTTTTGAAAAACACATTGTCATGGGCTTTAGAGTCAGGTCTGTGTTTAAGCCTTAGCTCTGTTGGTGACTCTAGATGTGTTATTTTCTTCTTTACACTATGGAACTGAGATAAGTCTTACCCAATACTGAACTATCCAAGTTTAAGACCAAATTATCATACACTCATGGTTCCTTAGCAGTTACTTAGAACTGATGCTCTGAGATGAACCTTTATTGGAGTAACGATAAATATGAGTATCTAAACAAATGTGCATCAAAAAATTAAAAAGTGGCCTGTTGAATACTGATTACAATCAAAAGTGCTACTAGGAAAAATCCTTAGTTGATGGTAGTGGTTGTGGGGATTTACTGGAGAGATCTTGATGCACAGGCAATATGGTGCCTGGAAAAGAAAGAAAATTCTCTTCAAGTAAAATGCTACAGCAATGGTAAAACCAGAGAGCCATACAAAGTCTTGGCTCCCATGTTTATTTGGAAGTTTATCAGGAATAGATCTGTGGTCACTGAAGGTTACACAGAAAATCCTGAGAACTAGTCTTACTTTTTGCTTTAACTTCATAAGGGTCTTTACTGAACATTTTACTGGACTCCTCACATTCTTTCTTTGATTTAGCTTTCAGGAAAGCTATTATAAAAAAATAATGAGAAAATGATAACACCAAATGACACATTTTCTAGATGATTTATCTTCTTGCCTCTAGAGGGTGGTGTTGTTAAAGCAGCCTATATAGATTATGCTCACTTAAAAAAATTTTTTGTTGTTGTTGTAGATGGACACAATACCTTTATTTTATTTATTTATTTTTATGCAGTGCTGAGAATAGAACTCAGTGCCTCACACATGCTAGGCAAGTGTTCCGCCACTGAGCTTCAACTCCAGCATTGCTCATTTACTTTTTTTTACTAGGACTACTGAACTGTGAATTGTTGGGTGTAAGGTGGTAGGGAGGAGAGGGAGCTAGGGAGTGAGGGCAGGAGATAGAGACAGAAAGAGAGAAAGAGAGAGAAGTCAAAGGAGAGGGTGAGAGATGTACTGTTATAGGATATCAGGGGGATGTGCTTTTAAAGTGTCTCTCTGAGAAAAGTCTTAATGAAATTATTTTTTTGGTATATGGATAAGGATAGTATCCATTTCCTAGGGTTATTCATCAGGATCAAATATAATGTTTTCCTTGCATTGCCTATAGGTCAATGTTCCAATACTGCCCTGAGAGGATCCAGCTAGATTTTTCACGGAAAATTGGTTCAAGTGCTGCACAAATGGCAGTCATTACTATTGAAAATAAAACTCAAGTCACATATGATCAGGAGATGAGGCCATAGAACCTGTGAGTGTAACTCAGAGCAGTTGTAAACTTTTGGTCATCTCATGTGAACATGTTGTTCAGACGTCTCAGATTTTTGGATATTTAGTGGATTCAGGGGTCATGGTTAAGGACAGTTCAAGTTCTTCCCTAAAACTCTTTCCTCTCCACCATACTCATGGTCTATGGAATGAGACTGTATTGATAGGAAATCTCACAGTGAAGTGAGCACCACCAAGAGATAAGAAGAAGCAACTTGGATCTTCCATTTCAGAGAGTTCAATCTAGGTAACCTCCAGGCCAGATAAGAAGGTTGGGTTACCACCAAACAAGGGTGAGCTGTGTCCAAGAACTAGGGACTAGATCAGAGCTTTAGACTTTTATAATGCACGGGGGTACCCATGAAAGTTCCCTGGGAAACCAAACCAAACCAAATGAATCAAAACGAAACTCAACGGTCAAAACCCTCCAGTGTGGTGCTCTTAAAATTGTTTTCCTTCTGAACACACAGTTAGGAAATGTTCTGAGCAACACAATTGCTAAGGCAGGAAGATGGCCAGCTCTCTGCCTAGCAGTTCCCTCCCTGCCCCTCCTCCTCCTCTGGCAGATCCAGCTGGATTTTTCATGGACATTTGTTCCCTTTGACAGGGGCTCCTGTGGCACACTAAAATTGGGTTCCAACCTGGTGTTCAGAAAACCTGTGCTTGTGTGCTGCTTTGTTGAGTGCGGGGCCCAACTCAGTGCTGTGGACATGAAGTCCCTGGCAAGGCAAGGGACATGCACCTGCTGCTCCTCAGGCAGGGTCAGCTCATAGAGAAAGGCACAGCGGATGGACAGTTACCTGGAGGCCACTGCCACAGCTGAATGTCTCATTTTCAGATGCTCAAATTAAATTGGCACTTAGCTCAGTTGTGTTTTAACTCAGCGTGTATATTTACATTCTTAATTTCTTTGCAAAAGAGTCAGAATCAGGAGGAGGCAGCAGGGGAGGAAGATTGAGAAGATTTTCAAGAGTAATATAGCAACACATACCTTTTTAAGTTTCTGGCCTTGGTGGGACATATTTAGTCTGCATGCACACATCCTCCCACAGATTTCATTGTGAGTAATGGAGAATTCCCACCCTGAGCAGTGTCTATTGCATTTACTGGAGTACAGTACTTGGCTCACTTTGAAATGCCTGTTCATGGGGTTAGTACTTTTGCAGCTGTTGGGGCTAAACAAGATACACAGCGTAAGTGTCAGGGCATTTTTCTAAGCACAATTAATAGGATGAAACAGAAACAGAAAGCAATACAGAGTGTCATCACCTGAGTCTGAGGCTAGTTGACAAACACCTAGGAAACTGGGCTGGGCCAGGCTCCTTCAGGGCTGCAAACTTTTGGGGTGCCTTTCTTTATGCACTCAAAGTGAATGTACCATCCACCAAGATCTCAACTAATGCCTTTGGAGGATCTATTTAAAATTCACTTCTGTGAAAAAATACAGGATGTGGAGTCCAATACGGTAGAAAGCATTGTTCTTTGAGAAAGTACTTCTGGCTTCTTATTTTAGCCTTTACTCACAAGAACTCAATTCTTAGACAAATTCTTCTGTGGAGCTAGTAGCCATGGGGTCCTTTACCTCCGTTCCTAAGATCTCTGTTACTCCACTGATGCAGAAAGTCACAACTGTTGCTCTTTCTCTTATAGCCTAGTTTCCAGCTATTTCTGCCTATAACTTCTCTGCTTTATTCCTGGGAAGAAATCGATTCCCACATGAATAAAGTTTAATGTTCCAATTATACCCTCAGGGAAGAAAATTGGTTCTGATTCCGGTATTGGTATCAACGAGCAAGTAAGAAGTTAGTTGAGAAAAACTGCCTTGAAATATGACATAAAATAAGCGTAAGGCTAGAGAATAAAAATGTGATATACAAAAGTGGTAGCATATCTTTTCATTTTCAGTAGAAGTCAAATTTTCATTACACATTAAAATAGGTCTTCTTATTTTATACTTTGGATGGGCAGATTAGCAGAAAGGAATCCTTATCAGGTGGGCTGAGAGGTTGGAGAAGTGGCATTTGCTAGATGTGGTTAAAAATAAATGGTTCCTGCCAAAAGGCCTCTGTCCTTGGAGGAACATTTCTGAAGAACGTGTACCTAATTGTGAAAGGTTGCTGATATACTGAAATGGAAAATTAGGGCAAGTGGATGATCAGCTGATACAAAGCAAATGTCAAGGCAAAGTACAGAGCTGAGATGAAGGAGGTGGCATCTTGGGAGACTAGGAAAGCTTCTCCATGGGACTACTGCAGAAACAAATGCACATTATTGGTGAACACCTTTTCTAGGCATAAACCTCCTCACGTGGAACTCAGATCTCTGGAATAATGACATGAGAGGCTCATGAAGGGAAAGTAATGAGACAGCTAAGAAGAGTTATTGTACATTCAGGAACACTTTAACGTTTTTCCAAAGAGGTTAATTACCATTTCTTTTATTACCCAGTATAAGAGTTTAATTACTGCACAAATGAAATGGAAGATAAATGTGAGTTAACTGGTATATAAAATTCATTTTACTTTGTGTACACATAAGAGATTTAAGGCTACAGTTTAGTTAGCTCTAGTTTTCCATTATTTCTAGAGTAAACACATTTCTATCCTTTATTTTATGGCATCTTTTCATTTGGAAGACTCATTACTTGCTATCCAGGACAACTGATCAGACACTAAACTCCTAGTAGCAAAGTGCCTCTATACTGGTAGGTTAGATGATGCGTCTGTAGTTTTTGGCATTACGGCTAACCAGGAAGAAACATTATTAACCCAGTTAAAATCACAAACAATGTCTTGTTTAAATGACAATTGAGTATAATTATGTTCAACAAAAGGGGGCAATGTTCAGAGCTAGAAGCACAATAAGAAATTTGAAATGATTAAACCCCAAAGACCTTTGGAATGAGTCTTTCCCATTCTAATACCCGTGATGGTTTTCACTCCTAAGAGAAGAAATTTGGGGTGCTGTTTGCTGAGAGGACAGCCCCAGCAGGATTCTGCAGCTTGTGTGTCCAACTGGCTTCCTGAATGGCCAAACAATGAATAATCCAGCCCTGGATTTCATAATCCAGTGCTGTAAAAACCACCCATCTTGGCAGGGCACAGGGATGCAAGTCTGTAATCCCAGTGGCTTGGGAGGCTGAGGCAGGTGGATTGAGAGTTCAAAGCCAGCCTCAGCAAAAGCAAGGCTCTAAGCAACTCAGTGAGATCCTGTCTCTAGATAAAATACAAAATAGGGCTGAGGATGTGGATCAGTGGTCTAGTGCCCCTGAGTTTAATCCCTGGTACTCCTCCCAAACAAAACAAACCACCTATCTTTCCCTGAATCCCATCTGAATTGCCATTTACCAAGAGAGATGCCAACAAATGGAAAGGGTGAGTCTAACCAGGTTTGGTGACTAATGACCTCACTTTTATGCCATCTCATTAAGAGTAAGCAACACATGTTCTATTTAGGGCTTCAGTGACTTTGGGGTTCATCATGCCAGTAATGTCAGTATGTTGATTAAAATCTCACTGCACTGGTTTCAGTAGGGCACATTTTAATTTAATCTGTTTCAGTGTGCAATTTTATCAACATCACTGAGATCCTGTTCATCATTTTTTTCATATTAATTTTTTCAAGCCACATTAATTGGACTATTATCTATCAAGCTGCCTATACTTGTATGTGATTTGATAAGAAATATTTTATTATATTAAAAATATCTATAAGGTGGATCATATGGTAACTTTTCACTGTGTCAATTAAAACACTTTCCTTTATAAAATCATGAGTTTGTTAGACTGTTACTTCTGTGAGATCAGAAACTGGAAGCATCTTTACAAAATAATAGCTAACCCCTTCACAGTGCTTGTTCCCTGTCTTCATGTACAGTAACCTTCTGATTCTCAGAATCACTTCATGAAATGGGACCTACTACAAGTCTCATTTCATACATGGGTAAGAGAAGACTGAGAGATTAGGTGACAAAGCTAATAAGTGGCAGGATAGAATATAACCACATCCATTTCCTTAATCATATATACTTAGCTATCATGGTTTTATTTAGTTAGGTACCAGGGATTGAACCCAGGGGTGTTTCACCCAGCCCTTTAAATTTCTTTCTTTTTTTTTTTTTTATTTTAACTTTGAAATAGGGTTTCATTAAGTTGCTTAGGACCTTGCTAAGTTGCAGAGGCTGGCCTTGAACTTGCAATCCTCCTGCCTCAGCCTCTTGAGTTGCTGGGATTATAGGTGTGTGCTACCATGCCCAGCAACTACCATGGTTTTAAAAATGCTTTAAACATTGCACTTTGCTGCATCTCAATGATTGCCCAAACTAGAACACTGAAGAAAGGAAAGAGGGATCATAATAATGGTATTGAAAAGGCAGAAAGTTTTCCTAGGTCATTTGGTAGCCTAGCCCTGCTACGTCTTGCTAGATAAGTGTTTGTTGAATGAATAAATAAGTGGATGGGGTAAATGGTTCAACATAAACGGTTGCAAGAAGTGGGTTTTCAAGAAGTGGGCTTCAAGATGATTGCATGATATTAACACAGTCTCAGTGGGGGTGAATACTGACTCCCAAAGATAATTACAAAAGGGAGAAAAGCAGGGAAAAGATGTATTATTTTTATAATAAGCTTCTACTAGCCAATCAATGGAACGTTAATTCTGGTTCAAGGGAATCTGAGGGAGTATTGTCCACCTAGTAACCAGATGGTCCCTGCTGCAATAGTGTCCACAGATGGAATGAGGAGTTGGAGAAGCTGCCAAAACATTTAACACAAAGTAGACTTGATCCCATGGAGACACCACTGTGGCAAGCCTTCTGGCTATGAATCCAGGAAGCCTCTGCCACACAGCTCAGGTCTCCAGTTCCCAGATAGGCTCCCTGAACTCCCAGAATCAGGCTTTATAGATATCAATGGGGATGGTGGTGTGTGTGGGGGGAGTGTGGATCTCACAAGTGGCTTTGTGTTTAAAAAGTCCTAATGGAAATTATATTTCACATCTATATCCAAGTCTATCTTTTTATATTTACTTTGAGTTAGAACTACATCAATTTAGTGAGAAAATGCTTACTATCTTTGGATAATCAGAAATACGAATTGGCAGGTATAGGTGTCTTTGATTATAACCATGGCAAGAAAATTTACTAAGACTTATTTAAATGTTGCATGAGTTCTAGGAAGACTCTTTAAAAATTTCTAACTCATGGGAAAGTAAATGAGTCCAGGGCAACGGGGCTATTGCTGACTACTGGATCCAGGTATGTGCATGTGTAGTGTGGAAAGCCTTTACTGACTCCTCGTGTCTTGTGCAATGCAGCTGAGTCCTAACCTCGCATTCAAGGCCCTCCCCAGTCTCACCTCCCAGCTTTCTACTCCCTCCTCAAAGCAACTCATCCAAACTGGGTCACCCAGTGCCCTGAAAACACACTTTCTGCATTGTAAAAACCTGCCCTCGATTCTCTTAGTCTAGAACATTTTTCTTTTTTCTCTGTATTTATCAAACACTATTTACTTTTCTAGTCACCTTCCTCTTAAGAACAGATACTTCTTTGAAACGATGCTGCGATTCACATCAAGTGGTGACATGATTTTATTTTCTCCCATGACCTTTATTCCATTTGAAGTCAAAGATCTTCAAATACTAGCTTGTGACCTCAGTTCCTGCTAGGTCTCCCCTTGCACGCGCTGCTTCAGCCTCACTGGTCTTTGTGTTGCTTCTTAAACACACCTAGTATACTCTCACCTCAGGGCCTTTGCACTTGCTAGTCTCAAGTGTCCTGCCCCGAGAGAAGAGCTGCATGTTTTACCTCCCTCACTGGCTTCATGTTTCTTTTCAAATAGTCTCTTACTTAAGAGACCTTTCCTGTCTGCACTATATAAATAGCTCCTTTCATTCCTACACTCCGGATTCCCTTTGCCTTCCTTTGTTTTGTACCATATGACATATTTTATATTAATTTATTAGCTACTTCTCTCTCATTGGAATGTAAGGTTGGTGGGGGTCTTCCTAGCGCCTAGAAAAGGGTCTGCCAATCAGCAGGTGCTTGATGGATATGGCGATAGAGTGCCTTTCCCCAGATGAGGAATTTCTGGTATGTTTTAGAGTTTACTTAGTGCAATTTCAGATGTCATTTTTATTGACTGTAATTTTGTTTCAGGATGGGAGGATGGAATAGAAAAAAAATCAAAATAAGTTACATGCCATTTTAACATTTGGCCTAAGGGTTATAATTTATTTATTCACTTAAAAGTATTTGTAGTGCTGAGTGCCTGTCTTCTCTGCTACTCAGGAGACTGAGGCAGTAGAATTGCAAATTCAAGGCCAGCTAGGCAACTTAGTAAGATCCTAAAAATAAAAAGGGCTGGGGATGTAAGCACTTGTCTAGAATGCATGAGGCCCTGGATTCAATCCCTCCACCACAAAGTATTTGCAGTACTAACTATTGTTAGGCACTATTAAACAAAAGATATATATTTCTACCTTTATGGAGTTTATATTCTAATAGGAGATAAGGGTTTAAATAAAAAATATGCAGATAAACATATTCTTACCAATTATGCTAAGTGCTACTAAAGGAAAACCTGGGTAAAATGAAACAGAATAGAAGATGAGCCTGGGCTCAGAGAAGTCCCCTCTCCAGTCTAGAATCAACATGCACACAGAAACCAGAGGGACAAGGAAGAAAGTGTGAGATTCAGAGGGTTCTCAACATCATAACACAAATATTGAAACCAGAGTACAAAAGTTTACTTTTAACTTTCTGAATTTCTACATCAATGCAATTTTTAGAGAATCAATGTTTTTAAAAAGTTAAATCTGAATAATATTTGGGTACCAATTTGAAAGACTTAGGCTGAAGTTCCCCCATGGTTCACTAGAGGTTTTCCCACGCAGTCACTGGTATCTGTGCTATCCAGTTGCATGGCTACTGGCCATGGATGGTTTGAAAGATATTGAAATATGGTCAGTTTGAATTTTACTCCATTGTAAGTGTAAACTACTCATTGGATTTCAGAGATTTACTATGAACAAAATAATGTGAAATAATCTCATTAATAATTCCATACTGATTACATGATGAAATAATGTTTTGGATCTGTTGGGCTCCAATATATTATTAAGAGTAATTTCACAGATTTCTTTTTATTCTTTTAAGTATAGCTGTTAGAAAATTTTTGATACATCTGTGGCTCACATTATATTTTGAAAGAATAATGCCGTTCTTCATAGCCACATAAATTGATTTTTTTTCATTCCATTTATATGAAAATAAGCACAATAGGGACTGTGGGGGTGGGAAATAGAATTACAAATTGTATAGTGTATTAGTGTATAAGCTAAACAGTTATTCTAATTGTTTTAGTAACACTAAACATTTGCAGATTAAAAATGGCACACATCTGTAATTTCGCATGCCTAAAATCCATTTTCCCTTCTGATGAGAACTCCTGTTTTTTTTGGAGAACCACCCCTTTACCCCAGGGATCTTACCTAAGATTCCCCGCAGGTCGGCGGTGGGCATGTGATCCAGGTTTGCTAATTAAACTACTGCATCCCCTTGGCTGTAATGACTCCTTTAGGGTTGGGCATGGAATTCTAGGACTTTTGTTAGCACTATTGGGGAAGAAAAACTTTCTTTCTGCTGGAGTTGCTGTTGTAAGAAAAGTAATTTGGCATTGGCATTGACTGAAACTAATTTTTTTTTTTTTTTTTCCGGTAATGCAACCAATTTGATGCAAGGAGAAATGACAGATATCAAACAGCTTGATTACCTGGATTCAGCTGTTTCTGATGCTGTAGCCATTCCTTGACTTTTTAGTAATATATTCACTTTTGTTTCAGCTAGTTGAATTGGATTTGGGTAATTTGCATATCCTCACTAAGATATTTACGGAGATATATCTACTTACTGAAGACTCTTTAAAGAGAATTAACAGTACTTCAAATGAGTGCTAATTAAGTCAGTACAATCCAATAGAAGAAAATCAATTGATGAATCGTTAAGCTGGTTCTTTCTGTTAATTAGTTACACTTTCTTCTAATTAAAAGTCTGCCACTAGGACATAATCCACATAATGATTTTTGGATTGAAAGATTTTTAACACATAATATGAGAAATGTGATAGAATACTGCTTTTTTAAAATGTTCCAAAGAACATATATATTTCTGGCATCATAATGCTGAATGATTACATTTGTAAATGTTGTTAAGCTATGTGGTCACTTTCCAGTTGAGTTTAAATGAGCATTTTAATTGTTTAAATGTGCAATTGTTGATAATTTATTGCTGTCAGGTTGCAGGAGTTTTACCAGAATCATTAATTAGTTACCAGAGAGAGTTTTATGTGACTTATAAATTAACACCCATTTACTTTTGATCATCTCTGTGTTTTTCTTTTTCTACCAATAATTTTCTCCACACCTTGCAGTACCATTAATGTTCTCAACCATGGTGCTGAATTCTGGTTTCTAATTTTAATTTATGATCAGTCAATAACTTTGTATTCTGATCTCTGCACATCAACTTATGGCCTGAACATACACCTATGCCCATCTCTATACCTACCACCTGCAAGATGCCAATGTTTGGGTGGGTACTTAAGCTGTCTGAGTGTTCCGGTTGGTTATATCTGTTGGCAACAATGTTTTAGTGAAGTGTAATTGAATAATTTAGTAGGTTTATGAGAAAAAAGCTATAAAAAACAACAAAAAGATAATGATTTTTTTTAAATGGCAATCTCTGTAGATATTCTTGGGTTAATAGTTCAGTTTCTTCCTATTTAAATCAGAAGTAATTGATACAATAGCGTGTGCGTGTGTGTAATATTCTTCAGATATTTGGAGAACCTCACTATTAGGTGAAAATTAGATTATTATGTTATGTATCATGGGAAGACTTTTTTAAGCACAAAGGTTAGCATTTTATCATTCAGAAAATTTACCCTGAGAGCTTCTACTCTTTGGGCCTTTTATTTGATGTCAAACATTTATGTATGTATGTGTATATATACATACATATGTATGCACATATACAATACACACCTGTAAGCACACATGCACACACATGTGTTTGCTCTGTGTTCCTTGTTGGAGAAGTTAGTCTAAAGACTAAAAGGATGCTCTTTGTTCTCTTAGTAATTATTCAACACAGAAGTATATAATGTGTTGGCTGACTTTTTGTAGAAAGTGTCTTCATAAAATAAGAAAAGTATTAAAAAATGCAGTTTCCACTTTATGTGGAGCATATGTTTAGTGACTACATGAGCCTAAAAAATATATCATGAAAAAGTAACTGGGAAATACAATGTAGGAATAAATTACCTAAGAAAATTCAATTTTTGTGTGATCAAGTGTACCTTGATGAACTACCACATGGCTGGAACAGAGGTATTCAGGCAACTTCTCTAGGCATAGAGACTCCAGGATGTCTTGGTATCCTCCAATCTTAATATCCTTGATATCTTAATATCTTGGGATCCGAGTACAGAAAATTAAAGATTTGGCAAGAGAAAAGCTCTTTAATATTGTCAGGGACCAATGACAAAATGAGAAAGAAAATAATCCCATCAAGGCTTAGAGATGGGTAGAGGAAGATACCAGAGATCTCAGAGAAGGTCCTGATGTTGGAAGGACTGACTTCAAGGGCTGACAGGGAGACTCTGAGGAGGAAAGGGTCAAGCTCTGGCCCTTAGCCAGATGTGGCAAACCACATCTGGGCTGGAAAGATCTCAGGGAGAAGAACTGGTAATTAATGGTTGCAAGGAAACCATGCAGGACACTGAGGGTGTGATACAGAGCCTGATAGGGAACAATCACCACCTCTGGGCTCCACCCCTGGAGTCACCTAAGGCTGTGCTTTTTCTAGTGCCTTTGTGCTGCTGACTAGAGGAGGGAGGTTGTTATGGTAAGAGATACAAGAAAGGCAGCAGGACATTGAAGCTCTTTTAGCCTGCTCGAGAGCTCCAGTTTTGGCTAGCCTCAACTCAGTGTTTGTTTAACTGAGGAAGTTATCACCCCAGCAAGCCTGACCCAGTGTCTTCTGAAGACCTACACATGTGGAATGACAGGTTCAGGTGTCACTGTCCCCTAAGAACTTTGCTTGAAGTGTGTGTGTGTGTGTGTGTGAGAGAGAGAGAGAGAGAGAGAGAGAGAGAGAGAGAGAGAGAGAGAGAGAATCAGAGGAGGAGAAGGAGGGAGGAGAGGGAAGGAGAGAGAGAAGAACTTCAAAACCTATGGGAAATTACCTTTCTTCTTTCCTCTGCAGCCTCCAGTTTTTTCTGGATCTCCTCCAGGGACAGGTCTTTCTTCTTTGGAGAAGCTAAAGTTCGTGGAGCTTCTGAGATAGGAGATGGTGGCTTTAGGATCAGCTCAAAAGCCTGGCCAGAGGCACGTTTGTTGATTTGCTTCACTTCCATATCTAAGAAATGAAAATCGGGGAATATTAAGCAAGTGGAACTTGAAGCTTAGGCTTATTTTAATAATTTGGATTTCAGCAATTAAAAGTAGTATAGTTTTTCTAGGAAAAATAGAAATAAATTGCTGCATATGATAATTTGCTCTACATTAGTTTGAATGTAGTATAAGACCTCTCTTTAGTAGAACTGTGGGTATATTTTAACGGAATAAATATTTAGCTTTCAAGAACTCAACAATGTCTGCAAGGAGTTGAATAATGTTAGGCATACTTGCAAAAAATAGCCTGGATTGATTTTAGACTGAGGTCTATTTTCCTTTTGGATAAATATGAACTTTGTATAAAAATCAAGTAGCACAGATTTATTTATTTATTTATTTGTAATTACCATGACTGGAGGCATGTTTTGGTTAGATGGAGGAGGAAAAGAACACAGTTATCAGGTTCTCAGATATAATTGTGTGTGTGTGTGTGTGTGTGTGTGTGTGTGTGTGTGTGTATGTGTGTTTATAAATTACATATTATTACAGTATTACCATTCCTGTAGCAGGGATTCACAGGAACTTTGTTAAAATCAATATAGCCCCCTAAGCAGTTGGAGTATTTGACAAAGTCAATGCTAATGTGAAAAACATCCTGCTGGTTCCTAACTTGTCCATCAGTATGTTTGCTGCTCCCAGTGATTAAGTGTGGGCATCCTTGTCTTCAAGGTGATCATAATCTAATGGGGACAATGGACATGAGCCCACTGTAATATCTTCATTCCTATTTTGTTGCTATTTGGAATATCCTCCAGCACAGCTCAGATGCAGTCAGGAGTCAGGGAAAGAGTCATTGTAGTGGTGGGGGTGAGGGGACAGCATCTCCTTACTACTATGTATACATACACGTGGAATAGCATTCAGACTTTAAAAAGAAGGAAATTCTGCCATTTGCACCAACATGGATGAACCCAGAGGACATTATACCAAGTGAAAAAAGCTTGGCACAGAAAGACAAATACCACACGATCTCACTTGTGTGTAGTCTGAAAAAGTGGAACTCATAGAGTAGAAATGGTGGTTACCAGAGGCTGGGGGGAGGGTGTGGAGATGGGGTGATGTTGGTTGAAGAGTAAGAGATTTCAGACAAGAAACATACATTCATGAGGTCTATTGTACAACACGGTGAAATACAGCAATGAATTGTGTTCTTAAAAATTGCTGAGACAGTAGATTCTAAGTGTTCTCACCAAAAATGATATATGATAAGTAAATGGTACGATAATGTTATTTAGTTTGATTTAACCATTCTGCAATATATGTATATTTCGAAATATGTTGTACTTCACACTCATATATAATATTTTATTTGTTAATTATAAAACCCCCTGAAGAATGGCTAGCTAATTTTTTTTTTTCACCAGTGGCTTAAGTGGTAAAGACAAGCAGATTATCAGGTCTTTATCCCCAAATAATGTGATTTATAATATAAAATAATATAATTTACAATAAAAAAGAGCAATAGCATGTGCCAGGACACTTACAACTACATAACTCATAACAGTGAAATATAATAATAATTTTTTTTTTTTTTTTTTTTTAGAAAAACTTCAATGGTCTGTTCTCGTTTTTAGCTGTCTTTGTGTTCAGTCCCAGTTGACATCCCTCTGATGTCAGCTTGTCTTTGTTTGTAGCCTGAACCTTTCCCAGATTAGGTGGTTCTCTGTTGTGCATCACCAATCTTCAGGTATAGTTGTCCCTTGGGACTTTTGGGTGATTATTCCAAGATCCCTTGAGGATACCCAAATCTGAGGATGCTCAAGCCCCTTACGTAAAACAGTGTAGTGTTTGCACGTAACCCACTCACATCCTCCTGGACACTAACTGGTGGCAGATTACTTATACTATCAAATCAAAAGTAAATGCTCTGTATATAGTTATCATACTGTATTGCTCAGGGAATAATGGCAAGAAAAAAAGCTCATATGTGTTTAGTACAAACACAGTTTTTTTTTTCTCAAATATTTTTGATCTTGAGGTTGGTTGAATCTGCTGATTCAAAACCCTGGATATGGAAGGCCTCCCGTATTTGAGAATAGTTACAATGTCCACTTTCAAGTCTTTTCCCCAGGCTAAACACCCTCTGTGCCCTAGAGTAAAATTGCTCCCTAAACCTCTAATTTATTGATGTCCCTTTTAAGTTGTAGCAAAGAGTTGACCAGGTCTCCAGGCCAGCTCTTACTAGAGCAGAGCAGAGCAGAGCAGAGAAGCAGCTTCACTTCTAATGTGAAGATGATGCTTCCACTGATATTCTTCTGGGCAGACACAGTGCACAGTGAGGCTGCAGTCAGGTAAACCCCAGGCTGACAGATCCCTAAATGCTAACACATAATCCAGTCATAGCTAGTTCGGCAAGTATATTGGAAATCATGTTTCTTTTTTTGATACCAGGGATGGAACCCAGGGGCGCTTAACCGCTGAGATACATTCCCAACCCTTTCTATTTTTATTTTGAGACAGGGTCTCACTAGATTGCTTATAGCTTTGCTAAACCGCTGAGGTTGGCCTCAAACCTGTGATCCTCCTGCTTCAGCCTCCTGAGGATTACAGGCACGAGCCACCACACCCAGCCACACATTTTTTTAAAAGGTAAAAGTATTTTTAAATTTCCTGAAGGCATTCATGATTATACTTATATTTTAAATGACTCAATAAAAACTATGTAAGCCTATGGAAAAGGGTTACAAGGGAGCATGGGAAAATAGCTTATTTAGTAAGCTGATGGAATTTTAAATAGTTTAGGTTAGACTTTGGAGTCAGAATTTCCTGTATTTGCATTAGTATAGTAAGTGTCTCTTGTAGCTATATGACATGGGAACGTTAAGTACTTTAAGTTTTCATTTCCTTATTAAAAGTCAGAGAACAAAAGGGCACTTTCCTCATAAAATTGTTGTAAAGATCAAAAAATAAAAGACACTTAATATAAATCACAGGTCATGGCACTGCCTGTTTATAAAGGTAAACGGTAATAATAATTATTATTGTTAATTCCTGTTAGATTGTCAGATTATCATCAAGATAGAAATACAAGGTTGGTGAGTTAAAAACTTCAGAAATTTGAAATTCCCCACCTACTTTCTTTGCAAAGCAGTGAATGAGTGTTAATGGACTTGGGTACTCAACATCTAAGAGCTGTCTCCTCCATCCCTAAGCTAGAAGAAACCACCATGGCCTCCTCTCTCCTGTCCACTGTGTTCCACTTCCTGATCATTTGTCTACTGGAAGACTCTTCTACTAAGCCCTGAGTCTCTTGAAGGTGGGGACCACTCCATATTAGTCTTTGGACCCTCAGTGACAATATAGAGTTATGAGATTCCCATAGGAAACACTGCTGGATTCCCAGCTGCAGCTACATCTGGCACATAATAAAGATCTGTGTAGTTTATTTGTCGATTGAATGAACATGTTACAAAGTAGGCATTGGTTCTGCATTCCAGTGAAAATTATGGTTGGAACGCAAGAGCCCTTAATTAGCACTTGCAATGATGGCACCACAACAGAACAACTTGGAGGGAAAATATTTGCCTTTGAGTCCTCAAATAGGCTTTAAGGGCATACAAGGGGTTACTGGCTACAAGGTCATTTTGTCTTGTCTTGAATGTCTTTCTTTACACGTGTGGAAAGGTAAAATAATTGTGAGGCTATCAGGTAGCAAACTATGCCTCAGCTATACCTGACATCAAACGTTTTGATGACTGAATTAGATGAAGATAATATTGTTGATAATAACAGTTACCATTGTCAAGTGCTTGAGGGGTCAGGATTGGGTCTGATGTTTCGCTTGCGTTCAGTCATTTAAACTTCATGGCATCCCTGGGAGGAGATGCTAGTGTTAAATGAAGCTCAGAGAATCTAAGTGTTGGCTTGCCTGAGGCCACGTGGAGAGTGGCAGAGTCAGAAAGGAAACCAAACTAAGCACAATCAATCAAGATAGATCAAACCTAGAAGGTTGTGCTTCAGTGAAGTTGTCATGCCAGCTCTTTGGAGGTGGGGGGTTGTCCTTTTAATTCCTCTTTGCCTGGGGCCTCAGTCATAAGTCAGTTTTGTTTTTTTAATTTGCTTACTGTTAATGAACTTGTTGGTATACATATGCAAAATACAGGAACTTCATAAAGAAAAATAGTGATGGTTCTTAATTTTCTCTTGAGCATTCTAAGTATAAAGCAAATTCTGATCTATTCTAATTGCAGCTTAATATATATTACATTATTTGCTAAGAGAAGCCTTAGACATATTGTGGATGTTGATCTACTGGATGTGGTTGCTAATAACAACCCAGTCATGCTTCCTAAGAGACATTAATGTGCTGTTATTAGCACCAAATTCAAACTGTTTTGAGCAATAGGCAATCAATAAGACCTAATAGCCAGACACAGCAAGTCAATAGCGAGATCTACAAAAATATTGATTTAATTATACCAAGAACTATGAGAAGGAATCAAATATAAGCAAGCTTTTGCAAATGATCTTGCTGGCAGGGCATCTCCATTTAGGCACTCACCATCATAAGTGTAGATGTTGATGTTGCGAGGTTCCGGGTAGAAGCAAGAGCAGATCAGTGACAGCATGGACAGCTCCTTCATTTTTTCCTTGTAGGCTGAAAAGAAAGACTCACGTTAGGATCTTTTGTTTTCTGAATTGCTTCTGAATGCTTCTCTAAACTTGGATAATAATCGTAAGCCTCCTGCAGAATGAATACCGCCAGGTACACTGCTTTGCTTTCTTTTACAATAAATGAAAGATGTCGACAAAACTCTGAGAAGCACTTTCCTTATTACAGAGGACATGAATTGCATAGTATTGCAAGTTAGTTAAAAAAGTTAGATAGGATAGGAGGGAGAAATAGGAACGATATAGAGGAACCAGGCACAATTAGCAGAGACATGCCTGTTCTAGAAAATGTAAAAGCAGGTCTATTGTATCCAAGTGAGATTCAGGAGGGTTCAGCCTGAACCACCACATACTCATGTGGGCACAGTCAGAGAACTCAGTTACTAGGTAGGTACATCCTCTAGGGACTTATTCTTGCTGCTTTCTTTTCATCATTCTTATCTTTCCCTCTCCTCACAACTACTGGGATTTGTCAAGCAACTGCAGGACTTCAGGTTCTGCTGCCCCTCCTCCCCCTCTCTATTTCATTTTCTCCTTTCTTGTTGAAGAGGCCTCCTCCTGCAGAGGTAAACTTGGTGAGCATCTCATTACTATTAGTTTTAAACAGAAAGGGATAAGAATGCAGGACCCTCACCTTTGTTGATTATCTAATTAATGAAATCAATAAGTGAAGGAAAAAGGAAGAAAAGCGGCATGAGAAAATGAGGCATACACAGAGGCTATGACCGAGCACATGGAACCTAACAGGTAACATTTGCATCTGGACAGGGTTATTTAATCATCACTGTAACCCAAGGGAAAGTGAAGACCTTAGAAAGGAAAGAAGTCCTACAAGATGAGTTTGGATGTTATTGACAGGTGCGTCTTTTTTTGGCCACTAAGAAACAGATTCAATAATTAGATGCTTTAGAGCCACAAGATGTTAGAATGAGAAGTTTCTAAGAGAAAATGGGAAACTAAGCCCCAAAGAGGCCAAAGTCCATACATGGACAGTGATGAAGATGGGATCTCTGGATAAAATGCAGTAAATCAATCTATCTCAAGATTGCTGAGAATTTTCTAGCTTACATATAGGAGGAGACCCATTCTCCGCCACAGTTAGGGCCGAGAATGCTGGCATATTGTTGAACCACATACGAAGATCTAATATTTTCAGTTGTGTATAATAATTCAACCTGACACGTTGATAGGGCCTACTAAAAGAATCTCTGCTGCTTATGCCCTTAAAATAAACGACACAATTTACCAGGTGCCATAGAAGTCCTGGCCATTTGCATTCTGAGAAACTTTATTAAATGCCTTTGCAATTTGAGAAGGCTGAGCCATACTTCTTTGTTTTATTTCTTTTTCTTTTTAAATATATATATTTTTTAGTTGTACACTGTACCTTTATTTATTTTTAATGTGGTGCTGAGGATTCAACCCAGTGCCTCGCACGAGCTAGGCAAGTGCTCTACCATTGAGCCCCAGCCCCAGCTCCTGTCTTATGTCTTTATTTGATTAATATTTGGTTAATGAAATTTCATCCTTTATAAAGACCTAAGCAGATCTTTACTTGGATGTTCAGTGTGAATCACAATTTCTATTAGAAGTTAGCACATTTGGTGGTTTAATACATTTAATTCCGTGAGCTGACTGAAAACAATAACATCCAGACTTTTTAGGCTGGTGGTAACTGTTTTAAAGAAAATGCAATATGGCATCCAAAAAATTTTTGCAAAATTAAATATACAGTTAGCCATCCGTATCAGTGGGTTTCACATTCATGGATTAAACCAAACACTGATGGAAAATATTCAAAATAAAAACTGCTTTGGTGCGGGACACATAGACTTTTTTCAATAATCTGGAGATGATTTAAAATATGTGACAGGACATGTGTAGGTTATATGCCAATATGACGACATTTTAAATAAGGCACATAAGCAACTGCAGATTTTGGTCCTGGAACCAATCTCCATGCATACTGAAGAATGAATATATATTATAGGCATCAACTTCATTAAGAAATAATTTAAACATAAAAAGAGAAGATTTTCCAACTCATAAAGTAGTAACGGATTAAATTTGTAGAATTTCTGCTGAATTTAATGAATTTCTACTCAAGAGAATGTTCCTCAACATCTGTCCTTAGTTTCTTGGAAATTAAATTCGTAATGTTCAGTAAGACCATGACTCTAACTATGCTTGAGAAGCTAGTGAAGAGAGGGGAGTGTAAAGACTGTCAGGGACCAACACACACAGAGCCCCAGGCATGATGAATAATCTTGACTGTTTTGGACTGAATGTTTGTATCAATGCCCCTGCCCCCATTCATATGTTGAAATTTAATCCCCAACATGATGGCATTTAGAAGCGAGGTCTTACAAAGTAATTAGGTCATCTAGGCAAAGCCCTCAGAAATGGCTTCCCTATAAAAGGCCTGAGAGCTAGCTCAATCTCTTTCTGCCATGTGAAGATACAAGAAATTGGCACCTGCCTATAATGCCTTTCACTGCCCAAAGTGTCCTGGCTCAGCCATTCTGATCATTTTAGCAATAGGAAGCATCTGAACATGTTGAAAGGAGGAGAACCCTCACAGGATCCTCTTTTTGGAAAGATCTTTTTTCTGACCTTTTTATGCAGGATACACCAGGAGGCACATCAAGAAACAAATGAATATGAGTGGGCAGGGAATGCAGTGTGGCTTAGGATGCAAAGTGGGAGGAAGGAAGATGCAGGAGACCTCATGAGAGAAGAGCAAGTAGGAAAGAATGACTGAATTTGGGGATAAGTTTCTGAAAGAGTGAGGAGGGAAGCGTGTGAAAGATCCCTGGAAGTTTTCCAGAGAAAGTGTCCCTAAGCTGAGGCTGGTTAGATGGTTTGATCTGAGGAAAACAGGATGAGGGCTCGGCAGTGAGATATAAATAATTTGGATATTTAAAAAAATTAGCTACAAAAGAATCTCTGGCAAATGCAAAGGACTATGAGAAATACGCTAATAAGGTTTCACCACTGATATTTCCATGCTTTGAACAATCATTTCTTTACGGGTATATAGAAAACAACACATATTGATCTTCTCGATACATTCCAATACCAAGCAATGTTGAATGTGTTTGCAAGAATGTGGGACGTGATAGGTAATTTCAAACACTTTTTTTTAAAAAAAATGGTTGGTTGCATTTGCTATTAACTATTAATGTTTGAGAGTTAAGTGCATTTCTCTGGTGAATTCGTTTAAAATTCTTCCCACATGAAGTATAATGCTTCTGTAGCAATAGTCACTTAACCTAATGATGTGTAAACACTAATTGTACTGTTCCATTCTTCCAAATGGCTAAAATGAACCATGAGTTATATAGTAACAGAGACTCTTTATTGAGCACAAACAATGTTTGAGGGCATTTGCATGCATCTCATTTAATCATCTCCACAATGCTATGAGAAAGGTACTATAATTAGTGTAAATTGACAGATGGGAAAAAAAGACTCAAGAGAGTTTGTTCTATGTGTCTAAAGTCTGATGGATTTCCAAGTGTGATGTTTATTTTGAATGTAGGTCTGTCTGACTCTCTGCCTTGCTCTTAATACTCTTCACTCCCCCAATAATTTGCTCAGATATTTTGGCATCGTCTTCACTGTCCACAATATTTCTAACAAGAATAACATTTTTTATTAATTTTTAAAGTGTCATATTGATTGTTAAGATAAAGTGTCTTAAGGCTTTTTTCTCTTTCCAGTTTTTTTTGGCATTTGCTCCTTAGTTAATTCTCACATGTGACTCATTGACTACATGACTATTGTACTTTGGTCCCTTGGTATCAATGGTGGATTGGTTCTGGGACCACCCTCTCAATGCCAAAATCTGAGGATGCTGAAGTCCTTTATACACAATGGTGTATTAGGAAATGAAATTGATCAAATTATGTTATATGTATGTGCAAATATTCCATAATGAAACCAGCTATTCTGTGTAACTACAATGAACCAGAATGAATTAAATAATAAAAAATAAAATGATATTGTATTTGTCAATAGCCTACACACATTTTCCTGAATGCTTTAAATGATCTCTAGATTGCGTATAATACCTAAGCAATGTAAATGCAATAAAAATATTTGTTATACTGTATTTTTTAGGAATAAGGATAAGGAAAAAAGTCTATAAGTTCAAATTCAGTACAGATGAATGTTTAAAAAATATTTTCAATTCACAGTTGAATCTATGATGCAAGACCCATGGATACAGAGGGCTGGATGTTACATGCTCTATAAAGTTTTTGATATGTAGGTCATACTTTGGTAATACATATTGGTTACAGAGATGGCTAGAGACCTCAGGAATAGTTTCTCAAAATAATATACAGTTTCAATAATCAGCTTTGATTTTGGGATAGATTAAGACAGTAAAGAGATTTGCTTACTTGGTAAAATAAAAAACAGAAACACATACATGCATTTCCCCAATTCTTTTAAACGTGTAAACTCTGAGCTGTTTGCTCACTTTCAAATACATCTCAATTTTATATAGATCTTGTTTTAAGAAGAAAATAATATATATTATTCATGACATTATGCTCCAATATTTTTAAAGGCCCAAACAATTAGAAGGAAGTGGCTTAAATTTTTTCAATTTTCCACTTCATTTGGCTGATGTGGGAAGAATCATTCATTTGAGTTCTCATACATATTGTTTTGTTGCTACTTAATTTGTAATTGGTGTGTCATCAACATTTTTTTCTTGTTATTCATTCTGTACCACTGTTTGATTCCTTAGTTTTGCCTTATGTTGAGTGGAAAAAATGAGTTAACTGTTTTAGACTTCTTGCTGATATACTAGCTTTGGAGGAAATATCTGAACGGGGTTCTTTGTCCTGATACATTGACATTCTTGGAGACCATATGGATGCATTGGAAGACTGGATGGCTGCCCCATGACTTGTGTTTTAGGTGGATGCCACTGAAGAGTCCCTGGGGTCTGTCAGCACATCGCCTTTCCCTTTTCTTTTTACTTTTATTTTGTTCCTTGAGATCACATTAATTAGTCTAAGAGGGAGGTTTTCTTGGCAAGTCTCAAAGAGTCACTTTAGATTCAACTTAAATTTCTTCTGAAACATCTCTGGGGAGATAGTGAAGGATAAAGTCAAATGCTATAAAATGTAGGACGAAGATCTCTTGTGCTTGGTTTTACAGCAATTAAATTTGCATAGCTTCTTATAAAAGGACAAAAAAGGACAAAAGCCCTTTGCTTGAAGCTTACTAATTTATGTAAACAATCACAAACCATTTTTTTTCCCCAGGAAGAATATTGTCATTTCGAGGCCGAGGTGTCTTTAAAACCTGGCACTCTGGAGCAATAACTGTGGACCCTACTTCCCTGGCCGTCCCCAGCTTGTGCCAAGGATTTCAAAGGACAACAAACAACGGGAGAAACAACACTCTCTGATAATTGATTCTAAAAGAGCTAGGACTATATCTGCCACACTGCTGCTCTTCCTTTTCCTGCCCTTTCTCTCTTTTCCCCACTACTTGATTCTTTAACATAGAGAGCAATTAGCTACCTATAGCTCTTTTAGGTTCTTTTTTCATTTCATAAATTTAAGCTTCTGATGCTTGTTTTAACTGGATTGTGACCACGCTGTGTCTGTGTTTGGTAGTTTGCCTGCTTTGGAGTCCTAGAACTGAAGGTCAGATGATGATGATGATGATGATGACGATGATGATTACTCAGGTATGTCATCTTAGAAATATTTTTGGGACTTCCATCACTGTGATATTTTTCTTTAAAGATGAAAGTGAATAACATAATTTTATTGAAAATACTACTTATATACTATAGTGGCTCAGATTTGGAGCATAAAAATATTTTGGTTGATGAATATGTAACTGAAGATGTAATGTTTAGAAAGAAAAATAAATCACTCAGATTTTTAAAGGCTTATTTTAACACCCCAGAAAAATCACTGATATGAGGTAATGTTCTAGATATTTCTGCTGTGGTGATGTAATGCTAATTGGTATAGCATAAAATTAGATTCAATCTGCATTCATTCAACACATCTCTCCCTACAAGAATTATGGTCTCTTCAGATAGCAAAGTTTTGAAAGATTTATATTTTGACCAACCAAAGCATCCCAGTTTTTCGGTAGGCTAAAGCTATCCAATCAAATAAAAGGACACCGAACAAGGTTAAAACAGTACAACCCATCACTGGGTGTTACAGAAACATACGAGGCTCTTAAATTTCTATTCAAAGGATTTTTGGCCTCAGTAAAATGGTGACAAGGAAAAGAAACTGGATGATATGAATCAGTTCCTGTGATCAACACTAAAATAAAAGCAGTAAATTGTCCCAACCTGGATCTCACCTTACTCTTGATTCCTTAAAGCTCCTGCTGTGTTTAATGAGAGCTCCAATACATCATGCAGGGTCTTGTCTTTTTTTTTTTTTTTCCTTCCCCTGATGAAAGAAATTCTTATAGTCCTTGATGGAGACTAAACTGTAGTCAGAACTGTACTGTAGTTTAAAGGACTATTAGTACTGAATCTGCTTCTGTGTCAAGATTTTATCGCCAAGCCCAATTCTACTGAGGGATCTCTCCCTTCCTAATCCCCTAAATGTTTCTAGGTAGCAGTAACAAACCTTGAAGTGAAAACTATGTTGGTTGTGACTTAAAATGAGGCAAAGCCAAGGTATTAAAACCTGTCTGTTCATTTTTCTACAGAGAAATCGCTCTAAGGGTGACTTTGCTCTTCCTTCTGCAGTTTCCTGAGCCAGAAGGCTCTTGCTGAAGGCTGTTATTGCATTTTCTGGGTTGATCCTCCAAAATGGCTGAACATGGCTCACATTCATAATTCAGCAAAACTGACATTTCTTATGCAGAACGATTGTTGCATCTGTGGAGTCAATATCCAGAGTGGCAAATGTTTTGGTCACCAATAATAAGGACGTTCGTCTCTTGCTCACTTTGTTGTAATAGCTTTTCTCCAGAAAGTAAACCCTGGATTCTACTTCACATGAATTTTAGAATTTAGTGTGACTTCAAGGAAGGCTATATATATAGTAGATTACCTATTATGTTCTCAGTGAAAGCAGGAACTTTCAGAGATGGAAAGTGCAAGACTTTTATCACAGTGAAAAAAAAAATCGTAAAATCCAGATGACTTTATCTCAGTTCATGGGCCAGGTGACTTTTTCATTTGAATTAACCAGTGGTTTGAATACTGAAGATACACTTAATGAGTTCAAAGGAACCCTATTTATCATCACAGGATGGGGTTGACTATCTTCAGATAATGGAATATGCTAATTTATAAAGAACACAGGGAAGAAACAGACTGAAATTGAACAGGGACCCTGCAGCAATTTCTGCGACAGGCCCTATCAGTCATATTTTGATTTAATTCCTCTATCAATCTGGAAATTGCTGAAAGTTCAAAGCACATTTGTTGAAGCACGTTTCTTGCATGTAAACTTCTCCTTGCATGTAAATTTCTATTTCCTTAAACTGGCACAAGGGTTCACTGTATTAGAAGAGATCCACATCACTGTTTTAGTTCTGAGTGTGTGGTAGAAAATCCATGCTATGTATGATGGTTATTAATATAATCATGAATAAAATAAGTATTTTAACATAGTGTTCTCACCGAACAGTATTTATCAGGTTTCCACAAAATAGAATTGTTATCTGGTACAAATTGTACTTATGGTAGTCTTCCTAAATGTTTTCCTAGGAAATGAATGGTATGTAAATAATTAATAGAAGATAAGTATTTCAAATAAAGGTCACAAAATTCTCGTGTAGGAGCTGGTATTTTCTTGTTTACCCAAACCTAAGGAGAATTCCAGGGTTTCCTTCAATGAAACTTTGTAAAATGCAAAATATGTAGCATTTACTCAACAGTGTCCTAAAAGATGGGTTTTCAAAATCACACTGACGGTAGTGTTAACTATTCATTGAAAAATTGCTGGTGTACCTGGTGCAAAAGTGAATAGTTGGTTAAGATTTTCCACTGAATGATAAAAAGTCTTGTGAGTTTGCTAGTCGTAGCTAAGTCACATGTTCTGTGGAAAATTTTGTGTTTAATCAAATGAATACACATACACACATATACACATATATACACATGCTTTTTAAAAGTGGGAAGTATAAATACTGTCAAGGTTTATAACTATCTATGTCAAAAAAGCAGAAGCAGTGATTTTGTTTCGAGCAACTCTGGCAGTATGCGAGAGTGACAGAGCCTGAGGTGAACATCTTACTGATGCTTCCACAATGCAATTATGTTCAGCATCCATTTTAGAGACAGCTGAATAGGGAGAAGGGCATTCTTCAGGTTAACCCAGATATGACACTGAACATTACTTTTGCATTTTGGAATTCCAATGTGACTTCAGGCTTTGTCATGTGAGGACTCATTTTCTGAAATAGTTCCCATCAAATAATACTCTAGAATTTTAGTATAATTTTCTGCCAGGAATATAAAGCAACATACAGAGCAAGTAAGCAATGCATCTGAGGACTTTGCATTACAGTTGGTTTGCTTCATCCCGTTTATGTGACAAACAAGATGAAAATATAAAAGGCAACTTAGTCTAGGATAAACTTTCCAAATTTTATTTTATTGATTTCCCCTGGATTATTATTATTAGTATTTTTTGTGGTACTAGGGATTGAACCTAGGTCCTTAAGCATGGTAGGCAAGCGCTATAGCTGAGATATACTTCCTGTGTCTTTTTATTTTGAGACAGGATCTCATTCAGTTTCCCAGGCTGGCCTCAAACTTGGTAATTCTCCTGCCTCAGCTTCCCAAGTAGCTGAGATTACAGGCATATGCCAAGGAACCTAGTTTGTCTGGATATTTGGAGATAAAAGCTTTAAGAAGTGACCATTTTCACATATTGTCAAAGGAAGACATACAAAAATCCAAAAGGCAAACGAGCAAAAATGTTCAACTGTCACTAAGCATCAGGGAAATGCGAATCAAAACCACATGAGATACCACCTCTCACCCATTAGTCTGGCTATTATAAAAAAAGACAAAAGATAGCATGTGTTGGTAAGGATGTGGGAGAAAAGGCTCGCTTTTCTGTTGTACTAATTGCATTACACCAACAGTGTAATGCAATTAGTACAGCTATTACAGAAAACAGTACAGAGTTTCCTAAATTAAAAATAGTAGGATCCGGGAATCCTACTTCTGGTTATGTATTCAAAGAAAATAAAATCAGTATGTCGAGACATCTGCACTCCTAAGTTCATTGCAGCACTATTAACAAAAATCAAGATATGGAATCAAATGTCCATAAAGTGATGAATGGATTAAAAAATATGTGTGTACACACACACACACACACACACACACACACACTGGAACACTATTCAATCTTTGAAAAAAGGAAAATTCTGTCACCTCAGACAAATGGATGACATTTGGAAGATATATATTTAGTAAAATAAACCAGGCACAGAAAGATGAAAACTGTATGATTTCACTAAAAAGGTTGAACACATAGAAGCAGACAGTAGAATGGTGGTTACCAGATCCTGGTATAGGGGTAGAGGAATAAGGGGATGTTTGTCCCAGCGTATAAAGTCTCAGATGGCATGAACACATTCTAGAGATTGAGTATACAACATGGTGACCAGTTAGTAATAATGCATTATTTAGGGAGTAGGTCTTAAAGTAAAAATTTAATGAAAGAAATGGTTTGATAGCACAAGTTTTGCATGCTTGTGCCATGATAAATGTAGTTTTGTTATTATTCTATGCTCAGATATTATTCAGCTTTTAGCAAATGGCCACATAGTAGATAAAGCCATTGAAAACTGGATTTGATTTACTTGAAATAAGCAATTACATAGCACAGAAAAGTTGGAAAGGCTTAAAAAGAAACCATATTCTTTTGCAGGTGAATTTTAAAACATACTTAAAATAAGGTCTGTTAAAATAAGCTAAAAATGAGAATTTCAGTGAGATCAGAGACATTTGCTCACACCGTGAAGAAATATATTGTGAAGAATAACTGGTTTATTTGGATTGGTAAAAATTATCTTTCCAAAAAGTTACTTTCAGTTCATTAATATAGATAAATTTAGACTATTAATAAGTTTGCATTTTTAGCTTGTGCAATTAGAATCACCAGCCATAGCATCTTGTACCTGGAAGGCGCAGTAGAAATCTTCTAATGATATTTTAAATTTATAGACAAAGCAATAAGACCTAAAACCCTTTTCTATAATCCTGCTCCTCCTCCTCCCTTTGGGGGTTGTTGTTGGTTAAGTGGTGGCAGGAGCAGGGACAGAATGGCAAACAAAGTGGGAAAGAGATGGAACTGGAATGATGGTAGGCTTTAAAGGAAAATCAGTATTTTTGTTTGATATTGGGCTTTTTTATTCTGTTTCTAAACATACTTATACATTTTTGGTACTGGGTAATTGAAAAAAAAAAAAAAACAACTCTTGCTTTGTGGGAGACCCCTTATTCTATACTCTCTTCCAGAGCATTTAGAGCAGACTTTAAAGGGATCATATTTTTCAGACCCTCTTGGGAAGGCCAGTCCTCAGTCTGTGAAGACCGTGCTTCAAGTTTGGGTATTAATTTGGGGGATGAACCCTAAGTGTGGTCCTTGTTGCTGCTTCTTCTAACCATTGCCATACACGTGTATTTCTAATACTTTCAGAATCTCTTCAGTTACAAAATTTTTCGTGAAAAACTGCACTTCCCTTTGGTTTTACAAAAACTATGAAATGTTTTTGCTTCTATCTTAGAAGCACAAGTCTGGATTAATCTCCTGCTACGGATAGGAAAATAAGCATCAGATGGTGATTGGCTTAAATAACCTTTAAGGACTTTGAGGACTTCAGATGCTTTTATTCTGTGACCTTGATCATGTCACTTGCCATTTCTGGACTCCTTTTTCTCATTTGTAATTAGTCTCTCAATGCTTTGGGATTCTATGATTCTACAAATTTATCAAATTTTACTTTTTAAGTAATTTTCCCATTACATACATATTCATCTTTTTGTGCTTTCTGCGGTAAGAGCTTTCTTTACCTTATTTTAGACAAATCATTTTATTATGCCTCATATTCAAGAAAAGGGAAACTTAATCTTCATATCTCTGCCTTGTAAATTATTTCTTTTTTCTGAATCTTGGTATTTCATAACCATTTACATGATAGACATAAAATATTATATCTAATGTGACAAATGATTCATGAGCAAAGCTTGTCTTGAATTTCAAATTATTAAACTATCAGGGCAAATTCTACTTTCCCCCATATTACATGAAAGGTCTATTTTTGGCTTCAAATATTCTTTTTCTCACAGTGAGGCAGAGTAAGTGATGCATTTTTTGGATGCCATCTGGAACTCTCTTTGAATTTGTAAGAGTCATTCTTAAGAGAAGGATTACATGTTGGTATAACTGGTTGAGTGAGACTGGAAGAATTTATGTAGCTTATTTTATTTGTGGCAGCAAATACCATGTTTATCAGTCATAAACATTTCCAATAAAAGTGAAGAAAAAAATTGAATCAAGTCTTTGACCTGCAGAGAAATATGTGAATTAGAATTTGGCATAAAAAAATCACAACTTGGAAATCCAAACTATCTAAAGGCACAATATTGGTTCTCCTTTGCGTTCTATTTTCTCTGGACTTATTCAGCCTAAATGTTATTCATAAAAAATAACTTGTGGTTTGGAACATTGCTCATATCTTCAAAAATTTAACAGAGTTGTAATAGGTAGAGTAGGACAGAGGTCATATGGACTCAGATTCAGAGACGACTCCTAAATGCCTCCAATCATTTGAGACTGCAGTTCACGAGGCTGGGTTTGTATATCCCCAGAAACAGAATCAATCTTACTGGTTTCCATTGCAAAAGCCTTGTGATGACATGTCTTCCAGGACAGTCCTCTTCCTGGACAGATGCACCTAGGTTAGCCCTCATTCCTCAATTGCTTTGTTTGCTGCTGGTCATTACTTCCTAACTCTTTAAGTTTTTTGAGAGTGAGGAAGGTGTCTAAGAGCTTTACTGTTTCTGTATTTCCCCTGTATGTGAGTTTGTGCAGCAGTTAGCTTATCCAATGTTGCTGAAGAGGGAGGGGGGATCCTTCAGAGGCAAAGGATAGCTGTTGATTCTGTTAGTGATCCAGTTGATATCCTCATAGAGACTAAGTTTAGGGTAGGATTTAATAATCCCAGATGGGAGCCAAATAGAGCTCAGCTCTTTGCTCCATGAAATTCACTAGCTTTACGTTATGCCACAGGCTGGTGTTTTTGTACTTTCAAGTAGCCTTTTCTTCCTTGGCCCTTGGCCCCTACCGGTAGGTTGTTGATAGGTTTTTAAGACACCAGTTAGTGGTATGACTAGAATTACTTGGTTTACATGCACACATTAAGAAAGTTCTCCTACTTCCATCGTTCTATGCAGCTTTGCATCAACAACCAATTCTTTGTGCTGGGGGACAAAAGAGGAAGGTGAATTAGTGCTGCTCTTCATAATGACTAGAGGTGAGTAAATACTACCCAAAGCTGAGGGAGAGCATATAGATGGGAACTGAAGATTTGTGTTCCAGCTTGGGATCTACCCAGCTTTAGATGCCTTATTAAACCTTTCGAATAAGAGTTCATGCACAAAAGGAAGGTAGGGCATTATTTTAAGGAATGAGCCAGGAAATGGGTGGAAAAATTTAAGTGCTGAACTGATGTAAGATAAACTTAATAAAGGTTAATCTTCTCCAAATGGATCATGATTTTTTGAGAGTGACCTTTTGAAGTTTTAAAGGGCTTGGCTGAAGAAAAGTGTGTGGATTTTTATTTCTTATAATCCTGTTTCTTTCCCTTACTTATTTCACCCTTATTATAAAATCACTTGACAGAACTAGAGCTCTTACTGTTTGTCCAAGGAGACCATATGTAGTGGTTAACTAAATGGGCTCTAGGGTCATACTGATTTATTTCAAATCCTCGCCCTTTCACTAATGGCCTGCATGTGATTATACCGTCCTCCTTTTTTCATCTGTAAAAATGTGGATGATACTCCTTGAAAGGTTCTTGGCACGGTTACTATACTTCACATAGTCAGTATCAAATACATAACAGCCAACAATGTCATCACTGAGAGCCCCATATGCGCCCTGGGGAAAACAAAGTGCAAACTGTATCTGGGCTTAAAGGAGCCCTCCATATAGTTGGATATAAGAGAAAGAAATGTCTTTATTGAAACAAAACATAAAATTAGCTTAAGACGAGGAAGCTGGAGTACAGTGCAGAGTGATAGATTGGAAACCTGGCTTCTGAATTTGTGATCCAGAGCAAATCACATAACTTCCCTTGCTTTATTCTTGCTCTTCTTGTCAAACAGAGAAAACAAAACTGGTTTCAGAGCTACCATGAAAATTGAATGGAAAAAAGTGCATAGAGACCTGCAACTTGTAACTGGCTCATGCACAGTAAGAGAAGAATAAACTACAGGGAGATAAGAGCAAAAACTTTTAACAAGATATGACATAGCTAAATGCCAAACTTGTTGTTAGACAATAAACTCCCAAGAATTCACAGCAAGGAAAGATCAAGGAAAGCTGGACTCGAGGTCACTTGATGCTGTTCTGTCTTGGAGAGTGTGCCATGACTCAGAAGCAACTCTGAGAAATCCTTTTGATGTTGTAGCCGATTATCCTCATACTATGCTGCCACAGTTCAGTTATGTCATAAATATAAATGAAAGAACTCTCATCCTATGTATTCACAGTTTAGATTTACATTTAAGCTTCATTAAAACTTCATTAAAAATGATAGATTATATATATATGTATATATACATATATATATATATAAAATTACCAAAGCCCAGCCCAAAGACCTCCCTTGCCTGGATTTGGCGTAATAGGCAAATGATAGAAAAAGGAAAAATGAATTTCATGCAGTTTGGTCAAACAGAGGAGAAGCAACTGGCCAGCCAGGATCCAGGAAGGCTTCCTGGCTTGGTTACCAGTTTTTTGGGTAGAATAACTTTATGACTGTTTGCTATTTGTCAGAAGCAGTATTTTATCTCTGCAATTTGTTTAAGTGTGCAGGTTTTTATTTTTCTCAGTTATGTAAACTGAACACAAAGTCCAGTGTTCTTTCCTAAGTGATATATATGTATATGCACAATTCATATTATATATTTTATATTATATAACATAATTATATAATATAAAATTATATTATGTATAATGATATAAAACAATTATAATTACATTATTATATATATTATATAATTATATTATATAATATGTAGTTTATGCATATTTATATACTATATAATTTATGTATTATATATTTTATATTTATATTATATAAAATTTTACACATTTTATATATTATATAAAACATAATATATTTTGCATTTCTTACCTTCGATGAGTTATAATACAACTTGCCACAATTCATGAACAATACATATTGCAACTCTGCAGTTATTAATATTTCATTTTAAGAAAAATTTCAACAAATGCAATCCAGTTTTTTGAAGCTGCTTAATTCAGTATTTCTTGAATTTGCTCTCAACCTGGAAAGTACTAATTTCATCTTATTTGTTGTATTACTAGATTTTTAAAAATCAAGTGTCATTTCGAAGAGATGAAATTCCTTTTTGTCTTTGTGTTTTGGTATTAAATTTTTTTAAAGTGAGGAGAATGGCTACATTTTCTTTAGAGCTGACCTACCCTTTTCTCCTGCAATATCTTATGACCTTGTGAAGAGTTGAATCATAGTGAGCTTTTCATATAAAGTTCTTACTCTGTCATTTTCCCATGTCTATATATTTATAAGAAAGTAGGTGTATATCTTACCATTGTATTTTATAACTTATAATGTGAAAAAATATTGAGCATTTTATATGCAGGAATATCATTAACAATATCTAATTTGAAAAAGGAAAATATTATATTTGTCAATAGAAGCACATATTTCTCTAATTAAGTATGCAGTTATGTCATAAATATAATTCTTAGTTTATGTACCATACATTTATATAAATTGCTGTTTTAAAGAAAAAACAAAATGCTTCATATGCCTCCTTATATTGATAGTCAATTATTCTTCCTTAAGCCTTTGCAAAGTCAGATGCCAGATGAATACAAATTTGATTTTTCAAGATACCTTTGTTCTAATTATATTCTGCTAACTCCTTACAGATTTAAAAAACAGTAATAGATTATTGATTGGTATGTGAAACACTAATGATTGAAAAGGTATTACTTTCATGCACAACTGGGAGAATAATATGAAATCCTTTTCTCCAGCAGTCATTTCAGGAATATTCTGTTGGTATTGTATGGCTCTTGGGTCTTTATTATGCTCATCCAGTAATGGGTGAACAGGAAGGCAAAGTAGACCCAGAAAAGAAGGTACCTAGAATTAGCCCATAAAGAAGACACCTCGCTGAAAGAGGAATGTTGAAAATGCAAGTAGGAGATAGGATGCCAGGCAGGGAGGAGATGGACTGGTGGGAATGAAAAATTGTGTATCAGTCAGGTGAGCTGAGATGAAAGAGTTGGATGAAATTGATGGGTTGGGAATATTTTCAGAATGAGAGTTTGTGTGTGTGTGTGGTGTAATTCCCCTTTATCCTACTTTTCAAAGTGCTCTGAATGTATACTTTTTATTTTAATGCCTCTGAAATCAGTTTTTTATTTATTTCTACTGAGTATGACATCTCATAACATATTTGTAGGTGGCTACATTGGCAGTTGTATTCAACCCTCTGCCCTCTTCGATGCCAAGCATCGAAGGACAGTGATTATTTCCTTAATTCCAAGGTTTCTAATAACTTTGTCATTATATGAAGAAAATAACATAAAGTTGAGATGTTTAACTTTTTATTGTACTTACTGAGTATTTTCATTATTCATTTAGGGAGTTAGGGAAGGGGATCAATATTTTTATTATCAATTTCTTAATATTCAATTGCTTTCCTAATCCTCCTAACAACCATGTGACTTGGGCATTATTTCCCCCATTTAAAAATGGTGAAAATTGTACTATAGAAATGGTGAGTTATTTGCTCAAAGATTTCCAGGAGGTGAGCAGTAAAGCAGGCCATCTAACCCCCACACCCACTACTACTCTGCTACAGTTCTTAAGCAGGAACAGGAACAGTTTCTACCTAAGCATTTTTTTTAATTTTTTTAAATTTTTAAATTTTTTATTTTTTTCATCTTTCATACATTTGATTCATGTGAGTTATGCTTTAGGAGAACTTATAGAACTGCTTTTTAATTTTCATAGTGTTTTGAATTCTTTGGACAACTTGCTGTAAAGCGAGCTTTCAGCATACTTGAACATTTGGGCCTGGGTCACTTGGTCTAAGTAGGGCTTGTACAGTCTCAAGGAGGCTGACTCAAGAGGGTAGAGTGCCAACGTGGTGCCACCAAAGGGCAAACATGGGACCAGAAGCAAAGTGGGTAGGAGAGCTGCCTCTGGCTGGTTAACCTTCTCATATTTCCTGTGTCTACTGCCTCGGGTACCCCTGTTTTGCACAGAGATTCTCTAAGAGTGAGAGCTGCCATCCCAGGTCACTACTTACCACCCTTTCCTTAAAGAATCTTGAACTTGGGAAAAATAGGATAAGGATGGAAATAAAACTTTGGGTGAGTTAGTTGCTTCTTCTGATTTGAACTCTAGAAAGAAACAAGCTTAAATATCTATCTACATACATAGGGCTTGAGGGGTTCTAATCAGAAGTTCTTCAAAATGTCAAATGCTATTGTCTAAAAGATTCAATCAACATTTTAGTTCACTTTTCAGCATTTAGAAAGTACTTTTCAAAGCCAAATGACTTACTTTCTGACTATGCTTCTTGTTCCCACTTTACTCATTTTAAAGGCATGCACAGTATTTCCACCAAAAATTCCAGTTATTATATCTAATGATAAAGAACTCAAGCCCTTGTATTTATAAAGCACTTGAACGATAATAATCACTTTCAAATTCACTTCCTTAGTTCTGACTATGACCCTCTGATATGGACAGGCTATTTTACTGGTGTTGAATTAGAGATACAGGGAAAGAAAATCTTGGCCCAATTTAGTGAGAGTGAAGATGAAAACTCAGGGCTTCAGATCCTGCTCCGGGGCTCCTCCTTCAGCATAGCATTGACATTGGTGGACAGGGGCAGAGCTGCTGGGCTCTGTCCTTTTGTAGAGTAAGCCAGAGATCATAATTCTTCCCCTAGAGGGCCACATTCTCCTGTGCTCCCCATTGGTCCCCGCTGTACAGCTTCCTCCAAGTGATTCTGGACCAGCCAGGCCAACACCACCTGGGAGTTAGTAAGAAATGCAAATTCCTCACTTCAGACCCATGGACTCAGAACCTCTGGGAGCATGGCCCTAGTTCCATAAGTGCTGCTGATGCTCAGAAAATCCGAGAAGTGTAACTAAACAATCCTCTGGCTGGATTGGATCTTAGTACTTCCTAATCAAAGTTATTACAAAATTATTAAAATGGTAAAACCCTATAGTTAAGAGCTTCCATTACTGCTGCTCAAGTTTTTGATATGTACAGGATCTCATTTTCTTAAGACTAAATTCCCCAAGTGTAAAGACCATGTTTATTTATATTCTTATAATACCTTGCAGCTCTGGAACAGAAGGAATTAACTCACTCAAAATTTTATTTCCATCCTTATCCAATTTTCCCCAAATCCAAGATTCTTTAAGGAAAGGGTGATAAGTAGTGGCCTGGGATGGCAGCTGTCAATCTTAGAAAATCTCGGTGTAAAGCAGAGCCGGCATTCAAATCTATTTTTATTTTACTGACTATTAATGATTTTGGACTAGAGACAAATATGCCTAGCATATAGCTTTCCTCACTGTTCCTGCCTGAAAATAGGACAGAGGATTGAGTGCTAAACTTCATTAGTTTTATATCTATGTCTTACCTATATTAAAACCTATATTAAAACCTACCTGATCTATTTTTATTAGAACTTTCTTCTAGTACTGGCTCTGAAGCTTACCATATGGGAACTTGATTAAGTAAATCCTTCAAACTGAAATTTACTCATCCTTAATAGTATAACATGTATACTATGCCAGTCTCACAAGGATTATATGGAGGTTTAAAAAGATAGGACAAGTAAAATGTCTTCTAGAAACAGCAAGATCCCATATAGATAGATGGTGCTGTTCTATTTTCCTTTATTTATTTATTTAATTTCCAATCTTCTATGCTTATGTGATCTTTAAAAAAAAATTTAAAAGAAAAAAGTTGTTCAGAAGTAGAATGAAAAGATGACTTTTAAAATTACAGGAGTGATCTGTTATAAAAAGATTTGAACTGGCTTTGGTAATTTCTCATGTGTAAAATTACCAAGAGGAAGATGTTAATGGGTATCTTACTCTAAACTCACATAATGATATTTGTGTTGGAAATTAATGGAAATGTTGCAGTAGTAAGACAATGGTATCCTGAAGTCATGATTCCCAGGGAGGCTGCAGTGAGTAACAGTCAATACAGGATAAATTGGGGTTTTTCAGGTGAGTTTCATTCCTACTTAACCAGGACACCAGAACTAGAAGACTGTTGTTAGGTTTACTGTGAACAGTTTTTTTTTTTTCCCCCAATGGAAATTAAACTTTAAGTATGCAGTTCATAGGAAAAAATATTCCAAAAGAAGTAGTTTGATCTCTTTTAAAATTATCTGTGGGACTAGATTTAATTTGATTTAATTCTCTTTGCCCTGATACAAAGACATGCAACTAAAAGATTGACAGATTCATATCATGGATGATCTATCATCCATGATAAGTGTTTGGACTCATGGAGAATGTACAAACTCTAGTTTATAGTATCTGAAATGCAATTATTCCAACTGATAAATAGATACTCTTATATACACTGCTTTATGCTTTTGTAAAAAGAATTCAGTCTTGGACAATATTCTTGTTCTATAAAAATTATTTTAATATGTCATTTGAGAACTAAAATAGTCTATTTCTTGTCACAAAATCAAATTTGGAAGCATTTTTTTCAGTGTTAAATATTTTAGTTTTGAAGTACATTACAAGTGAGGAAAAACCTAAAATATTGATGTTATGGTTTTATATTATTATTATTATTATTATTGTTGTTGTTATCATCATCATCATCATCATTATGCTTGGGATCAAACCCAGGGCTTTGAACTTGCTAGGCAAGTGGTCTACCACTGTGTTATGTTCCCAGCCTCGCTGTGGTTTTAGAGTATAATGTGTGGCTTCTCTTAAGTACAAATCCTAGGAAAGCTATATTTCCAGATGACTAGCAAAATGAGCACTGAAATGCATTAATTAACCTTTACATTCACATAAAAGTGTTTTGTGAGAACAAATGTACACAAAATGTTATCTTTAATCATGATTAATAAAAATGGGTTATTATAAACACAGGTTTTACTACTGCAAATGTCTCCTTGACAAATGACAGGGCCTGATTCTTTTATTAAACATAATTAAAAATGTTTCACAAGGGATTCTGAGCCTTCCCACAGATCTCGCCTGACTGTCTGCTTCTGAGGTAATAAGAGAATCCTCAAGTAAGACCTACTAGTTATATTCAATGCGGATGCTTGTGCTATATCTCTCTTTTAATTCTAAATTTATTTTATTAGACCAATTATTAAAATCAAATGTCTGGGGTTGTGGGAGGAGTTAGGATTCATTCTGAAATGTGCTAGCAAGCCTGAGCTGGATGAGATCAAGCCAGCTTCTTTCTCCACAATTCATCATCCCAGTTTGTTCAGATCCGAGTGGCTGCCCTGCTTACCCTGAGTGTCGTGTTCCATACATTACAAACCCCTCACAGCTATCTTTACCCAAAAGACTAATCCACGGCCATTAGTTTAACAAGCTCCAGGTTAGCTATTAAAACTAGTCATGTTAGAAAGCATTTCATCTTGAAAGTGAGTTTGAGCTTGGAAAGGCCGAGATCCTCTCAGGCCTGTTAACAAGACGGCAGTGTCAGGTCTGACGCCTATGGTGGGAGCACTTCTGACAAGCAATAGATGTGAAACTAGCAGGTATAGGTTAAAGATACAGAATCGGAAAGCACAGGGCCTGGGCAAGTCATGTCATCTTTCCACGTCTGTTTCCTCCACTGTAATAGGACCTCCTACTTAGAATTATTAGATGATTAACACAGTTGATAATTGCAAACTGCTCAGAACAGACCCTCCCATGTTATAGGTTAAATTATAGGTTAAATAGATAGAAGTTAAATTCAATAAATAAATAAAAAAAATCACTTCTTTAGCTGGGTGTGGTGGCACATGCATGTAACCTCAACAACTAGGAGGATTACAAGTTCAAGGCCAGCCTGGGCAACTTAGGGAGATCCTGTCTCAAAATCAATACAAAAGGCTGGGGATGGATGTTATCTTAGTGGTAGAGCACCCCTGGGTTTAATCTGCAGTACTGAAAAACAAAACAAAACAAAACAACAACAACAACAACAACAACAACAAAACAATCAATCACTACTTGCAGAGATTCTGGTATTTATTACACCAGGAAAATGATTCTTAAAGCAACATTGCAAGACAATTGTTGATTAAACATCTAGTTAGGGAGACTTTTTGGTTCAAAGGTCTTCGAGTTTAGATTTTTGACATCTCCAAATGAAATTTACATATAGCTGTGACAGAGTGTCAGGATTAAATGTTTAAAACACACATTACTTTTGTAATGCTGTATTAGCATGTATTTCTTTGAATGTAGTTAGAAAGTGCAACCATTGAAAGTTTCTCATTTTCTGAGAGACCCTGAAATGAACTGTTAACAACAACAACAAACAAGAAGAAAGGAATGGATAACCTTGAGACTTTATCCAATTTCATGTTGAGTAACAGCATATTTTACCACCTCTGCGCCCAGATTTTTTATTTGGGATTATGTTTTTAATACATTATTTGGGAAATGCTGTATTTCTCTTTTTGAGACATTTTATACACAGTCTGATTTTTGCCGGTTAACATTTCCAGAAATGTGGTAATGTTTGCATAGTCAGCCAACAATTGTGTGAGATAAGTGAGATATGATATTTTTGATGATATTCCTTGAAGACCCACGTTTTCCCCTTCTAGTTGACTTCCTTAGAAGGGTAGTATTGAATAATGGGGGTTCTCTGTTGGATTAAGTAAGCAGAAGGAAAAAATAATCTGTTTTTGAATATACTTCCATAATCGATAAATTCTTAATAATTTTCTCATGTGGTACCCAGGAAGAAACATTGTTAAGATAATTTGATAAGTAATGAGATAAAACTATAGATAAAGTTAGTGTGGCTCACTCCTCTTTTAAGTTCTTAATTATATGGAGTATTTGTGGTGAAAAGTAACCTCAATCTGAGGTTACAAACATTTTCCCATATCCAAAAAGTGGGGGGTTGAACTTTTATTCTGCATATCGTTTGTGAATAACAGTAAGCTAACATTACTATTTATCATTCTTTTTCAACTATGCCACAAGCTGCATTCATTTTTTAGGCAGGCAGGCAAGCAGACAGACAGACAGACACACACACACACACACACACACACACACACACACACACAAACACACACACACACAGAGCCAGTTCCTTATTTTTCCCACATTTCTCTTGAAGGTCTTCTGTTGAATCCTGCAATATAAATATATTTTTAAAAATTTACCTGAAAGAGTGAGGACATAGAACACATAATCCTCAGAGGAATAAAATCCCTAAGTATGCATGAGTTTGGAAGTGAAATATTTTGTAAAGATTGTCATGAACTTAAACGTGTTAAGACATAATAGAAGGTAGTTATGAGGGGTACACACATATCATAATTCTTAAATTGATGGTTTGATGTCAGTATCAGAATCATCTGGGAGCTTGTTAAACATGCAGAATGTCTGGCCTCATCCCAGGCACAACAAATTAAAATCTGTACTTTAATGAAAATTAGATAATTCATATATGCATTAAAGTATGAGGAATATAACAATATGACATTATTAAATATTTTACAGGTAGATTATGGTTACATAAAATATAAGAGAAAAATAGTTTTCCTTCTAATGCAAACATGAGAAAAATTCACAAGTGATGATACTAGAAATTGTGCTTATCCTTTTCTTCTTTAAGATGAACATCCGTTTTCTACTAAACTAATGGAAGCTATTACAAGAAAATACTTGATAGTTGTTAAAAAACTGGATTTAAATCACATTATATTTGGTTTGAAAAGCCATCTTTTAAGTGGAAAAGAGAAACATAAGATGGGAAATAGGAACAGTTTTCAGGATCCCTCTCACACTATAGCTACTTGCTTTATCAAGATAGCCTGAATAACTAAAATGAAGTGAAAAATGAATTAATTACATATTAAAGTGAAGATTTTTTTCCCTGAGGGTGGAGACTCAAATATTAGGTGTGTCCCCAACATGAGGCATATTTAAATAAAGAAATAGGTAAACAACAATTTTAATTTATTTCTTTATTTAAACATGAAAACATTCTATTCCTTAATAATTTTGCTAATAATACTGACATTCTCTGCTACTTACTCACTACCAAACCTCAGAAGTAACATAAATTATATTATAATAACAACGTAATGAAACTAGAAAGTAAAATCATAATGCAATAATTAACCAAGGCCTGTGGCTTACTTGCAGATTATGCTCATTCATTTCATTTTATCTCAGTGTAAAACAGACAGACCATTTTCATTCACTAGGGCAAAGCACAATACTAATTTATTGAATCAACACTTGAAAGTTCCCAATAAAAGAAAAGACTTTAAACAGTTAATGTTTGAAGCTAGGTTTAAATCATCTACTTCTTTAGAGAACTTGACTGCCCTCTAGTGGAGTGAAAGTTAATGCGGATGCCAAGGTTTTCCAATTGAGACAATCAAGAAGAGCTGTTTAGGTTCTAGAAACAACTGGGTCACTAACTAATACAGTATTTTCCTTTGCTCTGGCATATTTCTTGAATTTTTATTATAGGGGCACAAATCTTGTGAAAATAAATAATGTATGTTTTTCCACAACCAAAAGGAAATTGGTGTTAGCTGGGTTTAGTTATCTGTACTGTGGGGTTGGCCACACCCAGGTCCAGTGTGTGCTTTGGCTTCCACTTGCTCTGAGGCCAGCTTCATCCAGGCTTGCAGGAGCAAGGAGCTACTGACCTGGCAGGAGTATATAGTCCATCTTATTCAGTTGAAATAAAAATCAACAGTAATTGACAAATCAGTAATTTTCCTAAACATGGCCTGGATTTATCAATGACAAAACCTTCACTTCAATATGTAATTAATTAATCTTTCATTTCATTTTAGTTATTCAGATTTTACTTAAAAATTCTGCTTGATAGCTACCATTATATATTCACAGAATTAAGTGACTATTTTGATCCAAAATTATAAAGAGGAAAACTATTATTGTCTGAATCAGCTTTATGGCTTTCTGAGAGGGCATTTCTTGAATCTCAGTATATGTAGTTTGCAGCATTTTTATCCTGATAATGAATGATCTGATGATATTGTGTCAAATAATTACATGCTTATCTCGAAATCTAGCCATTAACAAATAAAAATCAAAAACCAAAGTAATTAAACTTTTTAATGAAACAAGTACTATCTCGATAAACTTTTAATGACTAAGAGCAGAAGCATTGTTTTCTTAGTAAAAATACCTTTCTCTCCTTTAGACTAGAATAATATTACAAATCTAAGTCATATTGAAAAATCATTGTGAATTTTGATTAAACAAAGTTCTAGATTTTAATATCTCAAATCATCCAATCAATTATTATTCAAAAATATACTTTCAGGGAATTTGAACATGCATAGACATCAGATCTATTATACTAGCAAGTGGCAATGTACTACACTGGGTCACAGAGTGTTTACTGCAGGATCAGCTTACTCATCTGGTATGAACTAGATATATGTGATTAACTGATGTTACTTTTCTCTTTCAGTTTTATCCTTTGAGATTTTAATCTCAATCAAAATCTTCAGAGTTACTTATATATTCACGTAGAAGGGTAATATTATATTTACTTAGTTCAATCATGCTGAATACAATAATTGTTTAATGAATAAAGAAAACCCACTCTGGCGATGCTTTGAAATTAGAATGATTGCAAAAATCTATTATTATTAATATTGTAGAGGTAGTGTTTCTTTTCATGATTTGCAAGTGCAGCTTGATTATGGCAGAAACGATCTTTGCATTTGCCATATTTGGGGAGAGATTTTTATTAGATTGTGGCTACCATTTTACCGATTCTCACTTCAGCATAGAAATGAGACCATTATCAAGAACAGCAGGTGGAAGAATAGTTTTGGGGAAAAACAGTTAAAATGTTGTGCATAGCTTATATTTATATGTTTACAGTTATAACCTCATGCATATCATAGTTATATAATATTCACCCACTGCAGCCACAAACAATCTCTGGAGAATTTTCCAGCGATCGCTAGCACACAGACCCTGCCCTTTCCAAGTACCTGAATATATATATATCCCAGTCACATGAACATACATAATCCCAACAGGAAGTCAAAATATACTTGCTTTATAATCTAAAGGAGCAACTAGAGACAAAATCTTTTTCTTTCTGGGAGAGAGGGGAGGAAAAGAAGGGCGATAGAAAAATGGACGAAAAGTGAGTGCAAGGGTTAAACCTTCACCAAAAGCAATCAGTCTCTTATAAACAAATGAGAACAAATAAGGCTACAGAGTCACGGAATAATAATGATTTGAAATAATAAAATTGATGATGATCAGTTTGTAGACATCTTGTGCAGCAGAAACCTCTCAGTAGGGGTGAAGAGCATTGAGCAAGATCGCTCCTACCCTCCTTTCTCATAAAGGTTCCATGCGGGAGAAGTGCGAATTTTGGCAAATGGGAGTAGCTCAGGACACTGCGCAGAAACCAGTTTCTGGGGATGCTCCCGCGGGGGCGAACGCCCAGTTCTGGAGAGGGAGGGGTGCGCAGGGCGCGGCGGGAGGCTCTGCAGGGCTGGCAGCGCTCCACGCGCCCAGTCGCCACGTGCGCCCCCACCCGGCCAACTGCCGGCGGCTTCAGGCCCCAGCTGGGAAGGGTGGGGCTGAGCCGCGCCCCACTGGAGGACAGAGGGTCTCTAGAACTAGAGACCCTCTACGGGGTCTCCATCCTGGGAAATCGGAGAAAACTGAGGGTGGATCGTGGTTTTGGGTTAGGGGGAAAATGTCCCTGAACTCTAGGTGGGCTGTGGTTGGGCGAGAACAGAAACCTTTCCGCACCCTAGGGAAGGGGTCACCTCTGTGGTCTAAAGGCCTGGAGGGGTGGGGCTGTGCCTTTGTGTATCCGGGTGGGGCTCAAATCAGCTTTTCTGCAGAGCCATCCAACTGGCTGGGAGGGGCTCCGCGCCAGGACTGAGAGCCATGCCAGGTGTCTGCACATCCCCAAAGGAGTTGGGCTGATCTGGACAGCGGGGCTGGAAAAAGGGTCCCGGGACCCTCGACCTGTCAACGGCCCCTCCCAGATTCCCTTTCCCCTCCAGTGTTGAGCTTGAGGTCTTCCCAGCTAGGCGAGAAGGGTGGGGCAGGGCGTAGCCGTCCACATCCAGCCTTTTCCTTAGCTTTTACCCTCTCTGCAGCCCGCAGCCAGGTCCTGGGGAAGGGGTGCTTCCAGCCACCTCCAGATTTCAGGGGTCTCCCAGCCTGTCTACCCCAGATCACTGAGCTCCTGAACCATGGGACACTGGAAGCGCAAGACCTATTGGGAAATTAAGGCCTTGGATCCGGAATCTTGTTGGGTCTCTCTGATATAGGTTAAACCTATGAAATTGCCGGCAGTTCGCCCTGTCAAACCCACAAAATACAAATTTCAGTCGCCCAACTTAAGACTTTGACCTCTTTGCTTTATATTACGTTTACATATCTTTATCCGTATATTTGCACACATTTCTAGGTTCCAGAAGCTTTTCTTCAAAACGATCAAAGGAGTTCAAAGAAGCCTTTTTCTGTGATTTGAAACAGCCTATTCAATGTGTTTCTGGAAAGAAAAAATGTTAATCCATTCTCCTCTTCCCTCCCCAAAACAGACAATGAGGCTACGGTGGGGCGGGTGGGGTCAGTGGTCAAGTCTCTTTCGGAAGCTAGGGCCAAGAGCCAGGAGTGCGGAGTGCGGGCGGGGTGTGGCGCCGCTGTCCCCGCAGGGTTGGGCTCCTGGGTGTCGCGCTGCGCTCCGCACTCGGCGCCCATCCCCGAAGAAGCAGAACCGGCGGGGGGTTGGGGGTGGGGGCCCATACGGTTCCGCACAGGGTGGGGCTGTCCGCATTGTGCGCCCAGCGCTGCAGGTGCCTCCCCCCACCCCCCCCACCCCGGGGACTGTTGGTCGGCACACAAAGAAACCCCACCCCGGCGCCTTCTAAGCCCGGTCCCTCTACCCCTCCCCGCAGCGCGCTTCCCCGCCCCTGCAGCTGCCCACCCGCGCCCTCCACGCCCTCCCCGACTTCCTCTCTCTTTCCTGTCCTTTTCCCTAAAACAAAGGAAAGGTCCTACTCCCACCCTTCCCCCTGCTCCCTTACCTCCCTGCACCGCGCCCCGGGACTAGCGGTTTTTCCAACGAGACAATACCATAAAATGTGCCCGCTGTCCTCCTCCCCCACCTCGTCTCCACCCATCTTTCAAACAGCCTAGATGGGACTGCTTTGACTTTGCATTTTTTCTTTTTCCTTTCTCTCAACCTTCCCTCTATCCCTTTCCCATTTTCTTTTTTAACTACAGAAGAAATATAGGATGTTACAAAGCACTTTCCCAAATGTCCCTTAACCTATTTAAGGCAAACAGTTAAGGGAGCCCGCTTCCCTCGCAATTGCTTTAATTTTAAATATGAAAAAGTAAATTCCTTATTTGTGAGAGGGCAACTTACCTGCTTCTATCTTCTTAAAGAAATCCTTCGCTTTAGATTTCCAAGGATTCCCTTTTTTTTTGCCCTCCCACCTCCCCCAGAGCTACCTCCGACCTTCCTGGCTCCTGTTACCATTAACGTATTTTTCTTTATAAAATATCTCCGAATGCCTTCAAAGCTCTAAGCAAGAAGGTGAGAGGCGAGCTCCCGGTGGAGCCGAGGGAGAACGAGGCGCGATGCCTTACCCATTGCTGTTTTAGCCATTGTAGCGGATGTGCAGATGCTGCGCGGTGGCGAAGGCGAAGGGTCCAGCTACAGCAGCGGAGAGAGCGAGAGAGGAGACTGAATAAGGCACTGAGTCTGCAGAGTGGGACCGTGCTAGAGAAAGAGCAAGAGGCAGGAGCCCATGAATAATTATCACTCAGAAGCTCAAGCAGATTGGCTCCCAAGGTCCCCTGACATGACTCCCGCAGAGTCAGAATCTCCAAGCATTGAATATTGATCGGCCAATGGTGCTGGAGTACAAAGTACCAGAATGCAGTTTGAAATGGAAATCAGTCCTTCCCTGGCAGCTCCCCCCGTTTTGGGGGCCTGATAGTACAGTCCAAGTAGAGTGCGCCTTAGCCTAGAATCCTCCTAGGAGCTAAGAACTGGGCTGTGCCTACCTGTGCACCAAGAGGCTTGACTTTGTTCACACGTTTCATTGCACAAATATACATAAAAAAGAGAAAGGGATTCACAAGCCTGAGAAGTCCTCATAAATATTCTGACTGATGGAAAAATTCATGTTGTTACCTTTTAATGTTTTCTTTTTCACTTTTGTCCTGTCCTTGGAAGATTCTCGACTTTCAGGGGTAGCCTATGACTGGCTGCAGTGGCAGCTTGGAGTAGACTTGCATTATTGACCTTTTTTCTTCCCTATATCTGGACTCAGGTGTCTTTGAACTCAAGAGAGAGAGGTCTGGTGTTTTCTTCCTTTGGCACAGAGTAAGGGGCTGTTGGCTGCTTGGGAATAGGGACAGTAGTTACCGCATGTTTCACATGGGGACCTGGTGGAAGAGAGTGATATAGTTCCTATGTCTGTATTCTGTCCATCTGGTAACAGGGCATTGGGGGAGCCATCAGTGGATGCCATGCTTCCCTGGGGGTGTAGGATTGCACAGATTGAAATTTTAGTGACTTCCCTAAGGCAATGTAAAAAGAAACCTCATTTCATTGAAAGTTTAGTAAAGACAAAAGACAGGGTCTGGGGCATGATATTTTTCTGCCACCCAGAGACTCCACTGATCTAGGCCAAGAAAAGATGTGCTTAAGTTTCAGATTGAGCAGTGTGGCATGTAAGGATCTTTGAGACCAGCTGTAACAAATGATTATTTTGTTACAAATAGGATATTAATTAATTTATTTTGTACATTTAATGAATGTCAGTCACTAATTCACTGGTTCTCACTTAAATATTTATTGAACATTTGTCATGTGCACAGTATTGAGGATATAACAGTGGGGGATATTTTAGGACTTATTCTCATGGAAATATTAATCCCTGTTAATTTAACTTTTCTGTAACTGCACCGAATCAGTCTAAGCCCATGAAGAAATTGTGGCTTTGTTGTTGAAAAATAAAAATAGGTGAAGAATCACTAATTCCAATGTATTTGAAAGCTGAAAAAACTTGTAGTCATGAACATATATAAAACCCTGACAAATTTTTCTCATTAAAAAAATTAGTTTGGAGCAGCTTTCTATCAAGCCACATTTCAAAATTTCTTTTTAGTGTCATGAACAGTATGCAATTTCTAAATAGCAGAGCACTCTCCTTGGTGCTGAAATGAACTTCTTCATCTTCTATTAACTTGTCAGAGACATCTTAACGCCTTGGACTTCTTGCTGAATGACAGGAAGATACTGGAACTTGGAGCAGTTTTGATCTGCTGAATCATGGGGAAACAAAAAAATAAAGCGGTGATCAATAGAATTATTTTTTGAACAGGAAGTTTAAAAATTATTGTTCCTGTTATTGTATAGGTCTGTGACTATGACACAGCAAGAGAGCAATATTGAAATTGGCAGGGTCTGGAAATAAATAACCATTTTGTCTCTATAGTCATTTCCCAGTATAAATGTGAGAGTTATTTCCCTCTCAGTGGAGTAGTTACCAGTCATGAGATGAGGGATCTTCAGTATGTCTGTGTGACTAATATCTTTAAAGTATTTCCTTTCTCCCCACCACACTCTTTCCCCTCAGCTGTCTCCTCTATACTTCCTTCAGCTTCCACGGGGAAAAGGGCCCTAAGTCATGGCATTAATGCCTTTAACAATTACAATTGGCACTTCAGTGAGATTTGTTGCCCTTTTGATTACTATAAGGAAAACAAAATACTAATTCTACAGTCTTAATTTCTCATTCTCTGGTGAACATTACTTACTGATAAGAATGTGAGAAGGAGGAAACCCTATGCAGGGGTAAATATCAGGGGCATGACCCTTCTCTGTTTTGACTTTCTGGTTACTCCTCCCCTAACTTTGGTTTTGTTGGATTTTCAAATAATATCAATTGGGGAGGGAATAGGTTAATCTGATTTACAATAGAATATAAAGATAGCAGGTTATTGTCAACTGGCTAAGAAAAACTAAACAAATTCAAATATTTTTTGTTCTATTATGCATCTTGGTCTTGGGGACTAAGGGCAAAGCATGAACAGATGAATTATTTCATTTTCAGTAGTTTGTTCACTTATCCATTCCTTTCTTCAGTCAATTCATTCATTCAACAAATGTTTATTTAATGAAGTTCCAGGCTTTTATATTATGAAGTCAGCCAAATGTCTCCTTAATGTCTAAGAATATAAAATGAAGGAAAAAAATGCCACCCCACCTAAGAAAATGTCATTAACTTTGGAGGAAGACTGTTTTTCTGTGTATACTTTTAGTTGCAAATAATATAAACAAAAACAACAACCTAAACTGGCTCTGACAATGCAAAGGGATTTGTTGGCACATCTAGCTATAAATATGGAATGGGCTTCAGTCTGTCTTCCTTGAAGCAATTGGTTTTGATGGGTATTGCTGAACACCCAAATTAAAACATAGGGGCCACATAAGTCCAATGTAAGATAAGGACAATAGTACTTTCAGAGATTTCAGTTGACTGAAGTGTTATCATATGTAAACTACTTATATCACATTTGATACTTAATAAATTGTAAGTTCTATGACTATGTTTATGGTTTCCAATACATATAAACTTTTTTTAGTTTCTTATTTTGGGGGGAAGAAATGGGGAAAGCAGGTAGGTTTGAGGGCCTGAACCTAGTACAAGCCTAGTCGACCTCACATTTAAACTTTTTAACAGTAAGAACTGAGGAATACATATTTTTATGCCTTTCCTAGATCTTGACTTCATGATTCATACGGTAGATTGTCATTAAGTGCTGATGAAATAATAATAAATGATAATACACTTCAAAATGATTACAAATTATTGAACCCAGTGAAGTCATATTCATGTATCTAAACCTTCTTCCTCCCCTCTCCCCCCCACTTCTCCCCTCCTCCTCCTTTTCTTCCTTCCTTCCTTTTTTTTCTCAGTACTAGGGACTGAAACCAGAGGTGTTCTACCCTTAATTATATCCCTAGCCCTTTTTATCTTTTGCTTTGAGACAGAGTCTCACTAAATTGCTCTAGTCTGGCCTCAGACTTTGAAATCCTCTTTTTTTTTTTTTTAATAGGGAATGCTTTCAGTTTTTCTCTCTTTAGAATGATATTGGCCTTGAGATGAATAGACAAAGAAAATGTGATATATATACACAATGAATTATTACTCAGCCATTAAAAAGAATGACTTTATGACATTTGCCAGTGCATCAGGAGACTATCATGCTAAGTGAATAAGCCAGTCTCCAAAAGCCAAAGATTGAATGTTTTCACTGATATGGAAGCTAACCCACAATAAGTGGGTGTGTGTGGGGGGGAATAACAGAAATTCAGTAGATTAGACAAAAGGGAATAAAGGGAAAGGAGGGGAGGACAGGAAAAGGAAAGACAGTGAAATGACTCTGACATAATTTTTCGATAAACACTTATGAATACACCACTGTGAATCCCATCATTGTGTACATCTACAAGAATTGGGTCCTAATTAGAAAAAGAGATATTCCATGTGTGTATAGTTATATCAAAATTGACTCCATTGTCATGTGTAGCTAAAAAGAACAAATTAACAATAACAACAACTAAACTTGCTGTCCTCTTGCTTCAGCCTCCGTAGTCACTGGGATTATAGGTGTGAGCTACCACACTTGGTCCAAACACTCTTCTTTGTTTAGCTGATGCAGGGAGTAGGTATTAGACTATTTACTGTTGTTTATTTATATCCTGCTTCATTCCCCAAAGGGTAGAAGTAGTTAGAATTCATGTCACTAGAAGGCCTTTGTTAATTTTTGATATCTTTAACCATTGAAGTTGTGGAAATCAAAGACATGCTAACAGAGGTTGTGATCACAGCAGGTTATAGGCTATTGTGTATTATCTTTGCAAGGAGGCCTGTGTTGATTTTCTTCCAAGCTAGAGAGGAACAGTTTGCTTTGGAGGATTAGCTGATGTCATCTAATATAGTCATATGACTTTTTTTTTTTTGCTATTAATAATCATGCCTGGGAAAGAATCCTACAGTAATTATTAAAAGTAAGATATAAAAACATGTTAGAATTGAATTAGTCCTTTTGATCCAATCTCAGTTGATTACAAAAAAAAAGTTTGAAAAATAAAAGCCACGGAAATTTTTAGGTGGTTAGAAATTTAGAATTTAATGCAGTTACAGCTGAAAATATCTAGGGAAGCATCTAAAATAACAGCACAGGAAAAAATAGTAAATTGACTAGCATTTTGATTATTTTGCCATACTTAAATAAAAACAAAGAGAATCAGAGGCCTTTAATAGAATTGTCCAATATGGTTTATTCAAAAAGTCATTCCAAGGAGGGAGAGCTGTTTTTCTTTATTGACAACACAATCTATTTGGTTCAGGAATTTGCCAGTATGTTAGATTTATTTTTGAAATGCAAGATGGACATTATTTCATCATTTTTTCTTTGTTATTTTCTATGAAAAATGCTTAGTTATTATTATATCCTTTTCTGTACCTAGGGTTTTCTTGATGTCTAAATGGAATTTGTACATATTAGTAATTAGTATAGTCCATCCCTGGAAGCAAAATGACTTATTAAAAGTAGTAAATCCTATTGATGGTTTTATAATTGAACTTCTCTGAAAATGAACTTGCTCTAATCATAAAAGGGGTTTGATATAAATTTAATAAGCTTAATCTTTATATTAAATTGGTAATGTTGAAAAATTCTTTTCTGACTTTACAGCAATGAATATCTCCTTCTCTTCATGAGTTGATTTACAACTTAAGTTCAGGGAGAATTTAGTTGGACACCACAGAAGCTGGGAGGTTGGTTCCCCTTGGGATGCCACTCAGCATCCTAGCTCACAGCCCTTGAGTGGGAACACATGGTGACAGTGCTGAAATGACTGGAAAAGAAACCTAAAAGTATGACTCACTTCCTTTCTTTCTTTCTTTCTTTCTTTCTTTCTTTCTTTCTTTCTTTCTTTCTTTCTTTCTTTCTTTCTTTCTTAAGACAGAAACCCTACTATATACAAAGCAGTATACATGCAACTAACATCAGTTAACTAAGAACATAGTTCTTGTAAATCACAGGTAGAAAGGGGAGGAGGAGGCTTTAGGGAAGAAAAGAGCAAAAGGATTTTATTATATTGCATTTCCGAGAGATTTTCCCATGAGTCATTTATTAACTTCTTCTTTGACCCTCTTAACTTCCTCATCCCCATCCTGCCATATTATCAAATGGAATTGAAATAATACATGTAGGTAGTATTTTTTAAAAAGCTATTTCATCAAAAATTCAATTTGACATAATATAGCCTCAAATTCAACTATAGAAAACAGAATTTCATTCCATTTCTTCTTATCTCTTCAGGCCTTGAATTACCCCCCCCCCCCAGTTGCTCTCTGAATAATACACTAAGAAAGCAACCCAACTCTTTAAGGAATTCAGTTCAGTAAAAATAGAGCAAAGTGCAGTTAGGTGGAAAATGCTTTTTATTGTAACAGAAAACAAATTGCCCACAGATTAGCAGTTGTGTTATTTGGTTTATTTGGAATATATAGGAAACATCCTCTTTTGGAAAGAAGAAACAACCACAAACTTGTGAATATATAAGTCTTTTATCTTAAATATTTACATCAAAATATAAAAATACTATACTTAAATTTTTGTCATGACCTATTTCAAATGGACAAAAAAGAAGAAAGATCAATAATATACTTGTACCAATCAAGTAAAAATTATCAAGATTTCATTGTCTTTGTATCTTTTCTCTTTTTAATTTTTGCTCTATTTTCTAAATGGAAATTTCAGACATCATTTAAATTCACTCTTTCATATTTTAATAAGGTGTCTCTAAAAAGTAGGAAACTTTTCTGACACAAATACCATTCTATTAATACATTTCCAACTTAACATGAATTCACTGTATCATCTAATACCTAGTCCATAATTACATTTTTGGGATTGTCTCAAGAATGCTATTTTATATTTGTTTCATTTGAAATAGGGTCCAAATGTGACCTACAAGCTATATTTGGTTTTATGTTTCTCAAATCTCTTTTAATCTAAAGCAGTTTTCCCTTAATTTTTCAAATTCCCACCAATTTATTGCAGAAACGGGCTCAATTTGTCTTAAGAACTGTCTTACATTTTGGATTTTACTTCTGCTTTCGATGTGATCACAACTTATTTCCATGTTTCCAGTAAGTGGAAGTCAACTTCAGAGGGTTGATTAGATTCAGGATCATCTTATCAAAGAATTACTCAGATGTATTCAGTTTAATTAAAAGCAAAGTGGATATTTATTCCCATGTGCTGAAACTCAGCTGTGGAATCAAGGCAAGGAAGGGCTTATATAAGCAAAACCCACAGCAGTCTAGGGAACAGTGAAATATTATTTCTTTTGTTCATGGAAAAGCTGATTAGCTAAAACTTAGCAGGGGAAGCATTTCCCCCATAGTGGCCTGGCATTTATTGGGGGAGTTTTCTGAGAAATCTTGTTGACTGTAAATAACAGAAAGTATTATTTTATTTCTACATGTGCCTACTGCTAACCACTCCTCTGGACTTCTGTTGAACTCTCCACCTGACTTAAGTTAAAGAGTGCATCATTTCTCTTTGATAACTTTGTTTCTTGTTTGGTCAATGTCTGCTAAGTGAGTCATGATGGTTTTAGTCTTTCTGATGCAGCATTGCAATGGAGTGAATGTTTATGTCCCCCTTAAAATTCACATGTTGAAATCCCAAGATAATGTATCAGGAGTTAATGGCATTAGGAAATGACTAGGTCATGAGGGTGGATTCCTTGTGAATGGCATTAGTGCCTCATAACAGAGACCTCAGATAGCTCCCTTGCCCTTCCATGTGTCAGGACACCCCTAGAAGGTACGATCTGTGAAACTGAACACTTCCCAGACATCAAGTCTGCTAGTGCCTTGGTCTTGGACTTTTCAGTCTCCAGAAATGTGAGGAATACATTTCTGTTCTTTACAAGTCACCCAGTTTATGGTATTTTTGTTACAGCAGCTCAGATTGAATAAGACATAAGCTAGCTGAGTGTCAGCCTAGCATCACAGCAGTGTAGTAATTTTTAAGCACCTGCATATCATTTAGTAGAAAATATAAAAGGTACAAAGACAAATATTTGGAATACCAGTTTGTATATAGTTTTTTATTGCATCTTTTTAGTCATACATGACAGTAGAATCCGTTTTGACATAATTATAAAAGCATGGACTATATCATTTTCCTGGAACCAACCAGGAAAATCCATCCCATGGATATAGTCTGGACACTTTAAATAACTATATGTTTTTTCCCCCTTTTAAATTAATGAGACCACTTTTCCTGAAGTGTTTACCCAGGAGTTAGTTATTGTATTGACTCAATAGATGGTTGCTCTGTAAATAGTCAGGGGCAATTTTATTAGCTAGGACTATTGTAACCAACAAATTTATGTTGATTAGGTGAGCTTCTAAAACTTGAGCTGTTTTATTTGTATTCCTTTGCCCTCAGTTATAAACAGGGAATCACATATTTCAGCATAAATAAGTCCTAGTAATACCTGGTATCTTGGGTCTTTTCTTGTAAATTACTATGTCAGGCTTCCCCCCAAATACAAGAAACAGAAAAATATTCTTTCAGTCCTTGGAAAGGCAGGATGATCTTGACAAAGTGTAGGTCACATCTTGATGACAGTAGCCTGGGAGGCCTATCTAATTACATGAAAAATGGTCCCTTGGGTGCATGTTGAAGTAACATAAAGATAATTGGTATCAGTTGCTGCCTGAATGTATTTTGTCTAATTACAAAGAACAAAACATTCTAGGTAGAGTTAAATAAATCATGTGACAGTTCTGAATTAATTTATGACAAAATAGTGGGATCATAACTTGCATTATTAGTCACCTCTTCCTTCTGTCCCTCACATCCCAAGTGTGATTTTGGGGGTCTGGATATGTAAGTAACAGCAGTGATTTTGGAGGTGGGGTTAGAATTCAGTCGAGGCATGTGTATTTTATGTGTTTGGGCTATTTTAAAGGGTCTGACTCAAACAAGAAATTCTATTACCGACAATGTTGAAAGCTGTGGCAACTGTCTGTTTAATTTTATGTTTATTTCTGTTAATTTCCTGCTTCTGGATACCTTTTAGTAAGCTCAGACTTAGATTGTTAGTGGGTATGGATATTCACAAGGAAAGATCCTTAATATGTTTACACATTTAGAAGTTTAGATCTACTGGCTATACGTCCTGGAGCTTAAGAGTAGCGTTAGTAGTTAAAACACATGAAATGATCTTTTTCATTATAGTTGTAAGACTGACTCTCATTTTCCTTATAAAAGCAGTTTGCTGGTTGTGTATCATGCAGGGTGTGATCATTGGTTCCTCTTTAGAAATGCAGTTTACATCAGTTGGGTATGACTTTGTAAATAATGTTAGATTTTGAAAACATCCAATGAGATCAGAATATAGCAAGGTGTTTTGGTCATCAAAGGAGTGAGAGTTTATGGGGATTTTGTGTATAGATCTCACCATCATTAAGGCTGAGGTTGAAATTTAGTATAAGGGAGTTTAATTCTTTTGTAAATAAGAACTTTTTAGATTTCAAATATGATTAAATTATAATTTTCAAATATATTTATTTGATTATATATCTTTATAGACAAAAACCTGCAAATAATCTTTAATACTTCATAAAATTTTCTTGTTTGTATAGTATGGGGTGGAAATTCTGAAGTCATTTTGCATGGATAGTAAGATTAAGAAAGTGACTAAATATGATCTCATTGTTGAGAGCATGGTTCTCACTATGGGATAAGGGAGATATAAATATGGAATTGGGGAAGGTATGGAAGAATCTTATGGTAGATTAGAGTTAGAAATTTATAAATCCATAGTGTCTTTTTTTTTAAAGAGGATTTGGACATTTTATTGGTCTCCTGCTTCTTTTTTTTAAATTAATTTTTATTGTAGGTTGTTCAAAACATTACATAGTTCTTGATATATTATATTTCACACTTTGATTCAAGTGGGATATGAACTCCCATTTTTTCCATAGTGTCTTATACACACACATTTCTTAACTCATGACTAAAATATGCCATATTTATAATCAAAGTAATTTTTTATTTATTAGGAATATACATTTGATGGGCTTAGAAGCAATTATACCAATGGGCATGGTGAGCATCCAAATTCTGTTTTTGAAATACCACAATGTCACTCTCCACTAAAAAAACCAGAAGAGGAAGAATATTTGAACTCGTCAAAGTATAGGTCACATTTTCATGTGGATTGGCGCAGGATGAATATTCAGATACATAGGAAAGATATACACTTGTTAAGAGTGTATATTGAGGGGACATATGCTTATTGATAAAACTGTGGAGAACGAATTTGAGTAGATTTTTAAGTTTCTGATTAGCTTAGAGACATGACTAATTCTATGGCAGGGATGCAGGAAGTTCAAATGAGTCTGAAACATTTTATTGTTTCAAAAAGTAAGGAAGTTCTAAAAAGTAATGGAGATCATAAAAAGGACACAGGAGCTAGTTTGACGGGACCCTGATGGCCAAAATCGGGGACAATCTAACCATAAAAATAAATTTAATAGTAACGGATGAGAACTCATTAAATAAGAACCATGGGTCTCTACTAAAGCTAAAGAAATAAATTGCAGAAAAATCTTTTTATTATCATAGAATGTTATATAACAAATGTAGAGGAAAAGATAGAGTTGGAAAAAATCACTATTATGTAAGTGTAATAGTAATAATTGACTCAGGCAACAATCATTAATAAATGCTAAAACTACCTGGCAAAAGTTTGATGGGGAACAGATAATTACACCATTTCAGAGTATTTTCCCACAAATAACTTACCAGTTACAAAGAGAATGTTGTTGATTTTACATGAAAAAACTAGTGGCAGCCATCTGAATTAAGTTATTGAAGAGAACATCACCGGCAATGTAATAAACTGACACTATGTGCCTTTTGGTACTAAGATGCATTAAGGAGACAATATCAACGATGTAGTATTCCTGCCCAATGTTCAGAACAAATGGTGACAAAACATATAAAAAGTTTATATCAAAGACGAGGCTATTAAAAAACTAACCTGTACTCTTCAAAAATATCAGTGTTGTAAAAGTAAAGAAAGATGAGAAACTGATCCAAGTTAAAGGAGGTTAAAGATACATAATAAGTAATTGCAATGGTGATCACAGACCAGATTCTGGATCAAGAAAAACAAATTACATAATGATTGTTTTGGGACAACTGGTGAACTGGAATAAAAACTGTATATTATAATGTTAAAGCAATATTAGATTTTCTGAATTTGGTGACTGTCCTGTTGGTTATAAAAGTGAATGTTTATATTCTTAGAGGTGCTAAACACAAAAACATTTAGGAGGAAGAAAGAGACATAATATGTGAAACCAATTTTCAAATGGTCTAGCATTAGTAATAATGAATATATGAAAAAATATATATGAGAAAGAAGGAGAAAGATATAAAGAAAATATGCAAAATGTTAGTGAGTATAGGTAAGGGTGAGTAGAGATAAGGGGTATGTAGGAGTTTATCCATGCAACTTCCTGTAGATTTGGATTTTAAAAAATAAAGATATAAAAGAAGACATCATTAAATTACTTAATTTTTGCAAAACTCTGAAACTTCTTATTGCAAAGTTGAGGTGTTATATACATTACTGGTGGGACTGCAAATTGGTGCAACCATTCTGGAAAGCAGTATGAAGATTGCTCAAAAAAGAAGGAATGGAACTACCACTTGACCCAATCTTGACCCAATTATCTCACTTCTCAGTTTATACCCAAAGGACTTAAAATCAGCATACTACAGTGATGCAGCAATATAAATGTTTATAACAGCTCAATTCACAATAGTTAAACTATGGAACCAACGTAGGTGTCCTTCAACAGATGAATAGGTAAAGAAAATTACACACACACACACACACACACACACACACAATGTAAAATTATTCAACCATAAAGAAGAATGAAATTATGGCATTTGTTGGTAAATGGATGGAACTGGAGAACATCATACAAAGTGAAATAAGCCAATCCCAAAAAAACAAAGGCTGAAGTTTTTCTCTCTCTGATATGTGGATGTTAACTCACAATAAGTTGGGTGGGGGGGTGGAGTAGGGAAGAATAGAAGTACTTTGGATTAGGCAAAAGGGAATCAAAGGAAGGGAGGGGGAGTAGGAATGGGAAATATAGGAGAATGAATCAAATATTGCTTTCCTATATGCATATATGAATACACGACCAATGTAATTCCAAATCATGTATAACCAGAAGAATGGGAAGTTATACTCCATATATGTATATATCCAAATGCATTCTATTGTGATGTATAACTAATAAGAAGAAAAAAATTTGAGTGTTTGACTTTCTGCAAGGAAAAGTTTCAATATAACCAGAAAATTTAAAAATTGTTACTAAATCCTACTTAAAGTTTTGTGATTTGTACAATTAAATGAATTCATTTATACATACTGAAAGTATCCTTGAAATAGGTTTGTGAGTTCTGCACTACCTTTATAATTTTTCTTGAGTTATGATAACTATAGAAAATTTGGTTACCTGTTAAGCCTCCCAGAGGAAATTTCTTCACCAATATATTTTTTTTTTTAGACATTGGGACCAATAAGCCTTTGCCATAGTGAGTATTTGTGAAGTGTATGCACTCAACTGCTGAAAATTTATTTTGGTGTCACTGAATAAATGTCTTGGGAATATCTAAATCTATCAGAGTACATGAGACCTACTGAAATATCTTTTCTCTATAAGGACAGATTGTTATATTTGTATAACTTCTGGATTTATGAAATAAGACATTTTAATACAAAGAATAACAAAATAAATAAGGGATTATATTAGACAGGATTTTCTAGTTAAATAGAACCAGGAGAGAGAGAGAGAGAGAGAGAGAGAGAGAGAGAGAGAGAGAGAGAGAGAGAGAAGAATTATTTGTTTATATATTTATTTAATTTTTGTCAGAAATTGGCTTACATGATTATGGAGACTAAGGAGTCCCAAGATATGCAGCCCAGAGACCCAAGAAATAAGAAAGCTGATGTTTTTAAGTTTCAGTACAAGTTCAAAGGCAGAACACCAATGTCTTAATTAGAAGATCATCACGAAGAAATCTTTTGTTTTATGCAAGCAATTAGATGATGCTCAGCCACATTGGAGAGGGCAACATGCTTTACTCAGTCTACGAATTCAAATGTCAAGTCGACATCTACAACTAACCACAAGAAATGTGCTTTGTAAAAATAGTTTATGGATGGAATGACCCCTTTACTTCAGAAGTGTGACCTTTATTCACAGCCAAGATTTCCTTTGCATGTTGAACTGCCTCTGATAAATCATTTCTTTTTTCTTCATGTTTGATGGTGGTGTCTCAGATATTTAGAAAACCTCTTTTATACATGCCTGTAGGAGAAAATAAGCTATGATATTTTTGTTCTCCTTCTGGACTGAAGAACCAAGTCCCTTAGCTGCCAGCCCTTTTTAAAATTGTTTTCTCCAGTTGTTTGGTCCAAGGTCATCATCCTATTTGCAGTGATTGAGGAAAATGCTAGACTTTCTCCCTGAAATGGAAACAATTCTGAAAGGTCACTTCTGCTTTGGAGCTCCATAGCATTGCTTGAAATCTTGGTTAAGACTACATAATTAGTCCAGTCTGATCCTCTGCCATCTTTCCCTTCCATCTTATCCTTTCCCCTTCCTTTTAAATGTCTTACACATTTGTCTGGTTCTCCTTCTGGGAACCCAACCTGAATCACAACTGCACTCATGAACTTCTAAGTCATGTTAACTAGAACTCTTAAATAAGATAGTCTGTGATAGAGTGCCCAGCACAAAATATACATGGATTATTTTAAAGACCTAAGTTATCAACAAATAATATATTAGGGTTTCTAGGAAAACATTAATTCAAGGCAGGACATTATAGACAAAGGTTAAATAGTCATGAAATTCCCCAGGAAGGGAAAATAAGGTAGATGGATTTAAATCATTGCAGCATTTAGCTCTTGGTTGATTAAAATTTTATAAATGGAAATAACTTGACTAAAGAGTGTTGGGTGCTATTTTGTAGCAATGGAGCTTGTATTCTTGTGAAGTCCGGACACTCTCTGTTGAGGTTTGCAAATGTTTTCTCCCATTCCATAGGTGATTCTAATATTTTCCTCATGTCTTTTCACTCGCTTGGTTGTTTCCTTTGCTGTATAAGTTTTTAGTTTGATATAATCCTACTTGTCTATTTTTGCTATTGTTGCCTGTGTTTTGGAGGTCATGATAAAAACAATTCCCCAGACCAATGTGAAGTATCTTTCCCCCTATGTTTTCTTTCTCTTTTATTGTTTCACTTAGTTTAATTAGAAGAGTAAAACATATTAAAGAGTATATTGGTGTATAATTTTCCGGTCAACTTTTAAAAATGGATGCCGCCCTGTTTTCTTCTAGTAGTTTTATAGCTTTGTGCCTTATGTTTAAGTCTCTGATACAATTTTTGTGTTGATTTTTATGAATGGTGTGAGATAGATGTCCAACTTCATTCTTCTGTTCATAAATATTCAATTTTCCCAACACTATTTATCTAAGAGACTATCCTTTCCTTGTTGTGTGTTTCTTTTCCACAAAGCTTTATTATGTGGTGCCTTTATTGAAGAGAACTGACAAATGAGTAGTTTTTTTCTGAGCAGTCTACTCTGTTCCATTGGTCTCTAGGTCTGTTTTTACCATGTTGCTTTGATTGCTATGGATATGATGGTTAATGTGAGGTGAAAACTTGACTGCATTAGGTAATACATAGCTGGTAAAATGTTATTTCTGTGAAGGTGTTTCTGGAATAGATTCTCATAGATGTTTCGGTGAGAAACATCTGCCTTCAGTGTGAGTGAGTACCATACAATAAGTTGGGGTCCCAGAAAGAGCAAAAAGATGGGAAAAGACAAATTCATCCTTTTTCTTTCCTAGTACTGGGACCTCTTTCTTTCTGCTCTTGAAGCTCAGAACTTCAGGTTCTCCAAACTTTGGACTCTGGCACCAGGGGTCTGCTCAGTTCTCAGATCTTCAGTCTTGAAGTTATTCCATCCATTTCCCTGCTTCTGTAGTGTTTGAACTTGGACTGAACCATGTTCTTGGCCTCCTTGAATATTCAGCTTTAAGATGGCCTATTGTGGGCCTTCTCAGGCAAGCTCCATAGTCACATGAATTAACTCCTTTAGTACATCATGTATGTAATCAATCAATCAATCAATCAATCATCTATCTACTCTCTTCTTGGTTCTGTCTCCATGGCAAACCATAACTAATACAACAGCACCATAATATGATTTCTCCTTGGTATTTCTGGAGGTTCTATTCTGGGGCTCTCCACAGATCCCAAAGTCTGTGGTTGCTCAAGTCCTCTGTGTAAAATGGGGCAGTATTTGCAAATAACCTACACACATCATTGAATATACTTTAAGTCACCTCTAGATTTCTAATAATACCTAATACCTAATACCATGTAAATGCTATGTAATGCTGCATTGTTTTGGGAATAACAACAAGAACAAAAAAGCTGCACATGTTCAGATGTAGACGAATTTTTTCCTCAAATATTTTCAATCTGTAGTTGAATTGACAGATTAAGAACCTATGGATACAGAGGACTAATTGTATTTTGAAATTAAGTAATGAGATGACTCTAGGTTTGTTAATTATGCTCAAAATTGCTTGGCTATTCAGGTTTTTGTTTTGTATTTTTAGTTCCACACAAATTTTAGAGTTGCTTTTTTGCTTCTGTGAAAAATTTCATTGAAATTTTGATTAGGATTACATTGAATCTGTAGAATAGTCTGGGTTCAATATTAAATCTTTCTATCCATAAACCTGGGATGTAATTCTATTTTACTTGTGTCTTCTTCAAAATTTTCATCAATATTTTTAGAATTTTCACTGTACAAATTTTTCGCATCCATGGTTAAGTTTTTTTTCCTAAGCATTTTACTTTATTTTTGATGCTATTGTAAATGGAATTGCTTTTTTGAGTTATTTTTGCACAGTTATTTGTTAGTACATAGAATACTACTGATGTTTATTTGCATCCTGTAACTTCACTGAATCCATCTGGTAGTTCTAACAACCAAATGAATCAATTACTGAAGCCATTTGGTAGTTTTTCAATAGAGTCTATAGGATTTTATAAAAGTAAAGTCATGACTTCTGAAAATAGTGACAATTCACTTCTTTTTCTACTTGGTGTCTTCTATTTCTTTTTCTTGCTAAGTTGCTCTGGTTAGGAGTTCTTGTACTATGTTGAATAAAAGTACTGAGAATGGGGGAATCCTTTTGTTTTATTTCAAATCTCAGATGAAAAGCTTCATTAAGTATGGTGTTAGCTGTGGGTTTGCCATATATGACCTTTGCTATGTTGAAGTACATTCCTTCTATATGAGCAATTTCTTGAAAGTTTTAATTATGAGAGGAAATTGAATTTTATCAAATGCATATCCTGCATCTTTTGAGATGATCATGATTTTTTTGTTCTTTATTCTGTTAACGTGGCTTACCACATTTTTTGATTTGTGTTTGTTGAATGATACCTGCATCCAAAGTTTAAATATCACAGGTTTGTAGTGTAATTCTTTTATGTACCATTGAATTTAGTTTACAAATATTTCATTAAGGATACTTGCATCTATATTCATTAAGGATATTGGTCTGTAATTTTCTTTTGTCATAGGGTCATTATCTGGCTTTTATATAGGTTAATGTTAACCTTGCAAAATGATTAATTCAACTTTTTTGATTTTATACTTATATTGCTTTTCTTTTATATCTCTATTATATAATATTAAAAATTACTTAACATTAAATTATTTAGTAAAACATAATTAAATAATCTAAGATTAAAATTTAATGACATTTAATTTAAATTTTACTACTTAATATTAAACTTTGACATATTTGCATTATTCTTGTAAATGTATATGTGTAATTTCAGGAGTGTTAACAGTATCATTGCTAACAATTAGATTGCTAGGATTTCTTTTGAACTCTATTTGTCTACATTAGATTCTACTAAATATAGAAAGTTAAAATACTATGTAAAGAAATAATTTTTTTTTTGCATTTATGTCTCTAATTTGATGTACAATTAGGTTTTTCTTTACTTTTTTTCCATATTTTGGAACTTTTGCTTCAATTCTTGTTTCTTTTTTCACCTTTCTGCTCTCTTTCTATATCTATTATTTTTATAACCAGTTGCTCGATAGTACAAAAAGTTCTTTTCGAAATATGATTTGCTAAATAAATACATGATATTTTTCATATATAGAAGATGACATACCAGATACACCATTTTGCACTGTTTTTTTTTTACTTTGTAATATATCCTGGAAATCATTTCATACCAGGGTATTGCAGTATTCTCATTCCTGTCTATGCTATGTAATACTTAATTTATCATAATTTATTTAACCAGTCAGTAACTATTGATGGACATTTGAATTATTTCCAGTTGCTAGTATTAAAAATAATTCTGCAATGAATAACCTTGTATATAAAACATTTCAGAGTTTTGTCACTTTTGGATAGATTCCTAGCTTTGGGATTGCTGAGTCAAAAGTAAAATTCATAAGCAGTTTTTATAGATACTGCCAAATATCTGTGTGGTTGCTCTGTTACAACAAATTATATTGTTAGCTTGAATTTTTGTCAATTTTTAGGTGAAAAGTGAGATCTTCAACTTTATGAGTTAGATTAGCCATCTTCTCATACACTTTATTTCTTCTTCTGTGTTTTATTTGCTCACATTTTTGTCCACATTTCTATTTTTTTCCCTTCACTTTTTAGGATGTCTTTGTATTATAAAATAGTATCCCTTTGTCTATAATGTAAATTATAATCTCTAAGTTTGTCCTTTTTGTTTATTTTTTCTATACATAGTTTATATTTTTTATTTGAGTGTAGTCAAATTTTATTTCATTTATTGTTTCTGAATTTTGAATTTGAGATATTTTTCTAACTCTCAGAATATAAGAAAAATCATCTTCATTTTATTTTTCCATTTGATAATTTCTTTAACTTATTTTAGTTTTATATTTTAGATTTTTGTTCTGTCAGTGTGAAATGAATATCCAGTGTTATATTTTCTTTGGTTTGACACCATATTAAACCACCCATTTTTTTTTACTGACTTGCAATGCTACCTTTGTCGTATAAAATTATGTATTTAAGGTACAGAAGTTCATACAAACATATCTGGTATCATTGCTAGATATTGTTTTTAAATATTTGACAAAACAAATTACTTTCATTTTAAATAATGTCAACTCAAACTCATCCTTGAATTTAACTGTAAATATTTTGTGAGAGGTCTTATTAGAATGCAAATACTACCGATTAAAAACAGAAGTAAAAATTTCAGGATACTAGTATACACAATACTACAAAGATGTATAAGACTCTAATTAGGATCTTATGATTTGATGAAAGAGACAGATATACTAAGAGATTATTTAAATATATTTTTTTTTAATTTGAGGATCATTATTAATCTATGCCCAGCACCTGCAAATGTGTGTGTGTGTGTGTGTGTGTGTGTGTATTCTTTAAAATCAAGATGTAAAGAAACTAAGAAAAACAATTACATTTATTTTATTTTTACTCCTTGATTAGTAGTGTCTTTTGTTCTAATTCTTATTTTCAAGGTAGACCTAAAAGACTACTGATCAAGCTGAGTAGATTAAGAACAATATATAAATATGGAGAGAGAAAATCTCATATATGGAAGGCAGAGCCGAAAGTGAATGGATTTTTTTTTTTTTTTTTTTTGGATTCTGGGACAAAAAGAACTCTGAATTTCATATCTAAGGCCAGAGTCCATTGTGAAATTTTAGCAACTTTGAATCTTTTTCATGTTCAATCTTTTTCATGTTCACCCACTCAGGCAGAGTTCTCCTCCCCCTGGAAAACTGTCTTCCCAGGGTGGACAATGCCAGAATAGAGGGAACACCTTTTAACCACGTGGTCAGATGCACTTGCCTCCTGCTTGAAGCTTTCCCTTTAATCCACTGCCCCTGCCCCACTCATCAGAGTTCAGAAGGGCTTTACTGTGGAGAAAAGAGGGGCCTTGGTTTTCCACAGAAGGTTAATTAAAGTCCAATTTTTCTTTCTTCTTGCTTGATGTTTGAGTGATTAGAAGTACTTTTCCTCATCTGTCAGATGCTGAGGAAACTGACTGGAAAATGGAATCCTGGGACAAAGACATATGAGCCTGTTTCTTCACATGGAAGCATTTCAGGAAGAACTGTGGGTAAACGGATTTCTCCTACAGAATAAATCTCCATCCTATGCTAGCGTTGTATATTGAAATGCTACCCTGGGGGGCAAAGTGATAGAAAGCAATGTTGGAGAGGTGTCTTAGCTAACAATCTTTGTGAGAAATAGCCTGTCATTTCTCAATCAATGTCATTTTCTAGTCCTGCAAGGAAATTATTTGTGGGGAGTGGTTCTCTGACAATTCATATATCATTTTGATCCACCTCTGCTCCCTCGTTTAGGTCAGATGGATTTAGAGATTTAATTAAAGACAGATATCACTTTCAGCTTTTTTTTTTTTTTTGAATTTGATTGGAGTGTTCATATGATCTTTCAGGCCTAGGTTGTATTTGTATTCCTGAAATTACTTTATTAACTTCCTAAAAGTCAGGTTAAAAGGAATATTTGAACACATATCATAAAGCATGATAAAATAATGATTATCAGAGATAGAAAGAAAAATAAAATTGACCACCTAATTAGCAAAACTTGTCTACTTTCACCTTCCACTGTGTTCTTGTCTGAGGGGACAGGAGACCTATTTTTTTCTGTCAACAGTGTACAAATCAATTAATTTTTTTTGATATTTGTCTTAATAAAATAGATAAAGTATAACTATTTCACATTAGTAAGTTTTTGAATATTTATCTTGTTCTTGTGGCTTAATATATTCTTTATTTAACTTGATTTAATCACCATGTCAACTGTGTGAAGCAGGTCCTACTCTAAGATGTGGACTCTTAGGGCTAGGAGAGCTTAATAACTTCTATAAAGCATCAAAACCACTAAGATTTGAACCCAAGTTTATCTGACTTCAAAGCACATGGTCTTTGTAACTAGGCTTAATTTATATGAAAATCCCAGAAAATGTTTAGATTGGAATCAAATTTATTTGGGGTTTAAAATACATGTTAGAAATTTGATGTGGTGTCCTGGAAAATACTGAGAAAAGGTCATAACCAATGAGTTGAGTTCTGAACATCTGGTATAATGTGTGGATACTAAGGACGTGTGTTTAGCTATGTTTATGAATGAATGAAGTTTTGACAGAGAAATTTGTATTTATAAATGCACAGATATACATGTCTATGTGTTCCTGAGCTGATTAATTGACTGTTGCATGTTATAGGTTGGTTATCGGGAATTCAGTTAATGATTTCCTATAGAATCATTGTCGCATGATATGCTTATGTATTAAGATCAACTCATAATAACCCGTGATTTTAAACGATACTATATTTGACCTTAGCCAAAAGGTCTAGAAATGATGGAAAAAATCCACCATTTTATGTGTTTGCTTCTGATCAACAGACTCATGAGTGGTACCTGAAACAGAAAATAAAGAATATGTTGTGGAATAAATAAACAAATAAATGAGCAAAACTGAAGAATAATACCCATCACAGTGAAGATCTAATTGTTATATTGTTGCTTCCATTGGAAAGTACATGCAGAATTCTAAGTTGGAATGTCAGTAACTTCTATCACCTCCATCCTTTCCTGAATACACAAAAGGCTGAATGAAGACCCCTCCTGAGGCCACTGGTTTATTTTCCACAGTTTAGGATCTCTAAAGTAAGCTTGGAATCACTGGGCTGGAATGAGTGACTGAGAAGGGGATCATCTAGGTTGGGACTTTGGTGAAGTGGAAGGGTGTGGTACAGAGAATGTGGAACAGGTGTGAGTGGGAAGTGAAAGGAGGAAAAGAGAGAAGTATTCATTAATGGTGAGGTAGAAAGAACTTCTGTATCTGGCTGGGGAGGCTCTCAGCACATCAAAATTGTGTGTAAATTAGGATGATGTGTGTGTATGTGTGTAATCAAAAAAGACTGATTTTTATTGTAGATCATAAAAATCCATCTCAGCATTTTATAGCTATAGTACAAGCACGTACATTCAAACTTCTCATCCCAAACCATCCATTAGAAACAATTCTCAGGATAGACAGGAGGCTCATCTACACTAGACTAATAGGATTGTTGAATTAGGCAACTTTTTTTAACATAAAAATAAAGAAAATATCCTCCTAATCCACTTTTGATTTATGCATATTTTTTGATAAGAGTTTCACATAAGAAAATGATGACTTGTGAGGAAAATAAAGTCCAATGAAACAGAATACCTCCATGGGAGTACTTAGAGGTAGGCTCACATTTGTAGTATTGGTACTGACACCATAAAATATTCGAATCTGTGGAAGAAGGGGAAGCTATTTTATTTATTTCCTTGTTCTTGTATGTTTCCCAGAAGACTTGAGTTCTCTTAAAATTTGTTTTATACTCCTTTGTGCACTAATAACATCCAGGTTTTGCCGTCTTTCTTAGAATCCTCTCTTTTGACTAATAGCCAAGTCATTTCTTAGTAGAGAGCTTGTTAATAAAGAAAGGTTTTTAATCTTTTCAGTCCATGAAGATACAATTTTCTTTTCTTTTTTTTGTGTGTGCATTACAGTAGCACTTCTTACAGAAAAATGTTGCAGACAGCCTTTCAGGAAGGGCACATATCTAAGTCCCAAACTACTGAAGTGCACTCAGTGGCTCTCAAGGTGGAATTATTCTTATCTGGAGTATCCCAAGTACAGGTTCAATTTAAAGTTTCCCTTGTGGGTTCTTCTGAAGTAAATGAATTAAAACAAGGGTCTTTGAGTTTCTCATATTTTCTTCATATTCCCTTTCTTTTGGAATATATTTCTGCTTTAATCAGCAATCATTCGACTGTCACCAAAATAAAACGCTAAATAATTTTAAGCAAAACTAGAAGCATGTTGAAAGGATACAGTGACCCAATAAAAGAAGTGAAGTCAGACTTCACCAAGAGGAGGAGTCAGAAATGGAGTCATTTGGATGTGCTTCAGTCTTGCTCTCAGCATTCTTCTCTCTGGGCCCACGTGTGTCTCTGCACTCTCCTCCCCTCTGCTCTCTCTCCTTTTCTCTCCATCAGTGTTTTGACTCATGCATATCTTGGAAAAATAGCCTTCCCAGACTCTGTATTGTCCACTCTATTTCATGCTGACAATGTGGAACTGCCAAATACATTTCTGGAAGAGAAAATCTGGTTGGATTGATTCAAGTCAGTTTTCTACTCCTGGTTCAACCATCTGTGGCCAGAGAGAAGGCAGAGCCATGGCTGCAAGAGTCCATTACTGATGGTTGCTGGGAGGCACATTTCACAGAATAAAAGAAGCTAGCATTTCTATAACATTTGCTGTAAGCCACACACTGTGTTAAGTGTTTTTCATATGTCAGCTCATATACTAGGAAAGGCATTGGCTGGACTAGGTCTTGGATGGTGTCTACAGCGTTTTAGCTCTTCTTGGGGTCTGGGCAGCCATCTTAGAGATTATTCCCTTATGAGTGGTCAGATAATACCCTAATGTAACTTGTTTGTGACCTGTATTTAAAGAAAAGAAATTCTTGAATGAATTAGTATATATTGGGTAGCCTGTGATTTTTTATTTTTAGTCTCTCCAATTCCAGGTTTGTCTTGGTATTCTTAATCATTTTGTATGTCTCATCTAGTCATAAAAAAAAATTCCTAGAGATGGTGGGCTCCTTTTGCTGGGTCTCATGTACTGATGGCACAGAATGTTCCATGTCAAGAATAAGTTCTTGGAAATCAGAAGAAGGTATAAATCCAAGCAGTTGTTTCTAGCTTTGGAAACTTGGTCTAATCTTTTAACTTCTTTTACTCTTGGTTTCCTCAATTTAAGATGTAGAAATGGTGTGTTAAATGTGGGATTCAAAATAATGTTTATAAAGGACAAAGTTCATAGTGTGTCTTTGGTGAATCACACAAAATGATATTTCTCACTATATACAGATGTTCTTTGACTCATGATGGGGTATAGGAACAAAAACAATTGAAAATGCCATATAATGAAAATTCACTTAATACACTTAACCTACAGAAGATTACAGCTCAGCAATGCTGTTTTAAAATATTTTTCTTTTCTTTCTTTTTTTTTTGTGGGGGTGGGTGCTGGGGATTGAACTCAGGGGCACTCAACCACTGAGCCACATCCCCAGCCCTATTTTTTATTTTATTTAGAGACAGGGTCTCACTGAGTTGCTTAGTGCCATGCTTTTTACTGAGGCTGGCTTTGAACTCATGATCCTCCTGCCTCAGCCTCCTGAGCTGCTGGGATTACAGGTTAAAATCTTACCCTTTGGAAAAACATTGCATCATTCTGGTTTGTTTGATCAAAGTCATGCAATTTGTGCTTTTCACCATATTTGATCATGATAGGCATTCGTATCAGTGAAGGAAAATTATTTCCTGATTATGTCAGAAAAACTGACAGTAAGTCAATTTCTGTAGTATCAAAATAGATTAATCATAGACTTAGAAGGAAATGAATTTGGATCTTTGAAGAAGATCCTGATAAAAATTTTCATTCCTGATAAAAATACAAAGCAGAAAACAGAGTGGTCACAGAGGCTTCCTATAATCCAAGGCAACATACAACATTGTGTGCACCTTTGTCAGGATTGCTTTACTTTTCAAAACAAGAGCAAAGTTTGGGAGTCCAGCTTCTATAAAGTAGCAATTGCCCACAAGTGAAATTACCACCTGGGAAAACTTGAGATAACAGTTGAATTAACGTTTCCAAAAACATTTGCTTTCTGTAGGAATGGGGGAATACCCTATATGAATCTATTATTTTGACAACTTCTGGTTTGGGACCCGAATTGACAGCATGATCTTTCAACTTGGCTGCATAGATGTACTGAGCCATTTTGAAGAGTAAAGAGACTGAGCATGTAGGATGGCTGATCTGACTCACTCTTTCTGCATCTGGTTCCCACAGCCCTAGACTAGAGAATGCCAGCCCCCTGCACTATGGGTTTCTGTTTCTAGTTGGCTGTGGGGGCGTCTTTAAGGGAACCTAGGTCTGAAGACCCTACTCACCTTTACCCTCTCCATGGTCAGGACCTTGTTTATATCCAGTTACCAATCTCTTCTTGTGGGCCCATTACTGCTTTATTTTAATAGCTGAGTTTATGTGATATTATCCCCTGGATTTCTGTTAATTCTGTAACCCTGCCTTGCCCCATCTCAACCTCCCAGGGACTGAAGTGCAGGACCCAAATCACAGTGACCATGACCACATACTTGCTTTCTACCCATCTGCTAACTGACTGCAAGATTTTCTAGGTACCAGGCCTCAGCACCTCTGAAGTGACAGAAATTGTTCCCGTGTTGTTCAATATTGTGTCTCCAGGATTCTGCATGGAGCCTGGCACACACTAGGTATCCAGTGCTTTTATTTTCCATGCTGTTAATAACTGCTCTAGTCATCTGTGTTGCTCTGACTAATCCATCTTACCGGGTTCTGGTTATCAAATGTCTAACCCTCCCTCTGTTGATTGATTCCCAATACCGACATACATAATTTAGTTGGAGTACCACGCTAATGCTAATTATTATTCATAGAAATACTTAGCACTTTTCATCATCGAAATGTCTTCCAATTTTAGTTAATTAATCAACCACAGATTTGTGTGGAGGTGACTATAAAATCTGATGTGTGATGATAAATCATTGCAGAATAGCAAGATAGCTTTTAATAAGAAAGAGATGAATGTGAGGATAATTTCAGATTAACTATTATAGGAAAGTCAACCTGAGCAGTGTGTGGTGTCCCCTATAGTTTTTCAGATTGATTGGCTTTGCATGATGGGTGAGGGACACTTGGGTTTATTCTTTAACCCATCAATACAAATGTCTTGGGCGATTTTATTAACCTAAGACATTTTGATTTCCTTTTTTTGGACAACAATTGTAACTATATCAGAAAGCTCTGAAGATTAAGTAAAATAACATGTAAAACACCAAATACTGTGTTTGGCATATAATAAGGGCTCAGTGGATACTCAATCACTATATAGCTTCATAAACTGCAGCTCAAATAATAAAAAATATAAAACATCCTGGAATTTTAAGCATGGCAATTTACTTTTTAGTACACACAAACAGTGGAAAGGCTTTGGAGCTAGAGGATGTGGGTAGGAGCCATGTCCACATGTGAGCTCCAAATATGAATGTCAGCACATCTCTGCATGGTCAGGTGGCCCAGCTCCCCCAGACACGATCCACATGGAATACAATGGAAATAGAGCACCCTTGAGTTTGACCTCATTTCCTGGCATCTCCATTTCCTTGAGATAAAATATGCATATTAATAATTACTTTCATGACCATAAGGATTAATGAGAACGATGCTTACAAAGCTCAATGCCTAGCATGGGATAGGTATTTGATATGTACTTACCATTATTATTTTGGGAGACTAAAGATATGTAAGATATTTAATTCCATGTATAGACTTAGATCTAAAGTCCCTTTTAGCTGATGAATATTAAAATATATTATTACTAATTTGGTTTTGGAAAAAAAAAACACCCCATAGTATTTAGAGCTAGGAAGGCCTAAAAAAATTTCCACTTCATAAAAAGTTCAGATGAATCTTTAGATAAATGTTTTTTTTTTTTCAGTTCACATTTTTTTTCTTCTCTAAGTCTTTGGAAATCTGGTTCACATGAATCTTTCACTCTATTGATGTATAGATTAACTTTCTTCATTCTATTTTGGATCTTTTCAATCCAAAGCTTTCTGTGGTAAAATTCCATTTTCTTTTAACTTAAATTCTTCTATTTATATCTGTATGTCTCCCTGATAACATCACTACCATCTTCCATACTTTAACTTTTGTTTTTTGTGTGTGTTCACCCTCTGCATCTCCATTGCATTCTCTCTAAGCAAATTCATGAGTTCTGTTTGTGCCAAGTCATTCCCAGCTCAGGGTGGACTGATGCTGTGTGGAAGGAGCTTCGCCAAAGCTCCAGAGGGATCTGTGGCCAGGGAGCTGGGGCAGATTACTCACAACACCATACAGTGCCCCTGTCCATACACCACCATACAGCACCTGCTGCCCCTGTCTACTGCATGCCTGTTCACTGGACAAGGGTGCTGGCTAAAGAGGTAGTGGGGGATAAAACCCATTCTGCATGCCACTTTCAGAGCTATGTTTGATTTTGAGATGGGAGGTGAGGTCACCTTTATCTGATTCATACAAAGATGTCACCTAGTACATTGGATGGAAGGTTTATATCCCAGCACCTTCAATTCACATGTTAAAATCTTAACCCTAAGTGACAGTATTAAGAGCTGGGGAATTTGAAAGATGATTTGGTGGTCATGAAGGTACAGCCCTAAAGAATAAGGTTAGTGTCCTAAAATAGACCCCAAATAGCTCTCTTGTCCTGTAACCATGTGAGGACATACTGAAAAGATAGCCATCTCTGAGCCAAGAAACATCCCTCACCAGACTCTGAATCTGTGAGCATCTTGATCTTAGACTTTTTAGTTTCCAGAACTCTGAGAAATAAATTTCTGTTGTTTCTACAATTTACAGTATTTTGTTAGATGTAGACACTTGTATTAGTTGAAACTGCTTCTTCTTTTTCTTTCTTTCTTTCTTTTTTTTTTTTTTGAATTTGCACAAAGAGAAAAATTTAATGTTATTTCACTCCACTTTATGGGCTTATCAGTATTCAGAATGTGTTGTGCACCTTCCTCTGCTCTGTTGCTCAAATTCTTTCTTTCCTTTATCTACTGTCATCTCTACTGTCCAATCTACCCCAAACTGAAAAGCTTATATTCTTTATAAAATTTTTATAAATTTTATGTCCTATTGAGTCATGCCCTTGCATAATTTGCTTCCCTTCATTGTAGGCAAAACTTGTGATTTGCTTGCAATCAATAAAATATGGCACAGGTGATGGGAGAATTGTTTCTTTGGTTACATTGTTCCAGCAGACTGGGAAGGAAGACACTTCTTTCTGGGAGAAGTGAACTGCCATAGAGTGAGACAGCCTGTGAGAAGGGTATGTGCCATGAACTGAGATGGGTGGAGAGGTTCTAGAAGCTGAACGCAGCCCACAATGATAGCCAGCAAGAAAACAAAGACCAACAGCTGAAAAAACCCGAATTCTTCCAACATTTGCATGAGCTTGAAAGACCACTGGGAGCTCTAGATGAGAACATAGTTCAGGAGATATCTGGATTTTGTAATAAGACCCTGAGTAGAGGTCCCAGTTGAGCCTGGGTACATGCCCCCAGAAACTGTCAGAGAATAAATGGGATTGTTTTAAGCGGCTAAATTTGTGATAATTTGCTGCACAGCAATAGAAAACTAATATGAACCTCTTTCATTGGACATATCAAGCAAATATGATGGTAGATAGGAATCTACCATATCACACACTATGATGGTAGATGGGAATTCTACCATCATATGTGTGTTAACAGTGTTTTATTTTTCTAACACTCTTCTTACACACTATATTGTTGTTGGGTGTTGATTTGTCTCTTTATTGTGCCTGGTTTAATAATCCTAGATTATTTACAGACAATTTGGCAAAGAATGGAGGCAAGTAAATCAATGCATAATTGCAGAACATCACAGAAGCTAAGAAAACTACTTGGCCAGATAACACCTCAAAGTCTCACTTTTTGTCCAATTCAGAGTAGCTGGATATCACTACCAGGTGTTTTTTTTTTTTTAATTTTCTTAAGTGCATATCATAAGACTATATGCTATTGTGTCCACAGTAGAAAATGAGAGGTTAAAAAGGCATAGTTTAGTAGACTGTAAGAGAAAAACTTCACAGATTAGCAAAAATTTTTTTATTTATACGAAAAATGTTCAGCATTGCCATGAAGTTCTTTTAGAAGGATGACATATAATTTTTGACTTTGTATATGAGAAAATATGAAAGAATTGTCAGATTATCCCCAAATCAACATCTTGCTTTCATCATAACCAAGCACACTGTATTCACCTTCACACAGTATTTTTGATAAATTGAAATGAAAAAGTTATTACTTCTGCTGTTTAGTATTTTAAATATTCAAACTTTCCCTTTAGTGCATGAGTCCATCATTTTTCAAGTTTTCATTTTGATCATTATGGTCCCAATAAATGAACCTATTTCATTGCCATCAAAAGTAAAAAGAACTTTCTAGACTACAGAATCAAAAAAGATTATGAATAATTATTCATATAAGCTAAGTCTGCAGAGCAATTCACTTTGATTTTTACTGTGTCTGCAAAATTCCTCCTGTGATTCTGCTATAATAGGTCTATGCTTCCAAATATAAAACATAGAAATAATCTGATTTTCAAATGGAAAAAGATAGAGAAGAACTGCTTACAGAAGTCATAATGTCTTATCAAGTGCATTATTCCAAGTTACATCTTATTTTACTCTTTATCTCTGTATCTTGTCCATAATTTAAGAATTATGGACATGGGATTCTAAGCCCTTTTATTTGGGGCCATTTGTTTGAGTTTTCCAGGGTTACACTGGCATGCTTGCATCTGGCATCCTTTGTGATCACCTTATTTGGGTCTATTAACTTCTAATGTCCTCATTCTGTTTGCGGACATCCACTATTGGGCTTGCGCTCCTGGTTTTCTCTTCTTTTATAAATGATTGCACATTGAGGTTTCTTCTTTCCCAATACCAGTTGTCTGTGTCTGTTCTTGTTTCTTCAGCTTTCTTTAGGAAAATGGCTAGCAATTCAAGTAATTTAATTTATTCTTAGAAGTTAATGGTTCTTTTTTCTAGGATGAGAAACATTTATGCATTTTAAGATGACATTTTAAAGTTTGCAGAATACTTTTCAGGTAACCTGATAAGTAGATATATCTTTCTATTTTGCAAAGGAAGATGTTAAGTGACTTTACTAAAGTTAAGTAAGTTAGTAGGAGAAAAATCCTTGTTTTTTGATTCAGGGCCTTTTGCATATGTGATCACTGTCTTGGCTAAGATTATGCATTTTTAGCCAAAGAAGAGAATAATGTAATTTCAGGCAAGCTATTAGTTCAGTGGGGGTTTTTATTATTAGACAATCCTCTTGCTACCCTTCAAATCATGTCACTGTGTCAATGCCCTACTTTGCTTTTACTGGTTATTCTTATTTAGCACTATGCATGGCTGTTACCTTGTGATGTTAAAACAAAAAAAGCAGATGCTGGCATCCTGTTTTGGACTGAATGAATCAATACTTCCAGTAGATAGGGAAAAAATTGGTATTCTAAAAAAGTTGTGATTATGGTGCCTATCCCTGGTTAAAAATCATTTACACAGATCATGACAAATACTTAACTTGGGTCTCATTTTGTGGCATAGGGCCAAGTGACAATCTGGTTCTAACTTCAGTCTAACTCATGGTTAGGCTGTCTCCCCTAGCAGGCTTTCTCATACAAGATATAACATAAGTCACAGTGGTGTAGTTGTCTTCTGATCAATTTAAGCATGCAATAAGGTATGAACGCCATACAGAAGTTGAGTCCTGGTATTTACTATTAACCAAAGTGGATTACTGGACAGTAGGATAGCTTGAATAAAAGAATTTAGAAGTAATTTATTTTTACAATTTTAGAATTCTCCCATAATTTAGAAGGCTAAGAATTTATTAGATAGGGTCAGTGGAGGTATAAATTGTGATTGGATGTATCTAAGAATTAACCCAATACTTTAATTTTCTTTTAATCTGGTCAACCAGTAATTTCCTTTTCTTCCCCTCCTCTTTAAATGGATGAATGCTATTTATTTAAGAGAAGAATAATTTGTTACTGCTGTGTAAGAAATCCTTAAAAAGTGTATTGACAAAACATCTCTCTCTATATATGTATGTTATACACATACATACATATATATGTATGCAAAATTCTGTGAGTATGTATGATAATGATTCTGTGAATATTCTAATGATTCTGTATGTATGCTAATGATTTTGTGAGTCAGCAATTTAGGCTGTACTCAGCTGAGAAGTTCTTTCCTAGGTCATTCACTTGATTCACTTGGTTGCCTTCACTAGTGGCTTAACTGGGATTGCATTGTCTAAAATGGCCTTGGGTGAGGTGATTAGAAACTGGAAAGCTGGGGTGCTCTGCTTTATTCCAAATGGTCTACCTAGTAGATTTTTTAGGTTTATGCATATTTGGTACACATTGGATTTGAAAAAAGAGAGCAAGTTCCAATGTATAAAAGTTACTTAAAAATCTTAGCTCATTTCATGCTTGCTAGTATTATCTTAGCCAGAGCCAGTGAAATAGTCAAACTCACATTCAAAGGATGGAGAAAAAACCTTCACCTCTTGTAGAAGGACAGCAAAGTATGTGTGCATGCAGAAATGGGTGAGATTATTGCAGTAATTTCAGCGAATAACAACATACCATAGAAAGTAAAAACTGATATGCAATTATTTATGCAGATATTAAAATGAAAAATATTCTGAGAATAAAAAAACAGCCCAGAGGAACAGAGCAGGAGATTCTAAAATTAATTGAAGCATTTATTCTAAGAATTGAGCATATTTGAGTTTAAGTTAATTTAATACTGTACATTGCTATACTCAAATCTTGCTTTTCTCCAAAATAGTTTTATACATTAAGAAAGATTATATTGAACATCATCTAAATACTTGAGCTCTGAGGCATATCAGGCCGTGAGTTGTGTTAATTTGTACAAAATGAAAGTTTGCACAAATGGTCAAACATAATTTCCAACCTAGACAATTTTGTCACAATTATGAAATGTTATATTAAAATATGAGTGGCTTGCTTGAGCAAACTAGAAATATGTCACCAGTTCAGTGCTCCAACTGAGAAATGAGCAGTATTTACTCTTGAAAACTTCACTCAAGTAATGAGGCACATTAATTCAGTGCAGGATTTCAGTTACTGCTCTGAATTTAATCTGATCTTTTAATTCTCCTCTGCCTATAAAATATTCATGGACTCGGGTTTCATGCATCCCATGTTTCTGGTAAGCGCACACCTTGCTTCTAATTTGAGGTATATTTAAGAACAAAACAGGCAAGGAAAATGCTTGATCTTGCTCTAAAGTACAAGGCACCTGACCAAAGAGCTCATTATAGCCAGAAAATGCCTTATGTGAATTTTTATCGGAATATTTTACAATAGTCTACTTACTTTCAAATTAAAATACTGTAAAACTACTCGTTTTTTTTTTCTTTTTCTGTTATAATTCCTGGTCTGGCTTGGATATGACTTAAGTGTGTCCCCTAAAATTTCATGTGCTGTGGGCTAGGTCCCAATGTGATGTCGCTGGATCTTTCAGAGTTGGGTCCTAGTGGGAGGTGATTAGGTCGTGGGGGCACTACTTGTCCCAGAACTGGGTTAGTTCTTGAGAAAATAGGTTAGTATAAAGCAAGGCCATCCTACGTGGTTGGCCTTTTCTGCATGTGGCTCTTTTTCTTTTCATTTCTGTCATTTTAATGTGGCAAGGATGTCTTTGCCAGATGCTGGTGACATATTGTTTGGACTTCCTGCTCACTGGGATTATGATTGCAATAAACCTCTTGTATTTATACATTTCTCAGCATTATACATTTCTCAGTTTGTTCTAGCAACCCCAAATAGACCAAGACACTTCCCAAGCTCTGACATCTTCCATTTCTGTTACTATGGTTAGCCCTCTTCTCTCTTGCTTCCCATACTTCTCAGAACTCATTTCAGTTTATCCTATCCTTTAATTCCACTCATAGGCTACCCATATCTGCCCTTTAACTAACCTCTTCCTTTTTAATCTAATCTTTAGTTTACTGCTAGAAACTTTCTTGCATCTTCAGACTCTTAACTTCCTCAATGGAAATATAACTTCTCCAAAATAACACTATCTAAATCTAATATATAATATATATGTGTGCATAGATTATATGTGTATGCATGTATGCATGTATATGTATATATGTATATGTATATAATTTTTGTGATTCTTGTGAATCTAAAAAGGCTCAACATCTCAATATCTTCAGTTATTTACTGCCATTGCTTTACTTGGATATTGTGTCCATTGTACTGCTCACATTATGCTCTTCATGTTTCTTCATTTCTCTCACTAAATCATGAGCATCTTAAGTGTTCATGCTAAGCATGAGATAGGTGCTGAATCAAAGTTCCTCACTCAACATCCTGCCAGTGACCTTAGCTTCCACTCCTAGATACTGTCCATCATCACCTTCATATCCTGAATTTTGTCATTAACCATCCAGCCCTAGCTCATAGATGGCTAAGATTTTATTTAACACTCATTTGAGATTTCTTCACAGCTGCTAAGTTTTATTCTTACTTTACTCATGAATAGGTGTCTTCTCCCTTCTCCTCCGCCTACTTTGGCTAAGAGTATCAAGAGCAAGAACCAAAATGTCTGAAGCTCAGTTTTCCATACCACATGATAGCTGAATGACCTTTACTAGCTTCTTTGGGCCTCAATTTCATTTTTTTTTTTTGTACAATGGAAGAAAAATAATTTATTTCAAAAAGAAAAGTAAATTCCCAAAGGATGGAGTGGAAGTCTTGGTGAGGATTATTGAATAAAATTTCTTTCAAGTATTTTTTTTTAATCTGTCAGTGAACCTTTTATTTTTTATTATATATGGTGCTGAGAATCGAACCCAGGGCCTCACACATGCGAGGCAAGCCGTCTACCACTGAACTACAACTCCAGACCATATTGCATACAGTTTTATAGAAGTTATAATTTGCTGCTATGAGAACAAAATAAACATTTTTTAGCAAAGTACCAAAATGCATATTCATCATGCATGCACAGCCACATGGACAATGCAAAATATTGATCAGTATGTGGTCATAAGGACAGTTCTTGTTAGTCTCAACATTTCAGGCTTAATTAGAATCTACTACACAAACTTTGCTGATTAGTAAATGAGTTAGTATTTGGAAAATACCTAGGCATATGGGTTTCTTTACCTTGTTGTTTCCTGTGGTACCATTTTGAAGTGCAAGATTTTCTACAGTATCCTTTCTTTGCTTTTGTTTTTGGATGGCATGGTATTGTGGAGGAAAGCCATTGAGTGGTGAAACGATTTATTTCACTAAACATTAATTAATAATACTTAATTTCAACTGGGCTTGCCTCACGATTTCTTCTCATTTGTATCATAGACCATTCTTCCTGGCCTGTCTTCCTTCTCCTCAGAGGTCTCGTCTCATCCTCTCTATTTATTCAAGTCCATTGATCTAATGAAGTAAATTTGTGTGTTTTTACTGAACTTATCAGCTTTTCCTAAAGATAGCTACCCTTCCATCTGGGATCACTGTTTTTGTTTTTTCTTTTAATTTTTTTTTAGTTGTTGATGGACATTTATTTTATTTTATTTATTTATTTGTATGCAGTGCTGAAAATCGAACCCAGTGCCTTATACATGCTAGGCAAGCGCTCTACCTCTGAGCCACAACCCCAGCCCCTGGATCGCTGTTTTTAATTAAGGGCACTGTCTGTTTCCAGGTAAGTTATAGAGGCAATTAAAGTTTTCTGGGATTTTATTTTTAACTGTGGTAAAGTATGCATAAATTTTACCATCTTAACCATTTTGAAGTTAAATAGTTCAGTGTTATAAAGTACATTTACATTGTTATGCAACCATCACCACCATTCATCTCCAGAACCCTTTATCTTGTAAAACTGAAGCTTACTCCCCATATTCCCTTTCCTCCAGCTCCTGAGAATCTCTATTCTACCTTCAATCTCTATGAATGCTCCCGGTACATAAGGCAAGTGAAATCATATGGCATTTGTCTTATTGCAACTGGCTTATTCCACTTAGAATAATGTCATCAAGGTTTATCTATGTTATAGCATGGACCAAAATTTTCCTTTCTTTTAAGTCTGAATAACCTTACATTGTGAATGTGTGTGTGCGCGTGTTTATCACACTTTCTTCACCCATTGACCTTTTTGGGTACATATATTTTTCAAATCCTTCTTTTAATTATCTTGGAAATATGCCTAAAATTGAAATTGCTCAATTATATCATAATTCTATTTTTGTTTTTTTATGAGGAACTTTCATACTTTTTTCTATAGCAGTTATAGCATTTTATATTTCCATTAATTTTTAAAAATCATTTTTAATTTTTTTAGTAGTAGCCATCTCAATTGGTATATGGTTGTATATCGATGTGTTTTGGAGTTGTATTTCTCTATTGATTAGTGATTCTGAAAATATTTTCATGTGTTTTTGGATATTTGTGTATTCTTTTTTAAAAGTAAAATTCATTCTGTGTCCCATTGCTTATCAAATCCTATTCTCTCTCATAAGAGACATTTTTTTGTGTGTGTGCTATCCCTTCAGGTCCAGTCTTGACAACCTCATCTGCACTAGTCTTTAGTGAATTCCAGCTGATACCTTTTTAGCCTGTCCTGTATTTTTCTCTCATCCTAGGATTCCTCCCCACCTGCTCCAGATCCAAGTCTCTTGGCAACACAACCTGCCTGGAGTCTAAATATTAAAGGTACTGCTCATGCCCCATTATTTCATGAACTATGGAGAAATTACTGAGGTTTTCATAAGACACTAGATGTATTGTGCAAATTTTCTGGAGAAACAGCCACTGGCTTTGAGTAAAGAAGAGGGCCAGGCATACTTCCCAAGGAATAAGAAGCAAAGAAAAATCTAGTTTCCACATTTGTGTGGGCTCTGGAAATGTTTCCTTTGTATTTCATAAGATGGCCTGAGGAAGTAGGTATTCAGATATAAAACCCACCTTTCTTATTCTGAATACTTGAGTGTGAGATGGTTTAAAGGAAGTTTTTGATTTTATCTGTTAGGTCTTCATGAAACAGTTGCCTTTGAAGTTTCCAATACCAAGAGATGTTGAATACCTTGGTTTTTAAGATGATCCACTTTCTGAGGGTTGTTTCTATTAGTAACACATATTGTGATTGGAAAAAGGAATATTTATTTATTATTTATTAATTCATTTAAAATGCTTTTTTGCTTGTCTACTGTATACATGGAAAAAAACCATTAGGTGAAAAACCAAATTATTAACAACTCTTCTAATGCCCAACCCCTCCTGTCTTCTATACCACAATATGGGTAAATCAAAACACAGGCCCAGGGTAAAATATATTTTGCTCTATTTTTTTTTTCAGAGTAACAAAATTATTTCTAAGCCATACTAATTATAACTTTAAGTAAAACTAATTAGACCTGAAAAGACTTCATACTTGAAAAGAGCAGCCAATACTCCTGATTCTCTGGCAATTGTGGGCCAGAACAAAAGATAGTAGGTCATTTATCTCTATCATGAGCTGAGATTGTTCCAGAGCTGTTTCCAATCCTCTACATGTAGCAAAGGTTGAAGAGATTATTTCTAAACATAGACTGTTGACAAGTTCTGAGACTAGGTTCAGACAAATGAAGTTTTGTTCTATGAATGTACAATATTGTTTTGAGTGCTTTTGAGGACACACACAAACAGGCACAAATATAAAGTCTCATCTTTTATTCGAGGGGGTTACAATTTGGGTACAAAGGAGATAATACAAGCAAAAACACATTAGTAAATAATTGTTCCAATTTTTGTAATTAAAATAGTGTGGTAATGATGCAGGAGAAGATAAATAAGTAGAGCCAAATAGTTTACAGAAGGACCAAAAAGTACATCAGAGGATGTAATATAGCACCGAGGTGAGATTTCCATCAGTAGGAAAAAAATGAAATTGTCTTATTAAATTATGTTGGGATAACAACTATTTGGAAAATAACTGTTGATTCTTTAGCTTACTAGATACAAATAAATCCTAGGTGATCTAAGATATAAAATTGTAGCAAAGAAATAATAAAAATATTAAAAGAAAATATGGAATTAAAAAAACTGATTTTGGGGTACCTAAAAGCTCTCCTAGTGTATATGTGAGGCAGGGACTCTTGTCTTTTAACTTAAAAAAATAACTTCAAATATTTCTCATCTCTAGCATTCTCCCTACCCTTTTTCTTTGAAGTGCTCATTATTTCTTGTATGTACTCTGTTACCTCCTACCCCTATACCTAGGCTCTTGATACTTGTTCCAGCTTGAATGCCCTTTTCACATTCCTTTCCAACCAAGTTCTTTTCATTTCTAAGACTTGGCTGAAGCAACCATCACCTCCTCCAGATCTTCCCGGAGGGCCAAATGTTCCTCTTCAAAGCTTTTATAGAGTTTTTACTTAACTATCTGATGTTAAATTGTCACTTTAAGTATCTCTTACTGGACTACAGACTTTTCAAGGGTAAAGGCAGAAACTTAGTATTGCAACCACAGAGGTGGTAGATGTTTAATAAATATTTGATGATATTTGAGTCATTACAAATTGGTATTGATGCAAGTCAGTACCTAGGTTTTATGGACTCCTATCAGTGCCTAGATAAGTTGAAATCCACAGTGAGCTGGGTGGAAACACTTTTCCCATTCCTCTTCTAGAATTCTGGATATTTCCTTTGTTAAAATTTTTTCAATATACTAAGTTACCTAGGTTAAAGCTGAACTCTAAACAAATGTGTAATTGAATTCTTTAGTATATGATTAAGAATTATCAACTTTGGTTTGTTATGATGTCTGTGATTGCTTCCTATTGATGTAATTTTTTAAAAAGTAATTTGCAATTTATATTATGGAGATCTATCTGTTTTTGTATTGAACTTAAGATGAAGTTAAAAATGTTAATGTATAAACATGACTGTACGACCAATGTGATTCAGCAACCTGTACACTCAGAAAAGGAGTAATTATACCCCATTTGATTAAAATGTATGATATGTCAAGATCACTGTACTGTCATGTGTAACTAATAAAAAAAAGAAAGTATAATTTAACTGCTGCATTTATTGTTTTTATTTTTATAATGTGTTATGAGACATGAAAGCTTAAATATTTCTTTTATGGAAAGACTTATATAATGGAAGTATAAAGACTTTGGAACCAATGAGCCAATTATATTGGTTAATCAAAAACTGATGAAAAATGTGTTTTGAAGAAGGCTCAATTTGAAATCTGGGATTTTACTGACTAGGGTTTCCCTTAATCTGTAGCTTTCCTGGTATATTCTACAAAATTGTTTCAAAGTTAAGTAAAAGAAGATTTATATAATGAGTGACTCTAGTGAATCCATTTGCCCTGGAAATGGCGTAACTTGGAGTAGAGTGACAATAGAATTGGTTTCTGCTAAATGATGTCACATATTCCAGAATTGCTGACTTTTATTCCTTTAATTTGAAGTGGGTAATGAAAGAATTGGAAGCTATTCCAGTTTCCTTCAGCATGCAATTTGAAGGAAGCTACAAATGGAAGTGAAACTACAGATGTATAAATAACTTCATTTTTGGATTTTCACATATTATGCATTGCTCATATCAGAATAATTTGCATTTCATGTGCTTCTTTTGGAAATTGTGGAGTCGAAGTTGTCAAAACAGTTAAAAGTTACTTTGCTAAGAACAAACTGAACTGGAAAGAAATCTCATCTACTCTGCCTATGGAGAGAACACTTGGAGTGGCTTGGAAATATATCTAGTTTTGTTGACTTGATGAAGAATGGTATACATTATTTCTACCAGTGTACATCACATCAAAGATTCTGAGAAGAATCCCCCCAAAATCTTTGTCTATGTGCTGTGAAAGTCATCTACTTTAGAAAACTAAGCATTTTGAGTCAATACATCTTTAACTAGTTTGCTTGGAAATGGTAGAATAGAAATGTACTTTTAAAAATGAACCGTGTAGTTTTGATTTGCATTTCTCTAATTGCTAGAGATGTTGAACACTTTTTCATATATTTGTGGATAAATGGTATTTCTTCTTCTGTGAAGTGTCAGTTCAGTACCTTAGCCCATTAATTTATTGGGTTAGAATGGCAATCATCAAGATTATAGGCAACAATAAATGTTGGTGAGGATGTAGTGAAAAAGGTGCACTCATACATTGCTGGTGGGACTGCAAATTGGTGCAACCACTATGGAAAGCAGTATGGAGATTCCTCAGGAAATTGGGAATGGAACCACCATTTGATCCAACTATCCCACTCCTTGGTTTATACCCAAAGGACTTAAAATCAGCATACTATAGTGATGCAGCCACATTGATGTTTATAGCAGCTCAATTCGCAATAGCTAGACTGAGGAACCAACCTAACTGTCCCTCAATAGACAAATGGATAAAGAAAATGTGGTATATATACTCAATGGAATATTACTCACCTTTAAAGAAGAGTAAAATTATGGAATTTGCCAGTAAATGGTTGGAGTTGGAGAATATCATGCTAAGCAAAATAAGCCAATCCCACAAAACCAAAGGCTGAATGTTTTCTCTAATATGTGGATGCTAATTCACAATAAGAAAGTATAATTTAACTAGGGAAGGATAGCATTACCTTAGATTAGGTAGAGGAAGTGATGTGAGTGTAGAGGAGGGGATGTGGGATATGAAAGATAGTAGAATGAAACAGATATTATTACTTTATATATATATATATGTGACTGCATGACCAATATGATTCTGCAACATGTACACTCAGAAAAATGAGAAATTATATCCCACTTATGTGTGATACATCAAAGTGCATAAATGCCTACTTTGATGTATAACTAATTAAAACAAAAAAAATTAAAAAATGAACCACGTAATATATACTTATATTTCATATAATATATGGCATTGTGGGAGGCCATGGCTCTTTGTGACCACCATTTTCCTTCCCTGATTGGTTGAGGCTCTGTTGGTTACTTTCCGTGATCTGGCCACATCAAAGTGGCCCTAGATGGGGGGTGGGGGGCGGGGGGGAATCTTAGCAGTTCTAAAATGTCGCATAATATGTCTTTATGGGTAGGCATGCCTTCCTACAGCCCCAGGGGTCAAATTACCTTACCTGTCCTTGTAAACCTGCCCCCGCACCCGCTCCTGATCTTTTTTTTTTTTGGATGGAAATTTCTAAGGAATGAGAGTCCCCCCCAATAAAAGTCCACTCCTGAATGTGCTAGCTCTCTCGCCAGCTCCTGGTGACATTCCTCACTCTCCCCTTGAGGCTGAGGGCAGAGGAGCCGTCCTGGGGCTTGAATTAAAGGTAAATTGTGTGTCTGTGTTTTATTTGTTACCTTAGGAAATTCACCTGAGTGACTCTTAGTTTGGCTGCCCATGCTCACTGGGGGCAGCATGGCATAAATAATAGGCTTTTACTATATATACTTTTGAAACAAATATAGCAATAACATATAAATTATTAATCCTTTATTATTGAGTAATTTTTTATATCTTGATTAAATGTATCTTCTTGGGCTAATTGACTGTTCATATATATTGCCTGGTTTGCTTAATGATATCTAAGTACTCTTTATATATTATGGATAGTAAGCTTTTCTCCATCATATGCTTTGTATGTTTGCATTTCATCAGTTTATTTTCTTTTAGCTTTATGGTCATTTCTTGAATGTTTCCTCTCCTTAAAAATGTGTGAGTCATTTGATCCCATAGGCTAGTGGAAAAATCATAGTTATACTTTGATTGATATATTAGACTGATCCTAAGAGAGGAGATTTTACAGAACTTGGTTTTGACACAGGATTTTGGAGACTCTTTCATTCCTTTTAATGTCTCTTGTTACAATCAGCCATTCTTTTTGGTTCCTTTGGAAAGTAGTCTGAGGTCTCAGTGCCTATTTATAGATGGTGAAATAAAAGTACAAGGCTTTAGATCTTTAAAGATATACTTTTCCTTTTAGAGGAGTGTTTTAAATGAAGGACAACATTAGCATTTACTTTAGTCAACTTTATTCACCTGTTTAGCAAGCAGAAAATGTCAGATTCCGTCCAGTTGTCTAGAGAACATCTTGACATATTTTTAAAGAAACTCAAATTATCAAACGCTCAGTACTACATTGGTGCGTCACTCATTTCAAGAGAAATACATACATGGAAAAAACATAACTTGGAGGCTAATTTTTATTTTTTGCAGGTTGATCATTTTTACTACATGCATTATTTCTATGGCATGGTGATGGAGTAGAAAAGGAAGATTATTCTAGGCTTGCAAAATAAAGGAAAGACTGGAATCCAACTACAAGTTTGATTAAGTACAGAGCAGGGGCTTTCAGTAGGGCACACATTCTTCAAGTGAGTGAGGGGTCCATGATCTTGACATTGCAAGCAAAAGTAGACATTCTCCTTAAGATAGCTCCACGTGCATTAAGAAAAGACCGGAAACGACTGAATACAATATTTGCATCCTTCCGCTTTCCTTCAAGCCAGGGAATATTCTCTTGGGAGTCTCTGAGAGGAGGCTGTCACTGTTTAAGGGAAAGGGTCAGGTCGGTGAGAAAACAAACAAAACAAAATTCCTTTAAAAAGTGACAGCAGAGGGGCACAGACAAGAACTGGCAGGGACCTGGACAGTTAAAGATAGAAGATTTATAGCAAATTTGTGTCAAATTCAGACCTATGTAGAGATGTTGGGATCTTTTGCACAGGATTCCTGGTACCTGGCACAGCACCTGCATTAATTCCCCGGACAAAGCAATAACTGTGTTGATCTGCACTGAGAAGAAGATTCTCTAATGCTATCATGTTCAGGCAGCTGGAGAAATGAAGAGGAAAATTTGTTTTTCTACCTTTTTTTCCCCCCTCAAAGGATAGGCAGGAGTTTTTTTATTTCCTTGTAATTACAGGGCGTGAAGATGGAACTAGCAGTTTACATATTACAAATGAATCTTATGGAGCACTTTTATCATCTGGTTAATATCTCAAGCCAAGATTTTATTATACTGTATCACATTCCAGTGATTTTGTAAATTGAGATTTGGTAAAGGTGCTATCATAAAATTTACCATATAAATTAAACGGGAAGACCCAAGATATACCTTATTAACATTCTGTTTTAATAAAGAAACTATGGTTGAATAAGAATAACTGTAATAAAGATGATAGCTAGTATATGTAGACTAGTATATAAAATTTTTGCCTTATTAATAGATCCAAAGGGTAGAAAGTATATATATACACTTTGGATTTATAAGTATATATATATATATATATATATAAAATGCAGCTATATATATATATATATATATATATATATATAAAATAATAAGAGATATATATAATAAGCTTATAAGAATATTTTTAAAAAATTTTCATTCAGATAAATACCCAATAGTGGACTAACTCATTCATATGGTAGGAACAAGTGTTACTTTTGAAGAAATTGTCAACCTGTTTTCCAAAGAGACGTGAAAATTTACATTCCCACCAGCAGCCTGTCAGTGTTCTAGCTGCCCCACGTCCTCTCAGCATATGCCGTGTTCAGTCTTGGATTTTGATCATTCTAATAATTGCTTCTGTATCCTAATATCTGACTAGTGAAATTCATTTTGGTCGAATCTACATTTCCTGCGCTACTAATAGTGTTGAACATTTAAAAAAAAATCTCCCTTTTTGTTATCGATGCATCTTCTTCGGTGAAGTGCCTATTCAAACCATATATGGGTATAATTCTTAGAGTTGACTTTGGAGAATTCTCTCTATATTCTGAGTACAAGTCCACTGTCAGTACCTTTTGTAAAGCAAAGATTTTCCATTTAGATAAAGTTATTCACTTTTTCTTTCATTGACTGTATTTCTGATGTCGTATCAGAGAACTCTTGGTCTAACTCAAGGTCATAAAGATTGGCCCCAGTGTTTTCTTCTATATGTCTTATAAATTATATATTACATTTAGTTATATGATCCATTTGGGGTCAGTTTTTTATGGGGTAAAAGCATTGGTCAGTTTTTCCACACTATTTGTTGAAAAGACGGTTCTTTTTTTCATTGAATTGTCTTTTTACCTTTGTCAAAAATCAATGAACTCTTTGAACAAATGGAACACCCACATTAAAAAGTGAATCTAGACAGAGACCTTATGCCTTTCACAAAAATAAGCTCAAAGTGGATCACAGAACTAAATGTAGAGGCAAAACTACAAAACTCCTAAATCATAACAAGAAAACCTAGATGACCTTGGGTTTGGCAGTGTCTTTTTAAGATAAAACGCCAAAAGCACAATCCACTGTCAAAAGAATGAAAAGACAAGCCACACAGAATGACAGAAAAGCATGTCTCTGATAAAGGACTTGCCAGCAAAATATACGAAGACCTTTTAAAACTCACCAGTAAGAAAACAAACTATTGAAAAATGGGCAAATGATCTGAACAGACACCTTATCAAAGAAGATATTTAGATGGTAAATAAGAATTTGGAAGGATATTCAGCATCATTTGTCACGAAAGACTTGCAAAAAATGACAAAAAGAAGACACCAGTACACATTTACTGGAATGCGTAAAATACAAAGCACTTAAAACACAGAGTGTGGTGAGAATGCTCATTGACTGTTGGTGGGAATGCAAACTAGCGCAGCCACTTTGGAAGATAGTGTGGCAATTTCTTACAAAACTAAACATGCTTTTATCATATGACACAGCAATCTCATTCTCTGTTAATGTTCCCAAGTGAGTTGAAAATTTAAGCTCACACAAAAAACTAAACATGAGTGTTTATAGCAGCTTTATTCATAATCTATAGAACTTGGAAGCAGTTGGTAAGTGAATGCATAAACAGACTGTAGTATATTCAGATAATAGATTATCATTCAGCTATTAAAAGAAATGAGATATCAAGCCATGCAAAGACAGCCCATAACAAACTTAGATTTTTTAAAAAAATGTGGCAAAATATGTATAACATTTATCATTTTGACTATTTTTAAGTTTATGGTTCAGTGACATTAAGAACATTCACAGTACTGTGTAATATCTGTACTCATTAAGTCATAAATCCCTATTTCTTCTCCTCTTAGCCTCTGATAATCTCTACTGTCTGTCTTGGCAAACTTGTCTATTATATAAGTGATATCATATAGTATTTGGCTTTTGTGTCTGGATTATTTTACTTAGCGAATTATTTTGAAGTTTAATCCTCTCCAGAAATTTATTTCTTTTTACAGCTGAATAATATTCCATTGTAGGTATATATTGTATTTTGTTTATTCATTTATCTGTTGATGGACATCAGAGTTATTTCTTCCTTTTGGCTTTGGCTCTTGTGAATAATGCTGCTATATCATACACTTGTACAGTGGTATATAAGAATCTATCTGACCTGGGTATGGGGGTGCAAGTCTGTAATCCCAGTGACTAAGGGTGGGAGAGCAGAGGCAGGAGGACCACAAGTTCAAACCCAGCCTCAGCAACTTAGCAAGACCCTAAGCAACTCAGCAAGACCCTGACTCTAATGAAATATGTAACAATAATAAAAAAAGGCTGGGGATATGGCTCAGTGGTTAAGTACCCCTGGGTTTAATCTCTGGTACCAAGAAAAAAAAATCTATTTGAATCTGTTTGGAATATTTTTGATTGTATAACCAGAAATGGAATTACTGGGTCATAAGGTAATACTATATTTAACTTCTTGATAATTCTATATTTTACCTTTTTGTGTTTTCATAGTTAGAGGGAGAGGTGCTCCTGTAAGTGGCATATAGTTGGGACTTGCTTTTTTAAAAATCGAATCTAGCATTCTCTGCTTTACAACTGGGGCATTGCACGAATTTTCTAGGGCTGCCATATGACATACCACCAACTGTGTGGTTTAAAACAACCAAAAATTGTTCTTTTGGAGTATGGAGACTGAAGTCCCAAACTCCAGGTGTTAGTAGGACCATCCTTCTTATGAAGTCTGAAGGAGTGGATCCTTCTTTGCCTCTTCCAACATCTGGTAGCCCTGATGTTCTTCCGTCTTGTGAAAACACAACTCTATTGTCTGCCTCTGTCTTTCCACGGCATTCTGCTTGCAGTTGCCTGTGTTTCCATTATGTTCCCTTTTCTTATAACTACGCCAGTCACAGCTAGGGGCACACTCTTATCTAGTCTGATGGCATCTTAACCACTTACATTGGTAATGATCCAGTTCTTGGTAAGTTTATATTCTGAGCTACTCGGGGTTAGAAATTCAGCCTATATTTTACCCTTAAAATTCAACCTCTGAGAGATGTATTTTTTCCACATATATTTAATGTTACTCTTAATACTTTGGGGCTTAATTCTAACATTTTCACCTTACTTTTCTACTTTACCCCATTTTCTTTCATTCCCCTTTCCTTTCTATTTACCTTTGCTTTGGTTCTATTTTTCATTTTTGGAACATTTTCTACAACTTCTCCTTTTCAAAATGCTGGTGCTTTCTACCTTCTTTTATTTATCATGATTTGCCTTCAAGTAATATCATATCATTTCAAGTGTAATATACATTTACGTGATACATGATATTACATTTACATTAAAAATTATATACATTACATGATAATACATTTCCATTTAAAAAAAGTCTCCTGGCTTTTGGTTTATTCTTTGTGCCACATATCTCAGAATACATCTCAGAATACTAGTAAGTTTTCCTTTGAACAATTATCTTTTAAAGATATTCAAAGATCACAAAAAAGATGAAAGTCTTAAATATTTTCCCATATATCCTATTTCTAGTGCTCTTCATTATTTTGTGAAGATGCAGATTTTTTTTTACCTGATATTATTTTCTTTCTATTAGAAGGTTTCCTTTGCCTTTTCTTATAGTGCAGTTATGTTGTTTTTGAATTCTTTCAGTTATGGTAACTTGTCATATTTAAAAAATTATTTCAAAATAACTATAGATTGCAAACTTGTAAAATGTATAGTACAGAGAGAGGTTCCTTATAATCTTTGCCCCAGTAATATCTTGTACCTTTCTAGTGTAATGTTAGAATAAGGAATTGGATGCTGATGCAATTCACATATCTCATTCATATTTTCACCAAGTATTTCACATACCTGATCATGGTTAGATGAAGTTTTAGCCTACATATTTTACTATAAACACAAATATCCCTTATGCTATTCATTTATAGCTACACTCATACCTCTTAGTCACTTAGTCCCTAGCCCCTGGGGATTGCTAATCTATTCACCATCTCTATGACTGTTACTTTCTTTGAAAGATATTTTAAGAATTTAGTACTTAAAAAAAACTTATTCCACTGTCTGCTGACTTGGTAATTTCAATGAGAAGTCTGTCATTCATTGTTACCTTGTATGCACTGATGTCTCCCCCTCCATTTGACTGTTATTAAGATTTTTCTCCTTATCATGATTTTGAGAAAACTGATTGTGTGTCCCTTTGTGTAGTTTTATTCATACTTTAAATTCTTCAATCTGTGGGTTTACATTTTTTTCCTCAAATTACAAAAATTGTGAGCCATTATTTCTTAAATTCTTTTTGCATTCCCTCTCTCTTCTCATATTTTATGTTATTTAAGTTATTTGTAGTCATATACAATTCACTGAAGTTTAATTTGTTTTTTGCTGTCAGTCTCTTATTCTCTCCTCAAAATTTTTTTTGCTATACCTTCAAGTTCATTACCTAAGTTAATTAAAAATTCACCTAGGATACTATACTTTTTCTCTTTAGGAGTTTGATATGAATCATTATTAGATTATATTTTTATAGTTAACATGCTCAATCATTCCTCTAGCTTTTTGAATATATGTGATACAGTTATTAGAACTATTTAAAGTCCTTGCATATTAATTCTATCATCTGTATTATTTCTGGGCCCATTGTAATTGATAGGTCATTTTATTCTGCTTCTTTGCCCACATTGTAACTTTTTTATTGATTAAAAGAATATCAATTATGCATATGAATTTTACCTGGTTGCATGTGAAATACTTCTGTAGTCTATAAATATTCTCAAGCTCTGTTATGGGGCAAAATTAAGTTCCATGGAAACAGTTCAACTATCTTAAGGCTTGCTTTAACTTTCTGAAGTTAAGACCATGTAGCTTTCTTTACTACATGTCTAACTTTTTACCTGTATGGAGACAATGGCTGCTGGCTCTTCTGCCTAATATATCATGTACTTCGAGGTTTTCTACCCCGCCTGGTGAGATCATACAGCCTTCCCAGCATTGGATAAGCCACAGGAGTTCTTCCTTCTATTTCTCTCTCTTCTTTCTTGAACCTTGGGTACAATTCACAGGCCTTATTTGGATATGCTGATTTCCATTAGCTGAAGACTGGGAGGCACCATCTGTAGATCTCTGAAGCTTTCTCCCTTCAGGTCTCTGTGGTACTATGTCCTTGAACTTTAATTGCTTTAGTGTGTCTGTATTCCCAGATCTGATTCCTCAACTCAAAGAGATGCTGGAATCCTTTCCAGCTCCTGGGCAGTAAGCTGAGGTAATCATGAGGCCCACATAATTCATTTCCCTCTTCTCAAAAATCACTGTCCGTATTGCTTGGTGTTTGATGTTTGAACACCATGGTTTCTTATATTTTCTTCTTCTCTCTCTCTCTTTCTCTCTTTTAAGCTTTATGTGTTTTCTGCACTGGAAGATAATCTGACCCATCTGGACTAGAAACAGTAGTCCAAATGTATATTTTAAATAGATGAATGTCAGTGTATTTATTCATTATCTATCACTTAATCCTGATTATTTCTTTGAAAGTCTTTTGCCACAATTTAAAGTCGTGCATTTATTTATTTACTTGCTTATTGTCTCTGTAACTATACCGTAAGTTCAAACTGCTCCATAAATTCACAGACCACTTTACTATTCATTAATGTATATCCAACACAGCTTCTGATTCACAGCCTGAGTTTATAATATAGAACCAACAAATGAATCAAAGACTTAAAGTTTCCTAAGAATAGGTAAAATATAGCCCTATAATTGAAGATATAGAATTATTAATTAACACTGTATTAGCCAACTTTTCACTGCTGTGCTCAAAATACTGGACAAGAACTCAGAAGAGGAAAAGTTTATTGTGGGCTCATGGTTTCAGAAGTTCAGTCCTTAGTTGCTGATTCCGTTTTTCTGGGCCTGAAGTGAGGTAGAACATCGTGGAGGAAGGATGTGGTGAAGGAAAGCTGGACAACTCATGGTAGCTGAGATGGAGAGGGAAAAAGAGAGAGAGAGGAAGAGAGAGAGAGGAGAGTCAGGGACAGCTATAGCCCAGGGCATGTCCCCAGTTATCTAAGTCCTCCAGCCATACCCCGCCTGCCTACAGTCACTATCAAGCAGTCCATTCCAATTATTAATCAATCAAATGGATTAATCCACTAATGAGATTACAACATTCCTGCATTGCCTAACATATGAACTTTTCAGGAGACTATTAAAGATTTAAACTATAATAAAAGAATAATATACCATTTTTAATAGAAACTTTCAATAAATCACAGGAAAATCAGTAAAATTTTGAATAGGAAATTATTGTATAAAAGAAAAAGATATAGTAAACAAAAATTGTTGATTCTTTTATTAAATAAGTTTATGTCAATGCAAATTTAGCTGTACTTCTTTATTGCCACTGTGTGTCATCTAAATTCCCATCCATGCCCATAAAATAGCACTTTATCTATATTAAAGTAAATTTATGATTTTGTCATGAGTAGGGAATCACCATATAAAATTTCTTTACTGGTATTGTTTAAGAACCTTTACAAGAATTAGTGAGTTAGACCAGAATTGATTGGATGACTTAATTATTCTGGAAAACAATCTTATTTTAAAAAAATCATTGATCACATTTAGAGAATTCTAATTAAACTTCTGATGAATGTGAAAAATGATAAAGGGAATGGAGCATTTGTCCTGCTTTTCTTATGCAAACTGGGTATATAAACAGTTAAGAAATGCTTGTCTTTATAGGAGCAATCCAACTAACAAATAAAAAAACAAAGATTTTAAATATGATTATTTTGTCAACACTGAATAATTAATAAACTTGCACTAATTCCCAGGGACTACCACTACTAACAACATCACTAAAAGAGAGCAACCTGGCTTGATGGGTATCCTGGTAGAAGTGCACAGTCTTACCTGTAAAGTAATATTGTCTAGAAAGTTAAATGTGAATGGGATCCAGCCTCTATATCCAACTACTAATTTTCAGAAAAGTAGAAGGTAGAGGGAAATGTTAGCCAATAACAATGGTCTATAATCAGCAGATTTAGATGACACACAGTGGCAATAAAGAAGTACAGCTAATACAGTCTATAATACAGACTATGGGAAATTCTGTAAAACAAATGTACTCATTGCTTCAGTATACAAATTGCATGATATAAAAAGATATGGGTGTATTTATAGATTAAAGGAGACTTAATAAATGTATCAAGGAATTTGAATGCCGCAGTCTGACTGGGCACAATTCAGGAGCCACTTGTCAAAAGAAACTAACTTTATTTTTAGAACCACACACGCCAAACAAAACAGCTCCTCAGGAAAAACCCTCAGAGCCCAACTGCCACCACCGGCTTCCCACAAGCCACACCCCCAACCACCAGCCTCTCCACCTCCCACAATCCTCCTGCTCTTGAGGCCGATTGGCTGGGTCACGTGGGCGGAGCCAAAAAGTCCCCCAATGAGCAGCTCCGTGGCCTGAAAGGGCAGGGACACAGCCCAATGAGCATCACCGCAGAGGAGCCAATCAGCTAGATGTTGCTGGGGCCGCTGGCTGTGAGCCAATCATCAGCTGGCAGTCTGAAAGTTTGCTGGGGCCCCTTCGGCTGTGGCTCTCAACATCTCCCCCTCTCTGTTTAAACAACAAGCATATGGCTTAGGGACCGTGCCTGCCTTAGGTTGTCCAATAGTACATATGGTCCTTACTCGTTATCGGATGAGCTGACCTCAAGGCGTTAGCCTCCTGTCTTAGGTTGGTACCATTGCAATTGGATGTTACCCATCACTGACTACCGGTCCAGTATACAGCCACACCTGTGGAGAGGTCTTTGTACCAGCGTGGGGGGGTGAGGTTCTTTGCCTCACCTCTGTTGGCCCCCAAATTTTAGCTGAACGATCATGACAAGCAGAAGGGAGGAAGATACACCAAGCCAACTGATGGCTCCTTTTGGAAAAATTGTACCACCGATGACACCATCGGCATAAATACCCCAACACTACCACAAGTCGCTGTACCAACAGATAGTTGGTGCAGTATATTAGATTCATTTAGGACTTGATTCAAACAAACTGTGATGTTAAAATAACTTAGGAGATAATTTCAGAGCAAATCTGAATGTGAAATAGCAAAATAGGAGACCTTAAAGCCCTTAAATTATTATTTTTTTTTTGATTTAATACGTCTTTTCATGATTTGCCATTTTGATGAAAGTTTAGTGCTATATCATGGAATTTCTAATTATAAGTTGCCTGCTAACTAATAATTTAAGTACATGTATTTGGCCAACATTCAGATACTCTCATTTGTAAGATATTGCTTTTGTATTTGTTTATATTTAATTCCTTAAATTATTCTGTATTGTATTTTAAGATTTATTCGGTGTTGCTTATAATACTCCGTATGATGCATTTCTGTTACAAAAATCATGCCTGTGTTTTGCCTGACATCCTTTCCAAATTTCCTATTTTCCATTTAGTTTTTTGGTGAGGGATTTGTATTCTGGATGATTGACAAGTTGCTTATTTCAATTACTGGGTGAAATAACTAAAAACTAACTTTATGTGTCATCACTTGAAGTGATGTCAACATGTGCATTGCCCAGGACACCAGGCAATCCTCCACAGGAAACACGTCTTGCATCCATATTGGTGAGCTGTCATTTACGATAATAGCAACATCATTATAGTCATTATCAGCACAAATTATTTATCTTAGTGACAGAGACATGAGAAGTACATGAAGCAACAAGGGCCTAAATGGTATATAGCCCAGAACTTATGAGAAATTTTGTCTTACTTGGATGCTTTTTCTTTCAGCTTGATTGGAAGTTTGGTTCTTGTCATTGGAAATTATATGTGTTCAACTCAGTTGAGCACAGACCATGGGCAACATACACAAATTTCTCTCTGAGAAACTCAAGAATGACTGATTTCTTTCTTACCTATCCTCATCAACATAATCATGATAACAGAGAGATGCTCTCCACTGTGGCACTGGGGACGTGGTTCTCTACCAAATGCTTCACATATTATGCTATTCAACCATCCTAACTATAAATTAGATGAATCTGTTTGTGGACCCCATGTTACAGAATCATCTTCTGATTTTGCCATTAAACAGTTTCTCTTCAAATCATGAGGCATCACTGCATCTCAGTGTCTTGCTCTTGAAAGTGTTGGCGATAACATGCTAACCTCATAGCGCTATTATGAGCATTACCATGAGGTGCTTAGAGCTGGAAGTAGTTGTGCTAGTGCTCCATCACATTGGCTGTTACAGGACAGCCAAATATAAATGCAATCTAAATCTCAGATAGGTATTTTGGCTAAAATGAATGTGGTATAATGGAAATAACCCCTGTGTTATGAAGTTATGGAAGCCTTAGGACATGCTCTCCGGCCCTGCTCTTGCCATTGCTGTGTTATCCTCTGCAGTCTAGTCTCTGTAGCCCTTGAAATTGCAGTGTTTGACAAAGGGAATTGAGGCTGATTCTCTCTGATGAGTTGACCAAAAGGTTTATAATCTCTGCTTCATGGAATTAAGACAGCATTTTATTTGAATCTGCTTAATAATTTTCAATAGCGTTGAGAGCCGCTTCATATTAGTCAGCAGCCAGATTGGTTTTGGGTAACAAATTAAGCTCCAAATTGCTGTGATTTACTCAACAAAGGTTTCTTCCTACTGATTATTGCTGGGCACCCAAACAGAGAAAAGCATATTAACTTTTTACTAGGTCAAACTTTTAGCTGTCATCTGGGGAACAGAACTAGCACCTATATTATAAAAAGAGGATTTATTAGATGGGCTTATACAACCAGAAGCTGTATGGTTCACAGTGGCTGTCTGTAGGCTGAAGAGCTGGAGGAACCAGTGACTGCTCAGTCCAAGAAGCTGGAGCCTCAGGACAAGAGGGACCAATGATACCTCCCCAGTCTAGGACTGAAGGCCTGGAAACTCACTAGAGAGTCTCTGGTCAGAGTCCTCTTTGGAAGAGTGAAGGACTTGGGGTCTGATATCCTCAGGCAATCACAGCTGCAATCTAGAACCTGCTCAGGAAAAATCAAGTTTGTGATTCCTGCTGCCTCTTCATTCTTCCAAATTTTATTCCATCTAATCCCCTAACCTATCAGACAGTGTTACCCACACTTAGGGTGGGTCTCTGCTTCAGTTGCTGTCTCACATGCCAATCATTCCTAGCAACATCATCACTGAGACATCCAGAAGCCTCTTAATATTAGGCATCTCTTAATCAAAGCAAGTGTGATGAGTGTCATTTTAATTCAAATTTAATTCTCCAGAAAGAGAACATATGAATTTTACTTAACTATAAAAGTGCCAGGAAATGAGGAGAAGAAAGTGTAATGTTTAACTTTGCCACACACTGAAAATGGCTCCTGGATACTTTGGACTAGAGGTTAAAGCTTCTGTTATGAATGATCCTGTAATGGTTGGTAGGCAAGGAGAAAGTGGTGAAATTACTTATTGGTGGTACACCATGCTGCCCAGGAGGATTGATACTGGCTGTGGAACTGACTCATCACTCGTATCACAAGTGGGTATAAACTACAGATACCAGTGAATAAAATACTGTGTAAAGACAGGGTCTTGGTGCGTTTTCGAAGACATTTCTCCATTACTCCTTTGGACCTGATGGAGAACTAAGGCACTTTTACCCTTGTTACAAAAGAAAATTAAAAAGTTTTACATAAAATTCAATCTCCTGGGATATCATAGTGAACTCCCGATGGCAAGTACTAAGCCTGTGAGCTTGTAAGTGAGTGTGTGTGTGTGTGTGTGTGTGTGTGTGTGTTTATCCAAGCATTTAAAAACACTAGGCTCTATTGTTAACATTTGTGTGATAGAAGGAATACTGAAGTTCAGAAACATTAAGCAGTTTGTTCAAAGTGCACAGCTGGGAAATGTCAAAACTGTAATTTGAGCCCAGGGCTGAGTCTCATGTGTGGTCTCTTCTCACTCACCCTATACCACCCCTCCCATGCTTGGTGCCTTTTGCTCCATACCTTTTTATTTATTTTTTTTTTTGTGGTTTTTGTTGCAATATCTCTTTTTCAGGAATGCTCTCTTTCCCATTCCTCATTGCCTAATACAGAGCATAACACAGAAACTCACTAGATCTGGGTTAAAATTTTTTAAAAAGCAAACTTTATCTAGAATTATACCTTAAAGTTAGTTGCAGTTTTGTGTTACAACCCCCAGAAAGTTCCAGGGTAGGATATTTTGGGATGCAGGAAGTTATATCTATGTTTTAGCTACTACACTGGACAAACAAGTATTATGAAAAACTCTCCTCTGAAATATTACTTGAGCAGGAGGCCATCAGGTATTATCAGGAGACCTTGTTCTCGGAACAGCTGATTTGACCAAGAGAGAGCCATAGGTATGAAAGGAGCTGTCAACAGCCTTGCCAGAACCTGTAAGGTGTCTTGGTGTGGATCTTTGGTCAATAAAATTAGGAGAAGTTTGATATTTATACAGCAAGACAGTTGATGATTTTGTAGATTTATAGTGGGGTTTGATGTCTGAAAACAATGTAATTAGTAAGAAAATAAGTCCAAGCAGAAACTCTGAAGGAGAGGAAGCCAATCAAAAGAGGGACAGAAGTGTACAGTAGGCACTAGAGGAGCAGAGGCAGAGGGCAATTGTCTTGTTAGGGATTGAACATGAGAAAGATCAATACTTTCTGCTTTGGGATAGGGAGTGGCCCTTTTGCTGAAGCTGTGTTTTTGAGGGACTGCTCACCCTCAATACTACGTTCCAATTCTTCCTATGAATCTGATGGTCAGGCTTTTCTTTATCTTTTTTTTTTTTTTTGTTGGGGGTGGGGTAGTTACCAGGGATTGAACTCAAGGATGCTCCACCACTGAAACACATCCACAGCCCTATTCTGTATTTATTAGGGACAGGGTCTCACTGAGTTGCTTAGCACCTCACTTTTGCTGAAGCTGGCTTTGAACTTGCTGTCCTCCTGCCTAAGCCTCCCAAGCTGCTGGGATTACAGGCTGCGCCACTGGCCCTGCTGGTCAGGCTTTTGTTGACTGATCATGTGGCTGGTCATGTGGCTGGCACCTCTGCCTTATTCCCACGTGACTTTATTTCCCTGATGGTAACCCCATGGTTCTTTATAAACTTTACTCTCTGTCACTGTGTTTGGGGTTGTGTGAGTGAAGGCACCAGATTTATATCCAGGTTATTTCTGAAGAGAAATAAAAAGTTAAAAAAAATCTTTAATTTAATGCAGCAGTTCAACAGAGTGTTTTAAAGTGAGTTATCAATATGTTTTGCTTTTGGCACATTTTTTCTTCATATCTGTGGACAAAGAAAATCTTTAGACATCTTTTTCTTGTTTTTTTTTTTTTTTTTCATTTGTATTTTTCCAATTCTATCTTCGCTTTGCCAATTCAATCGCTCTCTTCATCTTTCTTCCAGTGCACAAAGAATTGCTTTATACTACTCCAGGGATCTTTCCTATAAATGAAATGCAGACTTAAAAGTACTAGGGTGTGAGTTTTTGTATCTGAATTGGTATGAAATGGAATGAGAGTTTAGCTTATCTTGTTCACATTAAACAACACATTGGCCTTAAAGAATAGGCCTTCCACTTTTTCGTTTTTCTTAGCCCTGGTGTGCAGAACAACACTTACGTGAAGTCATTTTAGTCACATTTTATAGAGCTCAATCATAGTACTGTGATAGGGGCCAAAGAATTGAAGGTTTTCAGGAACACTTAAAGAGATTCACTTATACCTGATGGGAAGTGTGTGAGCTTCTGAATAAAAGAGTGAGCTTCAGCTGGATATCACTGTGTTGGCAATTTTTTAGTAAATACTTGCTCACAATGCTCATAATTCTCTTATTTACCAGATTTTTAGAAAGTCTGACAGAGCCTTGAGCAGTATTTCAAAACTACTTATTTGTCTATTTAGGCAAAATAACACTCAAAAAAAATTTTTTTTGAAGATTACTTGTAAGCCTCTATTCCAAGCTATGAACACTTTGGAAAACACTGGATTATGTCTTAGATATATCAATGCACATTCTCCTGATAAAATCTGTAAGTTCCAAATTAAAACATTATTCAGCAAATGGCTTAAAGAAACAAGTGTTCCAGGGACAAAACTTCTACATGTATTCAACAAAAAAGCGATATATTTGTATGTAATTTGATCACACTTTGTATCTCAACATAATATAGTATTTTAAAATTAAATTTGACTTCTGTGTGTCTAAATGTAAATTAATATTCTAATATTTTTCTTGATGTATTAATTCTGTCAAAATTTACATGTATGGGAAAATATTATGGAAATGAGATTGTCTGGTAGAAAAAGGCAGTGAGATATCTGGCAGTAACTACAAAATGTTAAAAGCCCTTTTATTAACCACAGAGGAAACTAAATGTCTGCTGGGAAAAATCATGAAAATTTAGGAAAGAAAATAACAACAACTGCAAAAATACATGATGAAAAGGAGAACGAAGACAAAAATAAGTATTCAGCTTTGTACTGAATTTTGTGTTTGGAATTTTGTTTTCTTTTGCATAACTAGAGCCTCCCAAATTATGTTGAGTATTAAAAATCAAAACCTGGATCGGCCCCAGTTCTCTACTCTTTGGAGATGGAGACAGGTCGAGGGTGAACTGGAGCTACAGGGGAAAGGAATTGGTGAGATACTTGATACATCTCTTGTGTCCAGACACTTAAAACCTTACTCCACTCTTCTCTTGTGATGATGGGAAGGAGCTCTGTGCTGGTGGCTACGGGGTGTGGTCATGGTTATCATCTGTCTTATGTTGTCCTTCTAGACATCATTTTCTTTATAGTTCTCTAAATTTTTTTTTAAAGAGAGAGAGAGAGAGAGAGAGAGGGAGAGAATTTTTTAATATTTATTTTTTAGTTTTCGGTGGACACAACATCTTTATTTTTTATTTTATGTGGTGCTGAGGATGGAACCCAGCGCCCCATGCATGCCAGGCGAGTGTGTTACTGCTTGAGCCACATCCCCAGCCCTAGTTCTCTAAATATTTATTTTCAATTTCTTTTAGAGTTCATTATCTTACTGTGTGCAACAAGACAGGTTTTCCATTTGATTTCATAAGACACAAAATTGTTTCTTCCCTTACTTTTTTCCCAGTGCATTTTCCCTTTGTTAATGCTTCATCATATTTTAATATTGATTTATAATTTGCTTTTATTTTGCTTTAGGGTCTTATTCTTGTCTGTCTCTTATTGCAGTCTTCCTTAGCAGTTCCTTTTGTCCCTTCCATTAACTTTGGAGCAGTGTGGAAACTGCCTGGGCTTCCTCTTTTGGATCCTTGAGTTCTCTTACTGATCTTTTCTCCCGCATTTATTTAGTTGCACTTGGTATTCTGTTCATGACAAGGTGGGATGAATGTGTGGATTAGCAGGTGAAAAGTAAGAATGGAATTTACTTTTCAGTTGGCCAGATACTCTTGGAAGGACAGAGAAGCTAGAACAACAGGACCCAAGCAGGGGTTAAGAGGTTGCTCTATTCTTGGGCTTCTGCATCTGATGGGGGGAAGGGCCAATCAGACTGTCACCATCTCTTTCTATACTCATTGAATTAATCTAAGATGGCCATTGACCTTCAGCAGTGCAGTTGCAGCAGAATCAGCCATCCTGTCAGATCTGCATTGTAAAGAATTTCTCCCATTGGCCTGAGGGGTCGGGTCTCCAAGCTCCAGGCCTGAGACTGCAGCAGGGGGACATGCACCTCTTGATATTGTGCTCAATAATATCTATCTCTGAATTTAAAAGAGTTTTCATTATTATTTATATTTAAATTTTAATTTCTATTTCTGACCTCTCCAAGCTCTCCAAATTAAGCTTTGTTATTTTTTAAGTAGGGGGATATAAACTTGTAATTAGGCTGTCACTTTCTTGCCCCTCAATTCTCTGAATTTAAGAGAGATCTGAGGCTCAGAGAACATAAATGAATCACCCAATCACAATGCAAGTAGGTGGTATTAGGCATTTTAAAATATACTGAACTGGGGTATGCAAGGTGGAGGAGTACAGGAAAGAGGCACTTCCCACTTGCTCTGCTGTTTGGAAACCAAACGACAGGAATATGGCTTTGTAGGAGGGGAGTGTCTGAAGAACAACCTTAGAAATCATTATTTATCTGTCAGAGATTCAGAGAAGCCCAGAGATTCTGGAGTAGCAAATGAGGATAAAAGGAAATACACCTGAGCCTGGCAGTTGTGGTGGTGTTGTGTCACCACAAAGGGACAAACACAATGAAAAAGAGAAACATAGGACAGATTTGGCACAAAAAAGTGTTCTGCGTTTCTCAACTACTAGGTGAAGAACTGAGGTGGAGCTCCAGCTCCAAGAGTTTACTCTGACTCTTGTTGCTATGGGAACCTGATAGTCCTTAGCAAACACTTCCACTCTGTCTCAGCCAGTACTTACTGCAGAACTTAAAGTGCACCTGACAAATCACAATTGCAAAACAGTTACAGAGAATAGTGGACCCAGGGAGACTTGACACAGAAGTACGGAGGAGAGTACAATCTGCTTTCCCTTTGACCCTGGTGACTCAAAAGGATCAGTGACCAGCAAGAAAGGATTGACCAGGTGGACATGATTATATTGGAAATAGGAGAATGCAACTTGATTTCCTTTTGAGCTCTGTGGTGTGAATGATCAGCTGAAAAGGATTGGGGAAAACTGATCAGGTGGGTGTAACCACATTGGGGATTAGAGACTTGGAAAGCCACGGGTGATTGGCAGGCTACAGGAAATGTGCTGTGAACTATCCACCCAGAGAGGTCAGTCACCCTGCCCTATGAGTAGAACTCTGGGGAGATTCTAGCCACCCAGATGTCTAGCAGAGATTGACATCTGCTCAGCCCTAGGGGTGCAAGGATCTTATCACTCTGGAGTACATACCTTAAACAAAGGTCCAAAGTTCTGTTTAGAGCCAGCAGTCAGAACTTCCAAAATACATCTCTACACTTCTGATAAGGAAGAACAGTGATCTAAGACATCTGTACAAAATTCCAATAAAAGGTATTTCCAATTTCATCCTCCCTACTGGCATGACTAGAAGCTAAGAGCCATATCAACCAGTTACACTTTGAATCTATCTAGCAGGCAGAGAGGTGAAAATCACAAAAGGAGGTAGGGTTTAATATCACCTACCCAGGGCTCCATCTAAGAAATGCATGGCTCAAGAAGTAAGGGAATAGAAGGACTCTCTGAAACAGGAGGTAGATTCTCAACTTCAGCTACCCCAATGGAAACCTTCAGGCTTTTCTTATGAAGAATTTTTATTTAAAAATTTTAACATATTTTAGTTGTAGTTCTGACTATATTTGCTGATTGGTTCATTTATACACATGTTAATGTTTTTTGGTTTTCTTTTCTTAGTTTATCATTTTTTCCTTTTACCAACCTTTTATCATTTTGTTCTGTTTTTCTAAGAGGTAGTTGACATTTTTTGTTTCTTTATTTGTTTATTTGTTTTTGTTGTTTTAATTTTTTATCCTTTTAATTTTATTGTTGGATATTGGGGGTGGTTGGTGGTGTTCTCTCTACTTGTGTACTTGTTTCATTACTTGTATTCTTTTCACCTTTCCCTCTAATAGCAATAGATTTTGTTTTGTCTCTTCTAATCCTTCACTTCGCCCCACTTTTTAGGGCCTTCATACACAACTTTACTTTCGCTCTCTCTACTTTTACCTTTTAAATATTTCAACCTTTCTGTTACCTTCATACCTGAACTTCTTTACATTTAATGAACTGTATTTTTAACATCCCTTTAATCTGTATAGCTTATATCTTTGGGGAATGGGATTAGGTCTTCAGAGGAAACCAAACTATTATAGAAACTCCCCAAGAATGAATCAAAACAGAAATTCAACACCAGCAAATTGAGTCTACAAAGTGGAGAAGAACAATGAACACTTTCACTTGAAACAGGAAATCTGTGCTCTAGGATGAGGATCCTAGCAGACCCTTGGGGCAGGGATGGGGAACTGAGACCAATTAGATTCAGAGTAAATCTTGTGATCCTGCATCATCTCTTATAAGCTTAGAAAGGGGCTGAAGGATAGGACGACACATTCCACTCATCCTTGTAGCACATGATCTGAGAGTCTCAGAAAGAGGTGGGTATCAGAACTGTTCATTCAAGAAGGGAGTGAAAGCTTACAGTGAAACTCTGCATACATAATTCCCTAAATTGGACCACTTAGGATCAGAGCTGAGAATAAAAAAAAAAAAAAAACAAAACTGCACAATAACTGACACCCTGGGAAGAAAACACTCTATTTCAAAAACCTGACCAAGAAAAATAAACAAATAGACCAACTCCCAGAAAATGGTGGAGGAAAAATTGTGTCTCAACTCCTCCACAGTCAAGAATCATAGCAGTGGGAGAACAGCTACCCAGAGAGCCAAATATAGTTTAAAAACAAAATTTACTTTCCTTAGTATCTAATTTCTCAACTAATTCAAGAAAATCACTCCAATTAACCACTTAGATTAGTGGACTGTGGGAAAACATATACTGAAATTTTTTTTTAAAAGACATAGGAGTATAAGGCATTTTTTTCTAAAGTGACTGTAATTGCTGTGATTAGCATCTCCTCTTAAGGTGATGCCAGACACTGAACATAGTGGCAAATTCAAACTGAGTGAAAACATTAATACCAAGACATTTGTTTAACCTAGGATACACAGGAAAGAAAAAGCAGCTCATCAAAAAGTAGAAGAGAGAGTTACCCAGAAGATGGGTAGATATACTGACAGTTTGAAAAATCAAGGTAAACAGCCACTCCAAAGAGCTCCCAACATAACTGATTCCACTGACATCACAGTGGAGGAAATAATAGAAAAAATGTGGAGCAAATTGTAATTAAAATGTTCAGTGAACAAAAAGAAAACCCAAGGAATGAGGTAAGTGAGAATCTACAGGAACTCAAAGAGTATTTTAATGAAGAGATAGAGATTCTGAAAAAGAATCAAACCTAAACCCTGAAAATAAGACTCAATTGATGAAATTTAAAAAATTTAATCAAAAACATCAATAATAGATTAGACCACTTTGAAGACAGAATCCCAGGCCTCAAAGACAAAAGATGTAATCATGAAAATAAAAATCAACAATAAAGAAAATATGTTAAAAGACCATGACCAGAATAATCAAGAAATGTGGGATTACTTTAAGAGACAAAAATCATTGGCATAGATGAAAGGTACCTAAATACAAACTAAAGGAACACACAATCTTTTCAATGAAATAGTATTAGAAAAGTATCTAAGCCTTAGAATGAGATGAAAATCCAAATACAAGGGCATTCAGAACCCCAAATTGGCAAGATAGAAAAGATCCTCTTGAAGTTATAACTAAAATTTCTAGTATACATAATTAATATATATATATTTTTAAAAAATCAGAAGAGAAAACTGTCAGGTTACATTTATAGGCAAGTCAATTAGAATTTAAACTGATTTTTTAGCCCAGACCCTAAAAGCCAGGTGGGCTTAGAATACTATATACAAAGCCCTGAAAGAAAACAGGCACCAATAAAGCATATGATGTCTGGCAAAACTATTCTTCAGAATTAAAGTTGAAATGAAAGCCTTCTATAATAAGCAGAAACTGAAAAAATTCATAACCACTAAGTTTTCTCTATAAAACATAGTAAATTAAATATTTAATGCAGAAGAATCATTATATGAATGAATCTCATTAGAAAAATAGTCAATTAAAGGGGAATCAAGTCTGAATTAAACATTAGAAACAAAAAAAGTCAGGAAATAAGATTAATATCTTTATAATAACCTTGAATATAAATGTTCTAAATTCTCCTAGCAAAGAATATAGATTGACAGAATGGATTGTAACACAAGATCTAATCTATATTGTTTTTATTAGAGTTTCACTGTACAGGCAAAGATATCCATAGGCTGAGGGTGAAGGGATGAAAAAAGATATACCATGCAAATGGAGTCTGAAAACAAGCATGGCTAGCTACTCTTTTAATAGACAAAGTATATTTCAAGCTAAAATTAATCAGAAGAGTCAAAGAGCATCATTTATATTATGTAAGGGAATCGTCCATCCAATAAGATAATAGCTATTGTAAATATTTATGCCACTACCATTGACGTACCTTCATAAATTAAACAAATCATACTCAATATAAAGAATCAAATAGGCCATAAGATAATGTTACTTGGTGATTTCAACAAACCTTTCTCATGAATAGATAGGTCACCCAAACAAAAACTAAGTAAAGACTCTTTAAAACTAAAAAATACTATTGATCAAATATACCCAACAGACATCTATAGAAATTTTTTAAGTCAACAACTGAATTCACTTTCTTCTCACCAGCATAGGAAACTTGCTATAAAATAGGTCATACATATTTTAGGACAAAAGAAATTATTAGAAAATTTAAAAATTGAGATAATTCCTGCATACTATCAGATAACAGTGGAACGAAATTAGAAATTTACAGCAACAGAAACAATTTTGACACCAGGTTAAATAATGCACTTTTGAATAAGAAATGGATCAGAGAGTAAACCAGGAGAGAAATAAAAAAAATCTTAGAAGAAAAGAGATACAATATATCAAAATCTCTAGGACAGTATGCAGATAGTTCTAGAAAGAAGGGAAGTTTATAGCATTGAGTTTCATGTGGTTTTCAAGGGACTAATAGGCAAAGACATCTACAGACAAAAGGTGAAAGGATAAAAAAAATACCATGAAAATGGTACTCATAAACAATCAGGAGTGGCTATTTTTTTTATTATATGAGACAAAGTGAATATCAAGCCAAAGTTAATCAGAAGAGACAAAGAAGGTCACTTCATACTGCTTAAGGGGATAACCCAAGAATAAGTTAAAATGATTATAAATATTTATGCCCCCAACAATGGTGTATCTATGTACATAGAACACACCCTTCTCAATATTAATAATCAAATGTACCACAATACAAATGGACCACAATAGTGTAATACCAAATAACCCTTCACCACTAGATAGATCATTTAAACACAAACTAAGTAAAGATTCTACAGAACTAAAAAATACAATTAATAATATGTACCTAAAATATATCTATAGAATACTTCATCCATCAATAACTGAAGTCACTTTATTCTCAACAGTATATGAAAGAGAGAGAAAGGAATAAAAAGGAATTGTGAATATCATCAAAACAGAAAAAAATCAGTAGATTAAATGAAGGGGAATGAATGGGAGGAAGCATGGTTGGGAAAAGGGAAGAACAATGGTATAAATATGATAAAACTTTGGTAAGTACATACGTGAAGATAGCACAGTGAGTCCCAACATCAAGTATGTACACAAGACATTAATTTTTTAAAAAAGAAAACTAAAGTATATAGCAGAAAAATCAGTGCAATAAAGAGAGGAGAGCAGGAGGTAGAGGGAAGTGCTAGGTACTGAATTAGAGCAAATTATACTCCATGTTTTTGTGATTCTGCCAAAATGTATCCTAATGTTTTATATAACTAAAAAGAATTTTTAAAAATGAATAAGAGATCCAGAATAGTCAAGGCAATGCGGGAGGCATAACAATAATTGATATCCAATTATTCTACAGAGCTATATTAATAAAAACAGGGTTGGCATCAAAATAGACATGAAAATCAATGGAATAGAATACAGAAACAAAACCATATACTTACAACTATCTGACACTTCACAAAAGTGACAAAAATGTATGTTGTAGAAAAGATAGACTTTAAAAAAATTTACTTTTTTAGTTGTAGTTGGACACAATACCTTTATTTTATTTATTTTATGTGGTGCTGAGGATCAAACCCAGGGCCTTGCACCTGCTAGGTGAGTGCTCTACCTCTGAGCCACAACCTCAGCCCCAGTAAAGATAAACTTTTTAACAAATGGTTATGGGAAAACTGGATATCTATATGTGTAAGAATGAAACTAGATTCTTATTTTTTACCTTACACAAAAGTTAAGTAGAATTAGGCCAGAAATTTTGCTTGAATTTCTACAGTTGCTAAAAGAAAATATAGGCTCAATACTCTAACATATTGACATAGACACTAACTTCTTTAATAAGATGCCTCAAGGTCATGAAATAAAATCAATAATAAGGATGCTGTCAAATTATAAACTCCTGCACAGCAAAGGAAAAGAGTGTGAAGAGAGAGCCCACAGAATGGGAGAAAATCTTTGTTGGTTCCTCTGAAAGATGATTAATATCCAGAATATATAATGAAATCATAAAACATAATACAAAAAACAAATAACCCAAACAATAAAAAAGCAAATGAACTACACAGACATTCCCCCAAAGAAGAAATACAAAAGGCCAACAGACACATGAAAAAAAAATTAGCATTCCTAGAAACCAGGGAAATGCAAATTAAAACTATATTGAGATTTCATTTTACTTTTGTCAGAATGGCAATCATCAGGAATACCATAATCATCAATGCTGTTGAAGATGTAGGGAAAAAGGCACACTAATGCATTGCAAATTAGTTTAAGCAATTTTGAAAGCAGAATGGAGTTTCCTTGCAAGACTAGAAATGGAACTCCCTTAGGAACCAACTATCCCACTTCTCTATTTGTCTGATAGAACTAAAATCAACATACTATAGTGACATATGAATACCAATGTTTATAGCAACACAATTCATAATAGCCACGTTATGGAAACAGCCAGGTTTCCATTAATACATGAATGTATAAAGAAAATGTGGTATATACAATCAGAAGAGTTTTAGTCAGTCATAAAAAAAAATGAAGTTATGGTAAATAGATGGAACTGGAAAACATTATGATAGATAAAATAACTGAGGCTCAGAAAGTCAAGAATTGAATATTTTCTCTCATATGTGGAACCTAGAGCAAAGTAAAGAAAACAAAGTAGGGGAGTCCGAATAGAAGAGAGATCCCATATTATGTTATGTGTAAATATGAATATAACACTGTGAATTTTACCTTCATATACATCTGTAAAGCACCAATTAAGAAAAAAGTTATAAATAAAAAATACTGAACCAATGAAGAAATATATCAGACAGAGAAAGTATTTATTAATGATTCAAAGTTTACCACACACACAAAAAAATCTTTTCAAAAGATTCTTTGGAAAACTGGGATGGATTTAAGAATCACCTTCAGCTGCAGGAGCGTTTGTTCAGGGTATACATTTGCAATACTTTTAAATGTTAAAATGACTTCCCACGGTGTAATTCCTCTGGGCTCTCATATAATGAAATCAACTTCATAAAACACATTTTCTTAATGAAGAGTGAGGGACAGCAAGTTGTCTTGAATCACTGTGTAGGTGAGTAGCTGTTATAGGCTTAAGCAATCAGCATTAAGCTTATTAGTGACAATTAGTATGCACAGCTTACTCATCATATTCAATTAGCACCTTAATGTATTTGGATATTAAGTGAGGGAATGATCTTTTAGTATAATTAGGAAATTAACGGGGAAAAAATCATCTGGAACTCTCACCAGAAGGACCCTGTTAATTTGCCAAAATAAAACTTAAATAATTCTCATAAACTTCTAAATATTAGTCTGGTATCTCTAGTAATCAAAGCCAGCATTTTCTAATAGAAATTTTGTTTGTAATGAGGCAAATATTCTAATGTCCAATATGGAAGTCACTAGGCATATGTAGTCAATGATCTCTTTAAATCAAGCTTGTTTTGAAAAACTGAAATTTTAACTTACTTTAAATTAATTTAGATAGGCACATGTGGACAGCATAGATCAAGCTCTTAAAATCTTTGAAGTGTCCCGTTGCTTCTCAATTGTGGGAAGAAAAGGATTATTCTTATATAAGATTTTGTACTTGTATAATATTTAAAATTCATATATATTTCACAATGATGTGATTTAGAGATTATCTTTATTTTACAATTGATGACTATGAATAATAGACAAATAAATGCCTCCAATTTATAAGAATATTTAAACTTTTGTTTTATTACAAATTTCTAGATTTTTGCATTTTTTTTTATCAAAGAATGTTGCTGGCATTTTAATGTTTTGGAATTATGGTTTTCATAGTGGCCCTAAACATGGTCATTTTAATAATGATTCTATATAAAAATGAATTGTAGATTTTATGTTCAGGAGCACAGTTTGATCTAAATTAATTATTTTTACTTTTCCTGTCATTTAGATCTATATTATTACTTGATTTTTCTCCTTTTTAAAATTTTTTGATTGACACAATATTTATACATGTATATGGGGTACAATGTGATGTTTGTGTTTACATATGCATAATGAATAATCAGGGAGATTTGCACATCTGTCACCTTAAACATTTTTCATTTCTCTGTGGCAAAGACATTTAAAATCTCTTCCAGTTATTTTAAAGTACACAATGCAATATTATTAACTCTGTTCACTTGCCTGTGCAATAGAATACTAGACTTATTCCTCCTAACTATAACATTTTACTTAATGACCAACCTCATCTCCTGTTTCACCGACTCTTCTCAGACTCTGATAGCTTTTATTTCACTTTTAACTTTTACAATGTTAAGTTTTAAAGATTTCACATGAATGAGATCATGCCATATTTGTCCTACTAGGTTCATGTCACTTGACAGGTTGTTCACCAGTTCCATCTACACTGTCATAAATTATAGGATTTTGTCCTTTTTAAAAGGATGAATAGTAGTGTATTGTGTTTTCATTGTATTTTCTTTGTTCATTCATCCATCAGTGGACATTTAATTTCATAGCTTGAATATTGTGAATAGTGCTGCAATAATCATAGGAATAAAGAGGTCTCTTTATTGTACTGATTTAATTTCTTTTGGATAAATAACATGCTTAAAATTTATATTTCAATCTCAAGCACTTGGTGATACAGTATTTAATTCAAAGCATTAATACTTTTTTGTTTCCATAATTGTTAATTATTTTAATAACTCCATAGTGGAATTGCTGAATTATTATTTTCCCTTCTACATCAGTCATAGAGACTGAAGGGGCATAAGATTCTCCTATTGATTTTTTTTTTTTTTTTAGTATCACAGAGGGGATTAAACTCAGAGGCACTGAGCCACATCCTCAGCCCTATTTTGTGTTTTATTGAGAGACAGGGTCTTAGTTGCTCAGCGCCTTGCTTTTGCTGAGGCTGGCTTTGAACTCATAATTCTCCTGCCTCAGCCTCCAAGCTGCTGGGATTACAGACTTGTGCCATTGAACTGGGCTCCTGTTGATTTTTTGGGGGGTAACTTCCTTGGTATTGCTTTGTGACCACTGATGCTGTCTTTTGGTCTATTCAGTGTTTTATCTTTAAAAAATACTTACTATGAATATTGTTTTAGTCAGCTTTTCTGCTGCTTGACCAAAAGACCTGACAAGAACCATTTTAGAGGAGAGAAAGTTTATTTGGGACTTACAGTTCAGAGGTCTCAGTCTACAGATTGTTGATGTCATTGCTCAGGGCTGAGGTGAGGTAAAACATCATGGTAGAAGAGTGTGGTGGAGGAAGCAACTCAGGACTTTATAGTCATGAAGCAAGAGAGCTTTTGCTCATCAAGGACAAAACATAAACCCAAAGGCATGCCCCCAGTGACCTTCCAGTCACATCCTACCTGCCTACAGTTGCTCCCCAGTTAATCCATTCAAGTGGATTCAGTGGTTAGGTTAAGGCTCTCATAAGCCCATTCAGTTAGTTCACTTCTGGACTTTCTTGCTTTGTCTCACCCATGAGCTTTTGGGGATCCCTTGTATCAAATTAATTACAAATATTTACTTTTAAAACCAGATGATGATTTTCTCTGTGTTATTTAATGTTTTATAATATGAATCCAACCTGGTCTTATATGAAGGCTACAAACTGCTTTGCTTTCTCTTTCCTCATCCCTCTCTCCACTTCTTTTTTTTATATTTTATTTTATTTTTTTAGTTGTAGTTGGAAACAGTACCTTTATTCACCTTTATGTGGTGCTGAGGATCGGACCCAGGGTCTCGCATGTGCGAGGTGAGTGCTCCACCACTGAGCCCCCAGACCCCCTCTCCCCACTTCTATTTCTCTTCTTTCCTTTCTTTTTTTGCTTTCTCCTCTTATCCCTACCTCCCCGTCCTTCCTCTCACAGTTTATTACTTCTTTCTTTCCTTCACTTGCTTGCTACACGTCTCTTACATACCTTTTTACATCCTTTTCATTAAGTTCATAGGATGAACTTAATCCATTTAGATTTACTGTGATGATAAGTGTATATGAATCTAGTTTTTTGAAATTAATTATACTTTATGTTTTTAGTGCCTTCAAAAGTTATCTATAATTCATTCTTTGCTTTACTTTTACTTGTGGTGTTTAGAAGGTTTGTAATTTTGTTTTAGTGGCTAAATTTGTTCACTATTACATTATTTACTTTATTCTTTAATACCTCGGTCACTATCTTTTTTAAAAAATTGATTTATTTATTTTTGCATTACAATTTTGGTCACTATCTTTTCTTCTATGAACAATCACAAAATTAGCATATTTCTTTACTTTCCTCCATCACCCAGTTTTAGTTAATTTTTTTTATTGTTAATACTTTCCTTCATAACAATAAAGCAAGGAAGCTGTTGCTATTTTAACTGAAGGTTTTAATGACAATTAAAAAAAAATTACAGCTGTTATAGAGGCAAAAATTAGCATACTTATCTAACTCTAACTTTCCTCCCCTCCTTTTGTTCTTGATTTATGTTATACTATTAGTAGATGTTAAGGTGTGTAACATATTTCACAGAATTCAAGATGCTACCTATATAAATTACAGCAGATTTTTAGATAAAATTCTCTATGGTTTGAAAAACTAAGTAATAATTATGGAAATTAAGAAAAAGAGGATTGAGGTTTTCAATTGAAAAACTTTGTTCTCAAGTGCTTAAAACTGAAATATAAATTGGAAAAAGTATTTTAAAACCAAGAGGCAAAATTGGCTTCTAATCAAATGGAGATAGACAAGCCAGAGTACATCATACATACTTGAAGATTAACAGAGCCACTGGAACAATGAAAACTTAATGAGACTTTTTAGTTCTTTTATTTTCAACATATTTGATTTTTTATGCCCCAGATGATTTTAGTACCTTAATTCATGATTTGTGTTCTGATTGTACATTTTTTGGAGTCTGAATGTTGAATAATGGGAAAGTGCATTAATTCTTCTTGGCAAACTATATAAAGAAAATTTAAAAACTCACCAAAATACAGAGATTCAGAACATTTCTAGAAATTATCAATGATGGATCAGAGCACTGATATTTTATTTTTTAATGTGGCTAGTGTGAGTTTTTGTAGAAGAAGCCTCCTATCTTGATTGGAAATGGAAGCTAGGTACATTTTTATAGTTAGTGCAAGAAAGACTAGCATTGCAACAAATTATAAAAATGCTTTATAGTTCTGTTTGCATAACTTCAAGGATATATCTCTTCTCTTGATACTTAGAGTCTGTAACCAGCAGAAATATTTATTCATTACTTTTGAATAAATAATAAAGATAGGTCAAAGGAATAAAAGAAATAAATTGTGAAAAAATCTAATAGATTATATCGTTTGCAATATATTTTAAGGTTTATTAGTATCATGACTTATTAGGATCATAATTCAGTACTTGTAATTGAAAATATACTTATCATAATGGTCTTCAATTGCTTGGACAGTGTGTTAGCTTTGCATTTCTGTGACTAAAATACTTGACAAGAACAACTTAGAGGTGGGAAAGCTCATTTTGGCTTATGGTTTCAGAGAGTTAGCTCATGGTGGACTGATTTCATTTCTCTGGGCCCATGGTGGAAGGGCATAAAAGAGGCAAGCTGCTCAGGACATGGTGATCAAGAAGCAGAAAGAGAGAAGGAAGAAATGGGAGGAAGGGACTGTGGGGAAGATGAACTTTTCTAGGCATGCCCACCTCTCCATACATGCTGCACCTGCCTACATTGGGGGAAAATAATAAGGTTACAGTATCTCTTGATCTTAGCTTATTACAGAGCTTTATCTCCGTATTCTCAAGATAATATTTATCCCTGGGTTGTATTCCATGGGACAAAGCCATGAGTCCTCAGAAAACTCATTTTTTAAAGATATTTGTTAAAAGATGAAGAAATGCTGGGTTTTACTGGATGGGCTCTTTAAATTTAGGTTTTAAAATAATACATTCAAAAATAATCTGTTGTGTTAATTATTTTGAGCTTTATGACTAAATTCTTTTTGTCCGAGTCTCAAATCAAGTTTGGCTTCATTGTTTTCATTTTGTAATGAACTACCTTTAAAGATTTAGGGAGTTTTTTTTTTTTTTTGGTGGTACTGAGGGTCAAACTCAGGGCCTTTTACATAATAAGCAAGTGCAATATCACTGTGTGACACCCCAGATTTCCTTCATAGATTTTAAGAGAATATTTATACAGTTTTTGCTGGTGAGGGGAAGGGAGCATGTATGGAAGGTCAAGAAACCCACCCATTCTCCCATTTTATGTTGCTCTAGAGTAAGCCCTGGTGTATCCTTCACTAAGGATCAGTAACAGATATTTATAAAACCCTTGCTCAGAGCAGCAGATATGATGTTGAGAAACCAGAATCATAAATTACCAGATTAGCACTTGCTGCTGAAGGTGGCATCTGAATCTACTTATTAATGACATGTTGTATATTCCTAAATTTTATCCTAGTTTTCATTTTAATATCTTAAGGTACTTGATTACTATAAGGGAATGACTAAAAATTTTGGGCAACTATTTGGAGAATTAAAAATAAATAATATACATAGTTCAGAGAAAGGTTTTTTTGTTCCTTAAAAATTATGAATTGTTCATTTTATTAGCTTTTTATTTTCTGTTTTTTTTTTTATTAGTGCACTGTTTTGGTCAGCTCTTCAATGCAGTGACCAAAATACCTGCAAGAACAGCATAAAGGAGAAAAAGTTTATCTTGGCTCACAGTTTCAGAAGTTTAGTCCATGTCAGCTGACTCCATAGCCCTGGGCCAGAGGTGGGGCAGAACATTGTGCTGGAAGGGTATAGCAGGGGAAAGCAGCTCAGGACATTAACCACACTCTACCTTACTAAATTTATCATCCTGTTAACCCATATAAGTGGATTAACCCACTAAGTAGGTCACAACTCTCATGATATAATCACTTCACCATTGAATGTTCATTCATTGTCTTATACATGAGCCTTTAGAGGATATTTCATATCTAAACTATAACATGCATTATAGTCATATATGGTAGTGGGGTTCATTTTGACATATTCAAAAAGGAATATAATATTATTTGCTTCATTTCAATCCTCATTACTTTCCTTTTTCTCTCCCCTCTTTCTGATACCCTTCCTCTAGTCTATTGGTCTTCCTTCTATTTTTATTGTTTTTTAAAACTAGTATATTATGGTTTTACCTAAAGTGGGAATTCATTGTGAATTCATACATGCACATAGCATAATTTGATCGATTTCATTCTGCAGTTGTTTTTCTTTCCAATTATTCCACCTTCTCCCTAATCCTGTTCCTCTACTCCAATGTTCTCCATTCTGTTTTATTGAGATTTACTCTCGTTATTTCTTTTTAACTTCCTTATATGAGAGAAAACCTTCAACCTTTGGCTTTGTAAGTCTGCTAATAACTGAATAAACAAATGGGCAAATGATATAAAAAGACATTTCTCTAAAGAAGAAATACAAACGGCCAAAAAAAAAAAATTACGAGAAAAAAATGTTCAACATCCTTAGCAATCAGGGAAATGCAAACTAAAACTACATTTGAGATTTCATTTCACTTGAGTTAGAATTGCAATCATCAAGAATACAAATAACATAATGAATCTTACTATTATGTGTAATTATAATGCACCAATTAAATCAGGATACAAATAACAATAAATGCTGGTGAGGATGTGGGGAAAAATGTATGCTCATGCTTTGTTTGTGGGACTGCAAATTAGTACAACCACTGTTTGGAGATTCCTCAAAAGACTAGGAATGGAACTACCATATGACCCTACGTAGTGAGTCTTACTACTTGGTATTCATCTGAAAGAACTGAAATCAGCACACTATAGTGATACATGCATACCAATGTTTACAGCAGTGTAATCCACAGTAGCCAAATTATGGAAATAGCCTAGGTAATTTTTAACAGATGAATGGTAAAGAAAATATGTATATATACAATTTTATATATAACACAGGGAGTTTTAGTCAGTCATGAAGAATGAAATTATGTTATTTTCTGATGAATGGATGGAATTGAAGAACGTCAGGCTGTTATGGTTTGGAATGAACTAATTGGGTGGTACCTGTACACAGGTGGAGCATGGCTGGAGGAGGTGGGTCACTGGGGGCATATCCTGGAAGGATTCATCTTCCCTTCAGCCCTATCCCTCTTCTTCCCTCTCTTTCTGCTTCTTGAGCAACTTCCCTCTGCCTTGCCCTTTCACCATGCTGTGCTGCCTTACCTTGGGCCAAGAGCAATCAAGTCTATTCACCATGGATTAAATCTCTGAAATTGCCTTTACGTTTTTTCATGTTAAGTATTTTGGTCACAGGAATGCAAAACCTGACTAACACATACACTAAGTAAAATAAGCCAGAGAAAACGTTTTTTTTTTTTTTTGAGATTAAAACAAGCAAACAAAAAATCCTCATATGCAGACTTTTTAATAATCTAATCCAGAATTCTAATCTGGGAAGTCGGTAAATTAGAAACCTTCTCTTACTCCACTTACATCATGGAATCATACATTTATTTCCATCACTTTCCCTACTGCAACCTCCAGTCATGTCTCTATAAGAACATTTTTAATCTTGAGCTAATATTTTATTATAGGCTGAGGTTCTGTTTAATAGCTAATGCTCACTTAAACCACAGTGGTCACATGGGTCACAAATACTTGCAACTTAAGTTTGATATTGTTCAAATGTTGAAATGAGCATTCACATTTATTGAGAGCTGCCAAGTGCTAGTCCCTGATTATTTGGCACATGTATTAGTTTATTAAATCCTCACAGCAATCTCATGTGCTACATCCCTATTTTATTCATGGAGAACTTGAGGTCCAGATAAATTAAATAAGGTGACCAAGGTCACTCAGTTAGTATGTATCAAGATGGAGCGGACCTAGTTCTATGGACTTCAGCACAGTTCCTGTGATATTCACTAAGTAGCAGGTATAATTTCACCCATTTGGCCTCTTCTTAATCCTTTTATAGACCCACATGACTTTACTGTGTCTTTCATTCGTTTAATTTTTAAACATTCCGCTTGTTTTTTTAATTGATACATGCAATTGTAAAAATTGTACAAGAACCTTCTGAGGCATGATTTTTCTATTTAACTAAATCTTCCAACACATTGACTGTGAAATAGTAGATCTGAAGGGAACCAGAGGAACTATTCACTTGCTGAGAGTTCTGAGAATTGGGGTCCTTTTGGACAGGTACAGTTGAGAACTCAGACCTATTAGGTTTAAACATATTACTTACCTAGAAGTGAAAGTGTGTCTGAAAAAACTGATAGGATATTTAAAATTTGTTGAGACAATTTCAAGTTTGAACCCATTTGCCTATTTTTACCTTTTGGATTCAGACGTCCCTGAAAGTATAATAGCTCACTCAGGCATTTTCAGGTTAGGCCTGTTGTCTTAAGTCAGGAAGGACATGGAATTTTCACCCAAGCACTTAACCTCCTGTTGGCTTTCACAATATTTTACAACTTCACTAATTACAGACATCCGGATAGCACTCAGCCTATGGCAATTAAACACCAATTGAGGCAATTTGATAAAACTTTGGTGTTAAAATTTTATTTCCCTTTTCAGGTATTTTTTAAAAAAATAAGTCAGAGAGTCACATGAATGCTAATATTTGTGAGAAATTCTGGATGGAAAGTGTTTTAGCCAATGACTCCATTTTCACACTATTTCTTACCTTTATATGTATTTTCCAAACAAAGCTCCAAAACCCAGAGATTAGTCCCTTGAAATCTGTTGCTAAGAGTCAGTAAATGTAATTATTTTAAAAGGAGCTTCTCTTGAATTTTCTATACTTCCTGATTCTTGACCTGTTTTTGCATTTTGTTTTTGTTTTTATATTCTCCAAGTGATAGTTTAAGAATGTGGAAGGTTATAATTTTAATTTTAGCATATTTTTTTACTCAAAATGTGTGCTCTACTTTACTGTTATTATAAAAATCAACTTTAATATGTATTTAGCACTTCTGGAGCCGAGGTGGACTGACTCATTTCTTTAGTGAGACCAAACAGATATATAATGTTCTTAACACTATATAAATTCTCTAGCTTAGTTTCCTAATAGAGCTCTGCTGAAGAATTTTATTTGGCTTAGAATCTGTAGAGAATGTCACAATGAGTCCTTTATGACTCTCAGTGTCATATAAAATGTTTGAATCAATATTTTATTGATCTCTCAAAGTTTTCCTCTTTCAGGTTTCCTTTTTTTTTTTTTTTTAAAGCTGCCCATAGATCTCTGTTGTCTATGGCACCAAACTTTTTATAGTTCTTCCAGACGTTCCCAACAGAAAATTCAGAATAGTCTTTTAATATAACCTTCTCCATTGCTAGAACTAGCTCTGGGTTTCTTATATATTGTTTCTTACTGAGAATTGAGTAACACCAGTTGAAATATGAGGGGCCCCTTACAAGAAGTTGAGGTCAGTTTATGTCCCTTGCACATCTCTGAATGCTTCCATATGGGCACATTGTAGCAGGTAGTTTTGTCTCTTTTAAGGTGTGACTGTTTTATCATCAGGAGACCTTTTTAATGTTCCCATTAGCGCTTCTACTCTTTTCCTGTTCTACCTCAGTCATTCATCACTCTTCTCTTCTGTTCACTGTTATTTCTCTTCTAAACTCTTCTTATCAACCTTTATTCTTTAATTTTTTTTGTAGGATTTGGTGCCAATACAGCATAACATTTACAGATATCTTTATTCATTTTGTGACAAGGACATCTTCACTGATCTTTTGCCTGCTGGTAGTCTTGAATACTTTCCTTGGAAAAAAAACTTCCCCCCACCCCCATACTCTTCATGCACGAGGCTTCCCAAGGCTCTAGACACTGACAGGTACAAATATCTAAAGGCCAAGAGGAAAATGCTAAACCCATCATGTGTTTTTTGTTTTTAAAAAATCTTTTTTTAGAAGGGAGAAAGTTCAGAATTATAAATACAAAGGAGCCAAGAAGAAAGAGTGGGGAGGGGCAGGAAAGACATAAATGCCCCAGACTTCTATTAATCTGTTTAGCTTTTTTTGATAATTATTAGATTTCTTTAACTCAGATTTGGTTTCAGCTCAAACCATTTACCCTCAGGTGTGGTCTTGAGACCTGCATCAGTTTGGATTTTTGTTATGATGTGGATTTCTGGGCCACAGGCTAGATGTGTTTAAGCCTGGTTCTTGGTCATGGGGCCTGGGTACATAAGTTGTATCTTAAAAACCCTAAACTTGGCTGGGCACTGTGACACCAGCCTGTAATCCCAGTGGCTCCGGAGGCGGGACAGGAGGGTCATGAATTCAAAGCCAGCTTCAGCAAAAGCGAGGCACTAAGCACTCAGTGAGATCCTGTCTCTAAATAAAATACAAAATAGGGCTGGGAATGTGGCTCAGTGGTCAAGTGCCCCTAAGTTCAATCCCTAGTAATCCCCTCCCCCCCCCAAAAAAAAACCCCACAAGAAACCAAACTGTCCCTCCCCCCCCACGCCCCGCCAGCTTGAAGTTATTACTGAATGTACTACAGTAATTTAAGAACCACTGTGTTTTAGGGGTCCTCAACAGGTCAATCCCAAACAAAATAACAAAGTAGGTATACTCAGTTTTCTTTTTATTAAATATTTGTTTAATTTGATTTGTCCCATATTCTGTAGCTCCAGTCCCCCATCTCCCTTTTTTATCTCTTTTTCTAAAATGTACTCTCAAAAAACCTGTATTACTCAATAAGTAGCAAGTTACTGAACCGTGAAACAATATAATGATTCTGAAAACATCCAGAAAAATCTTAACAAATCTGCAGCAGAGTGGGACTGTTGGACAAAATGCTTTTCATTCATTCTGAGTCCACCCAAATTTTGAATTAAAAGAAGAGGAATATGTGCTATGTACATATATTATATATATCTATATAAACAGCAACAATGTTTCAAGGAGTATGGCCTGTTATCAGTTATTATATAAATCAGCATTGATTCTAAAGTTACCAAATTTTAAAAAGACAAAATTAATTGAAGATGCCCATAGTGCTTAAAAATAAACCGTTTTATTTATTTTCTTCCTGTTGTCCATGTACACATATATGTGTGTATATATGTGTGTACGGATATACATATATTTATTTAGTATAGTAGATTTTCTTTTTGTATTGCTCTCTTAGAATTTTAATATTGTATCCCAGAAGTATCCTATTTTCCATGATGTTACCCAGTCTTTAAAATTATTATTTTTAATAACTGTGTAAGAGTAATTCATTTTTTAACCATTCCTAATTGTTCATCATTTAGATTGTTGGCTATTGTTTTGCAAGTATTAGAAAAAGCTATGAAATAAAAACCTACATACTTAAAAATGTTTAGGCTTTTAATATAATTTCTCAGGATAAACTCCAGCAGTGGGATCACTGAGTCATAGAAGATGAACATTTTTATTCCTCTCATGATAGGCATTGCCAAATGGCTCTCCAAGAGCCTATTACTAATTTGTATCACTCTCAGTGATGTATGACTTTACTTTTAATTGTATTACTTCTCTTCCTCTTTTTTTTTCTTCTTCAATTGTTTGTGGTAGATTTTTGACCATTTTGTCTTTTGAAAGCTCGGATGTCTCATAGCTTTTGAAGAAAATACTAACAAATAAAAAGAAATGTAGCATGGGAGTCAAATCTCCCAAAACATAAATCTACTTTTACCTAACAGATTTTATGTAATTTCCCTAGATGTTGAAAATCTATTTCATATCATCTCTTCTAGAAAGAAGTTCATCATTATAACTTAGTTTTCTTTCTCTTCCTCTCCTCTTGGGTATAGTACTGTGCACTTTCTCATAATAATTATTATTATTATTTGCAATTGTTTGCCTAATACATCTAATACATATTTTATCGTTTGACAAAGGTGAATAGAACTCGATGAACTTTTTCTTTCCTGAATTTTTATTAAGAGCAATCGTTTCTTATCTAAAGTTTAAGTACCACTGGCTTGTATAGTGAAAGTTTGACCTTACATATATGAGATTCTAGAAAGCAATAAGATTAGCTTATAAGATACTCTAAGTAAAAATTAAATTATTGATTCCTGGAGACACAGAATTTCAGGTCCAAATCACTGAGAGTCGTAAAATTTCCAAGTATAGGCTGTTCTACTAAAGGAATACATTTTGATGAAGAACAGTCCCCTTCTAGCTGGGAAATTTGACTGAATTTTTTTAACTTGAAATTTCTGAAGGGCATGTGTGAGAGAAAAGGAGGTGCCTCTCTACTCATCCATGTTTTCCAGACAAAACTGGAAATCATTGGTATTATAGATGTCATAGCTGAATCACCCTGACACCTAATCTGAGTAATATTCTATTGTGTATATATGCCACATTTTTAATCCATTCATCTACTGAAAGGCATTTAGGTCGGTTCCACAGTTTAGCTATTGTGAATTGTGCTGCTATAAACATTGATGTGGCTGTGTCCCTGTAGTATGCTGTTTTTAAGTCCTTTGGGTATAGACCCAGGTGAGGGATAGCTGGGTCAAATGGTCCATTCCCAGATTTCCAAGGAATCTCCATACTGCTTTTCATATTGGCTGCACCAATTTGCAGTCCCACCAGCAATGTATGAGTGTGCCTTTCCCCCTACATTTCCAACACTTATTGATGTTTGTCTTCATAATAGCTGTCATTCTGACTGGAGTGAGATAATTTTTTAGAGTAGTTTTGATTTGCATTTCTCTGATTGCTAGAGATGATAAACATTTTTTTTTTCATATACTTGTTGATTGACTGAATATCCTCTTCTGAGAAGTGTCTGTTCACATCCTTGGCCAAATTATTGATTGGGTTATTTGTTTTTTGGTGTTTAGCTTTTTGAGTTTTTTATGTACCCTAGAGATTAGTGGTCTTTCTGGTGCGTGAGGGGTAAAAATTTGCTCCCAGGATGTAGGCTCTCTATTCACCTCACAGATTGTTTCTTTTGCTGAGAAGAAACTTTTTAGTTTGATTCCATCCCAATGATTGATTCTTGGTTTTAATTCTTGTGCTATAGGAGTCTTATTAAGGAAATTGGGGCTTAATCCCACATGAGGGATATTAGGGCCTACTTTTTCTTCTATTAGACACAGAATCTCTGGTTTAATTCCTAGGTCCTTGATCCACATTGAGTTAAGTTTTGTGCATGGTGAGAGATAGGGGTTCAATTTCATTTTGTTGCATATAGATTTCCAGTTTTCCCAGCACCATTTGTTAAAGAAGCTATCTTTTCTCCAAAGCATGTTTTTGGCACCTTTGTCTAATATAAAATAATTGTAATTTTGTGGGGTTAGTCTCTGTGTCCTCTATTTTGTACCATTGGTCTACCAGTCTGTTTTGGTGCCAATACCATGCTGGTTTTGTTACTATTGCTCTGTAGTATAGTTTGAGGTCTGTGATGCCACCTGTTTCACTCTTCCTGCTATGGATTGCTTTAGCTATTCTGGCTCTCTTATTTTTCCAGATGAATTTCATGACTGATTTTTCTATTTCTATGAGGAATGCCATTGGGATTTTGATCAGTATTGCATTAAATCTGTATAGTGCTTTTGGTAGTATGGTCATTTTGATATTAATTCTGCCTATCCAAGAGCAAGGTAGACCTTTCGTCTTCTAAGATCTTCTTTGATTTCTCTCTTTAAAATTTTATAGTTTTCATTGTATAAATTTTTCACCTATTTCATTAAGTTGATTCCCAAGTATCTTATTTTATTTTACTTTTTGAGGCTATTGAGAATGGGGTAGTTTTCCTCATTTCCCTCTCAGAGGGTTTGTCACTGATATACAGAAATGTCTTTGATTTATGGGTGTTTATTTCATGACCTGCTACTTTGCTGAATTCATTTACTAGTTCTAGGAGTTTTCTGGTGGAGTTTTTGGGTCTTCTAGTTATAGAATCATATTTTCAGCAAATAGTGCTATTTTTAAGTTCTTCTTTTCCTGTACATATCCCTTTAATTTTCTTGTCTAATTGCTTTGGCCATTTCAAAAACTATGTTAAATAGAAGTGGTGAAAGAGGGCATCCCTGTCTTGTTCCAGTCTTTAGAGGGAATGCCTTCAGTTTTTCTCCATTTAGAATGATGTTGGCCTGGGGCTTAGTGTAGATAGCCTTTATGATGTTGAGGTATGTTCCTGTCATCCCTAGTCTTTCTAGTGTTCTGAACATGAAGGGGGGCTGTATTTTGTCAAATGCTTTTTCTGTATCTATTGGGATGATCATACATTTCTTATCTTTGAGTCTATTGATGTGATAAATTATGTTTATTGATTTCCTTATGCTGAACCAATTTGGAGTCCCTGGGATGAATCCCACTTGATCATGGTGCACAATATTTTTGATATGTTTTTGTATTTGATATGCCAGAATTTTATTGAGAATTTTTGCATCTATGTTCATTAGAGATATTGGTCTAAAGTTTTCTTTCTTTGATGTGTCTTTGCCTGGTTTTGGAGTCAGGGTAATATTGGCCTCATAGAATGAGTTTGGAAGTGCTCCCTCTTTTTCCATTTCATGAAATAAATTGAAGAGTGTTGGTATTAGTTCTTCTTTAAAGGTCTTGTAGAATTCAGCTGTGTAACTGTCCGGTCCTGGGCTTTTCTTGGTTGGTAGGCTTCTGATGGCGTCTTCTACTTTATCACTTGATATTGGTCTGTTTAAATTGTGTATATCCTCCTGATTCAATTTGGGCAAGTCATATGACTTAAAAAATTTGTTGATGCCTTCAGTGTCTTCTAATTTACTGGAATATAAATTTTCAAAAAAATTTCTAATTATCCTCTGCATTTCTGTAGTGTCTGTTGTGATATTACCTTTTTTTACCATGTATGCTGGTAATTTGAGTTCTCTCTCTCTCCTTCTCTTTGTTAGCATAACTAAGGGTGTGTCAATTTTTAAAATTTTTTCAAGGAACTAACTTTTTGTTTTGACAATTTTTTCAATTGTTTCTTTTGTTTCAATTTCATTGATTTCATCTCTGATTTTAATTATTTCTTGTCTTCTACTGCTCTTGCTGTTGAGTTGTTCTTCTTCTAGGGTTTTGAGATGTAAACTGAGGTCATTTATTTGTTGGCTTTTTCTTCTTTTAAGGAATTAATTCCATGCTATGAACTTTCCTCTTAGAACTGCTTTCACAGTGTCCCAGAGATTAAGATACGTTGTGTCTATGTTCTCATTTACCTCTAAGAATTTTTAATCTCCTCTTTGATGTCTTCTGCAACCCATTGTTTATTCAGTAGCATATTGTTTAGTCTCCAGGTGTTGGGGAGTAATTTTTATTTTTTACTTTGTCATTGATTTCCAATGTCATTCCATTATGATCTGATAAAATACATGGTAGTATCTCTACTTTTTTGTGTTTGCTAAGAGTTGATTTGTGGCATAGTATATAGTGTATTTTAGAGAAGGATCCATATGGTGCTGAGAAGAAAGTGTATGTGCTTGATGCAGGTTGAAATATTCTATATATGTCAGTTAAGTCTACATTATTGATTTTATTATTGAGTTTTATAGTGTCTTTATTCAAATTTTGTTTCAAAGATGTACCCAGTGGTGAGAGAGGTGTGTTAAAGTCTCCCAAGATTATTGTGTTGTGATCAATTTGACTCTTGAATTTGAGAAGAATTTGTTTGATAAACATAGCTGCACCATTGTTTGGGGCATATATGTTAATGATTGTTATGTCTTGTTGGTGTATGGTTCCCTTGAGTAGTATGCAATGTCCATCTTTATCCATTATGATTAACTTTGGCTTGAAGTCTATGTGATACGAGGATGGAAACCCCTGCTTGGTTCTGTAGTCCATGTGAGTGGTATGATTTGTCCCAACTGTTCACATTCAGTCTGTGTTTGTCTTTTCCTATCATATGCTGCCTCTGGAGGCAGCATATTGTTGGGTCTTTTACTTTTAATCCAATCTGCTACCCTATACCTTTAGATTGGTGAGTTTAAGCCATTAACCTTCAGGGTTACTATTGAGACATGGTTTGTATTCCCAACCATATTTCTTTATTTTTGTTATTTTACTTGACTTGATTTTCTTTTTTGATTAGTTTTTCCTTTAGGGTACTATCTCCCTCTGCTGATTTTCTTTTCTTTTTTTTAAATAATTTCTCATTTTTCTGTGTGTACAGTTTGCAGAATCACATTGGTCATGCAGTCATGTATATACATACAGCAATACTGGTGTCTATTTTATTCTGCTGTCCTCGCTTTTCCCCCCTCCCCTCCCCCCTCCCTTCCCATCACTTCTCTCTACCCAATCTAATGTGACACACTTCTTTTTTTTTCTTTTATTTTCCCTCACTTCATCATACATGTCCTCTGCTGATTTTCATTGTTGTTTTTTGTTTCCTTTTAATGGAATATTTTTCCAAGGATGTTTTGTAGTGTCGATTTTCTAGCTATAAATTCTTTTAACTTTTGTTTATCATGAAAGGTTTTTATTTCATCTTCAAATCTAAAGCTTAATTTTGCTGGATACAAGATTCTTGTTTGGCACCCATTTTCTTTCAGAGCTTGATATATGTTGTTCTAGGATCTTCTAGCTTTCAGGGTCTATGTTGAAAAATCTGCTGTTATCCTAATTGGTTTTCTCCTATATGTAATCTTATTCCTTTCTCTTGTGGCTTTTAATATTCTCTCCTTATCCTGTATGTTGGGCATTTTCATTATAATATGCCTTGGTGTGGATGTGTTGTGATTTTGTACATTTGGTGTCCTGTAGGCTTCTTGAGTTTGGATTTCCAATTAATTCTTCATGTTTGGAAAGTTTTCTGACATTATTTCATTGAATAGACTGTTCATTTCTTTCGTTTGGACCTCTATGCCTTCCTCTATCCCAATAACTCTTAAGTTTGGTCTTTTTATGCTATCCCATATTTCTTAAATGTTCTGCTCATGGTTTCTTACCATTGTCACTGTGTGGTCTGTGTTCTTTTCAAGATTATATATTTTGTGTTCATTGTCTGATGTCCTATCTTCTGAGTGGTCTACTCTGTTAGTGATGCTTTCATTTGAATTTTTAATTTGGTTTATTATTTCTTTTATTTCAAGGATTTCTGTATTTTTTAATTTTTTTAGAATCTCTTCCTGTTGAGGTGATCTTTTGGTTTCTGTATTTGTTTATGTAGCTCCTTGTCAAAGTGATCTTTCACTGCCTGTATTTGCTCTCTTATATCTTCCTTGAGTTCATAGAACATTTTAACCATGTACATCCTGAACTCCTTCTCTGTAATTTCTTCTGCTGTGGCTGCCAATGATTCTAATGAAGTGGTGTCTTCATTTGTTGGGGGCACTTTCTTCCCCTGTCTTTTCATGTTGCTCGTCTGTCTTCCTTTCCAGCTCTGTGGGTCTAGATTGTTATTGTCTTTACCCTATAGGTTTGTAGTGCTCTTATAGGGTTCCAAGGCCTCTCCTTTGTGGGGAAGGACAATGTTAACAGATCCCAATATCAACAATATACCACCTACGAACACTTTGTTGTTATTAAGACATTTACAGTTTAGTCTCAATGTACAGAAATGTTGGATTCAATTATTATCTAAATTATTATTATCAATTATTTTTACAAAACTACTGATTATATATTTTAGATAATATTCAAGAAACATTCAAGAAATAGGGAATAGCATAAAAGTTTCTGACAGTGGACAATAAACTGGGGGTGGGGCATAGGATGATATGCTGAGGAGGTAGGATTGATGATATATAATTAATATATCTTAGGAAGTGTGAAGGAGAAATCTAGTGAAGAGGGTTAGTAGCAAGAGAATAAACAGGAAGTAATTTAGGGTAGGAAAGTACATGGGAAGACAGTAGAGTATATATAATAATCATATATATGTATTTAGAAAAATTCAGATGTTAAAACAGTAAAATTTGGAGGGGAAAGAAAAATGAAAGAATAAAAATGAAAAGAAAAAAAAAGACATATACAACACCTCTATATTATATTATTCACATGACTCAGTCCTCAAAGTCCTATTTCATGCAAAGTTCTTGGTTTCACATATGTTGGGGATGTGAGGTCCGAAGGATAGAGGGGTAAAGAGAAAAAACAAACTAACAAAAAACTCGAAGGAAGAAACCAGGGTTGTAGCCAGCTTTAGAGATCCATATCTTTCCTGCTTCTCTTCTCATCCAATAGGTGGTGTCATGTGTTGTAAGCTGCTGCCTCTGCTCTCCAGATGGTGGAGGTTACCAGGGTGGGAAGACTGGGCCTGGCACAGGGCACCTGGATGCAGGAAGTGGCACCTGCCAGTCCCTGCAGGGAGACTGCACCTCAAGGGTCTCTTTTTGGGACTGCTCATATGACTTGAGCACCTGTACTATCTCCCTCTCTTACCTGGAGATTTCCCAGTTCCTGGTCTCTCTGTTAGGCTCTAGACTTTAGCCCATCTCCCTCTCCCCCAGCAGTTCCCAATTGAGGAAACTCTCACCCCGGGGCTCCCATGGGCAGCTCCCTGGTCACACTGCACACCTGTGTTGGGCAGCTACTATATTGGGTAACCGCCACTGGGGAGGGGGGAGGTTGGAAACCTGGTACCTGGCTTCTGGAGATCAAATCTGGGAACTGCTCCCAGCTAATATGGCGAGAATATTGAGCCAAGATGGCGGCAGTCTGCTTTCAGCTAGGGGATATCTGGTGAGATGGGGGGAGCCTGGTGAGGTCGGGGGAGCCAGGCGATGGGTTATGCTGTGGGTAGGTAGCATCTGAGTGACCTGCGTGGGAGTGGAGAGAAGTCCTGTTGATCTGCAGATGTGTTGATAGGTGGTGATTCTGCTAAGGCGCTCACCGAGTCTTGTGTGGACTAGAACTTCGGGCTTTGGGTCCTGCTCCAACGCCGGGCATCCTACTGGAACACTGAGGCTGGGAAACCTGCGTGGGGTCACAGTGCTCCTGATTTCTGCGGACAGCGCAGGGCATGGCGAACTCACTCCCTTCCCGCTGCCAGGTTTTCTCCCTAGGTCAGCCATTTGGACAGGACATGTGAAGACAGTTTTGTTGACAGGGCTCTCAGCAGGAAGACCTGAAGCCTGGAATCTAGTAGCATCCAAAGGTTCATTCACTAACTGTCGGGTGGTGGATGCTGGTTATTGGTTGATTCAGCAGCTTCAGAGCTAACATACCAAGAAGAAGAGACCATGCCGAGGTACATTACCTTATTAACCTAGTTTTGAAGTCACATAGCATCACCTCCATAGCACTCTGTGGTCAGAGCTGATACTAAGCCTCTCTGCTCTCTATGCTGTCTGATATATAAAAATAAGTTTTTGGTGGGAGAAGTACTAAGGTCACTTTGGGAGAAAATTGAGAGTGATGGGAGAGATATTGTTACAGTCCTTTAATAAAATACAATCTGCCACATAAGTAATATGAAAAATAAATTTAACAAATGCTACATTTTTTTTCTGAGCCTTTTCAAAACTCAGTTTGGAGAGAGTTTATATTCAAGGGTAAAGAGAAATTCCTATTGGACCAACCCTCTCATAGATAATACTATAAACTTTTAAAAATGTAAGAAAATAACCTTTTTTTATTCTTAGTTATACATGACAGTAGAATGTATTTTGGCAGAATATACATACGTAAAGTATAACTTATTTTATTAGGTTCCCACTCTTGTGGTCATGCATGATGTGAAGGTACCCTGGTTGTGTATACAAATACAAGGCTAGGAAAGTTATGACCAATTAATTCTACTGTCTTTCCTATTCCCCTCACCCTCCCTTCCCTTCATTACTCTTAGTCTAGTCCAGTCTATTTCTGTTATTCCCTGCTCCAACCTGCCTTGTTTGGGGTTAGCATCCACAAATCAGACAGAACATCCAATCTTTGTTTTTTTAGGATTGACTTACTTTACTTATCATGATATTCTCCACTTCCATCCATTTACTGGCAAATGCCATAATTTCATTCTCCTTTATGACTATAATATTCCATTGTGTATATATACAAACATCCACTGAAAGACACCTATGTTGTCTCCATAGCTTTGCTATTGTGAATTGAGCTGTTATAAACATTGATGTGGCTGCATCGCTGTAGGATGCTATTTTTAATTGATGAGGAATGGACACTAACTGACCCTTTGCCAATTCTTGCCCACATCATGTAGAATACTAGAAATTGATAGAAAAATTCAGTCTTAAAGCCTTGAAGAATTGATAGAATGTGAATAGGTTATAGCAGCCAGGAAGTAAAGGGGATTCCAATCTCAGAAAGAAGGGAACTAAAGGGACCTACATTATGCATGTAAACTCTTTTCAAATCTCTGGCTCCCTTTGGACATTGTGTGTTGGGGGTAAATTCCAGGCAATTTAGCAAAGTGGGGAAGAAAGTTTTCGGTTTCCATCCATACAAGAGAAGACAGGGTTAAGGGTATTAGTCCAGCCAAGTTGTCTGCTAAAAGCAACCAACCAAACAACGAACCACTGTTCTTTGGAGTAAAATAGTAGAATCCAGAGACTCATGGAATCTGTGTTATCTGTTTGAAATATAGATATACATCTTATAGCTAGAAGGGTATGAATCAACAAAGCAATGGACCTTTAATTCTCTGTACCTTACACCTTTATTATGACTCACTCTTAGCCTTACTGAATAAGTTATTATTAACCAAGGTACAAAGTGTAAAGAGCAGGCTGTGCCCTGTTCTGAGTTACTCCACAATTCATATAGAACAGTAGTTTTCAGGTTGTACCTAACCCTGAGTTATTTATTCTATTTTGTAAAGCAGTAGTTTGCCATGAATTACTCCGTTTTGAGCACAAATGCCAAGAAAGAATGACTCTTTGCCTCATTTGAATAGGTAAACAACCATCATTTGCCTGGCACAACCTTCAGGCACAAATGGATAGATAACTTATTTATGCCAATTTATCAAACTAAATCAGCAGTACCTAGACATGTGAACATCCCAGATCATATCAGGAACATCAGATACAGGTGTTTATCAACCTTACCAGATGCAACCGACTCACCTAAGACCTATAAAAGGAGGATCCCTAAAGACTGGTCACAGGGGCATGCTGATCCTGTCACTTGTCACCAACCTTGTCTAGGAAAATCAACAAAGCAATGGACCTCTAATTCTCTATGCCTTACACTTTAGTGCAAGTGCAATTCTTTCTGCCCATGAGGAACACACAGGGCCCTCTCCAAGCTGACAATTCAAGCTGGCACCTCAAGCTGGCACTCTGAAACTGAAACTGCTATCCATTCACACCCTCTGCTATGGCAACTCTGCAGAGCTGGTTGTTAAAACATTTATCTGACCACCTACAGTGAATTTTGACTATGCATTTATATGCCTCTGCCTGTGCTCTTGGCACAATATCCTAAAACCACCTTAACCCTTTTTTTTGGGTCTTTCTGTAACCTATATATATCATTGTGTGAAGTTTGATGTATGACTTGAGTGTTATAGATATTAGACACTAAGATTGGAATAAAATGAAAGGATTCATGATTGCCTGGCTTATGACTATCAGGTGACCCATGAATTTCCACTGCTGAAAGTGGTGTAGCTTGTGAATTTATTGTTTTTCAGTAAATTCTGATATTCTGTAAAGACACAAACATTTGGCCTGTGTTAACGACATTGCTCATTCGTGACATTAAATTTCAGGAAACTTGTTTAGAAAGCTTGAATTGTACAGACCCACAAATATACTTTCTCTCCACACCTTCATTATGCTGCACGATTCCATAGTGAGCATTTCCAGAAGAGGCATATTGAGTCTGAGACCAAAAGGAAATTCATAACTGTGGTTGCCTCCAGTGATGGGGTTGAAAATTGAAAAGGGCTGTGAGGGGACTTTCTAAAAAACTGTTGTATATGTTGAGAGAGATTTTTGTTACATAGGCAAAGATTTATGCATTTTCCTGTATGTAATTTATCTCCAAAATGGAATCTTCAAAATATTAAACTCTCATTCATCAAACAATACTTGGTATTCAGAGGTGATATATACTGTGAAATAAATAAAAACTAAGATGGATTGTTGGATAGACAAAAATGTGAAAAGGCAAGTATAACAGAATTAATTGCAATGCCTAGATGGTGACTTGTGCAAGGCTAGGGCCAGGGAGAGGCAAGCGAGGACAGGAGTGCTAGATTTAAAGAGGTGCTCCCTCTCAGGCTCATACTAGTGCAGAGCTGGCTCCTGAAAGCAAACACCTCTTTAACTTTTGCATGCTGGATGCCTTGCTTGCTTCTCTCTAGTCTCAGAACAGTGAACATTCTGTCCACTATCTGGTCATGTCTTCCAGTTAGGAGTGTCCCTCACAGACTAGCTAGCCTAATGCTGGGCTAGCTGAGACTTTCACAGTGTATAGTACAAGTCTCTTCCTATCATTTTTCCTTTCCCTTTTCTGTTGCATGTGTCAGACCTGCATCATGGTCTGAAGTCTTTCCCTAACTGTCCTGTACATTTTTTCCTTTATCTTTCAAAGGCTTTAATCCCAATAAATATGCATATATAAGAACATCTTAGTACCTGTATCTTAGAGGACTCAATCAATGTAAGGTAATAGCTGCTCAAAGTTTGTGCATGCATCTAGGTACAGGTTTCAGCCTAATGGCCTATAAAATTCACATTCTTAAAAAGGACCATCAGTCCTCTGGCTTCCATGAGCCCTTAGGCAAGTTTCTCAAGAACTGTAATGCTGTTTCTATAGATCATCTGGAGTCCTTGCTCCTTGAAAAATTTCTTTGCCCAGAGGATAGGGCTTTCTACATTTGCTACTTCTGTACCTCTTATAGTCTTATTGGTCCTTTAAATACAATATTTACTAATAGTAATTCTTTATATAAAATTTCCCTGTTATAATTTATCTATGGTTTCTTTCTCCTGACTAGACACTGACAAATACGGAATTAATGATGGGAATGATCTTAAGAGAAAGACCTGCAAAGATGGGATTTGGGGAATCAGTATGCTTATGTCCTCTGGCTTCAGGTAGTCAGGTACAAAATATGATTCAACAAGAGAGAAACTTGAAAACTTTGCTAATATATAATTAGCCATAACATGGGGAATATAAGTGAAAGTGGATTCTAGGGTCTTAGATCAAGGGTGATGGAAATACTCTAAGAAGACCAAGCCAAATATACTGATATGGGTATAGTTATTGAAAATTCTGGATTAATGTCAGCTCATGGAGTACCACATGCATCTCAAAAAGGTCTGTTGCTCTCATTTGTAGCCAGGTATGACTGTGGGTAGAACCACCATTGGCATGGGTTCCTTGACTTTAGTATAGGAAATCATTGACTTTAGTATAGGCTGCCAGAGTATCTGAGGCCACATGGCCAACTGACAAAGTAAGGTGGGCACATTTACTAGAAAAGCCATCAGGGGCAGAAGAGTAATCAGAATACTTTGGTTCACGGGGTCCTCCAACTGTAGCTAGGTGATGGTGGTGTCCCAATGAATAAAATAGATGCAGAGTCTACAAGGACATTACTTAATTTTATTACAAAACCCTCTCTAAGAATGGTGATTAAATACCTCAAAAGGGTGATGGATTTTTAACCAGTTTTTCAGACTGTTGTCATACCCAGAGGTTTTTGATTGAAGAGCCAGGTTCTCTTGAGGATTAACCCTATAGCATTGCCATACATATGTGCTATGAATACGTCTGCATACATTTAGCAGAATGAATGTGCACTGGGGGAAAATATCAAGACTTTTGGGATTTCTAAACACTGGTTCTGAATTATTTCTAATTTTTGGCAACCCAAAATACTACTGTGACAATGTCCAGGTGATACATGGGGTCAATTCAAATGTGACTTTAAGTATACACCTCTAGTTCATAGACCCACCCTATTGTCATTTCAATTGTTTCTATATGTAAAATTGGATTAAAAATACTTTGGTACCTGGAAGAAATCCCATGTGTCTTTGACCCACGGTATAGATCATTATGGTAGAAAGAACTAACGAAAATTTCTAAATAGTGCTGTTTCTTACCAAGATAGTAAACCATAAGCAAAATGCATATTAGGGGGATTTTCAGGTATTAGTGTCACTATCAAGGACCTATGAGAGGTGGTGATACTGATCACATCCCCATTTTAATTGCCTGCTTGACCTATGCAGAAGTTGGCTAGATCTTGGAGAATGACTGTGTATCACTGCGAACTCTATCAGTTGTAGAGTCTATAGTGGTTCAAGGTAAAATATATTTACTAAATAAAATTAACATAGCTTTTGGCAGTTTATTTGCAGTTATTGACCTAGTTAGTACTTTTTTTCTTTTAATACCAATTCATAAAGAGTACCCAACACTATTTGTTTTTACCTGGCACAACCAACATTACACCTTCACTGTTTTGCCAACTGTGTAAATTTCTTGCCCTTTGGCAAAATAGTCTGCAGAAGTCAACTATGGTTGCCTTGATTTCTGAAAGAAAAAACACTATTGTGGTCCACTACTTTGAGAAATTTATGCCAATTAAACATAAAGTAAAACACTTTTTATGTCTTAGCGAGGTATATGTGAACCAGATAGATTTGGATAAAACATGCAATGAGGGCTGGGGATATAGATCAGTTGGTAGAATGCTTGCCTCTCATGCACAAGGCCCTGGGTTCAATCCCCAGCACCACATTAGGAGGGATCTGGCCATGATGGCAGGCAATTGTAAATTCCAGCAGCTCAGGGGGCTGAGACAGGAAGATTGTCAACCTCAGCAAATCTGCTAGACACTATTTCAAAATAAAAAATAAAAGGCACTGGGAATGTGGCTCAGTGGTAAAGTGCCTTTGGGTTCAATGCCTAATACCAAAAATAAATAAATAAAAATTAAAAAAAGAAAAAAAAACTTGCAATATTTCAATAGACTGCTACATTAGTGAAGTTTCTGGGAATCCAATGGTCAGGGAGCATGTTGAGACATCTACTCCAAGGTGGAAGAGAAATTGCTGTATCTTGCACCTCCTACAAAGAAAAAGGCACCTTTGTTAAGGCTTTTTTCTTTTTAAATTAAAGTTCTAAATTTAAGAAAAAAAAGATAGTAGAGCGAATTCCTAGATGCTTCCTGCCCCAACCCCTCCACATTCATTTCCCACTGTTATTAACATCTTGCATGAATTAGTAAGGTACATATGTTATAATTAATGAAGCAGTATTGATAAGTACTGCTTTCCTTAGTTTTTACCTAATATTCTCTTTATGTTCCAGGATCATATCCAGGAAACGACATTAAGCTGTCATGTCCCTGAGGATCCTCTTGGTTGGGATGGTTTCTCAGATTTTTCTTACATTTGATAACATTGACCATTTTGAGGAACGCTATTTAGATATTTTTCATAGTGTTGCATATTTGGGATTTTTCTTAATTTTTTATCATGGGGTTGTGAGTTTCGGGAGGAAGACCACATAAACAAGATGCCACTGTCAACATATCCTATGAATGGTACACACAAACTGCAGAATTAATGTTTTTTTATGGAATTTAAAAAATTTATATATGACAGCAGAATGCATTACAATTCTTCTTACATATATAGAGCACAATTTTTCATATCTCTGGTTGTATACATAGTATATTCACACCAATTCTCATCTTCATACATGTACTTTGGATAGTAGTGATCATCACGCTCCATCATCATTAATTACACCTGGCTGAAGTAGTGGTTGTCAAGTTTCTCCACTGTTCAGATACTTCTTTTCTCCCATATTCTTTCGAAGGAAGTTGCTATGCACAGTTCACATTTAATGAGTGAACAGTTTTGCTCCCCTTCCTGGAGGGTGAGATATCTACATATATTATTTAAAGCTCTTCTACACAAGTTATTGGTTTATTCTGTCCTACTTATTTATTTACCCAATTATTTGATCATTTGTTTATGTCATTATGAGATCATATATATTTATTCAGAACTTTGCATTATAATCCAAAGGTATTTTATTTATTTTATTGTTCAAATTGTTCCAGCTTTGGCCATTGGGACCTCTTTCAGTTGGGCTCTGTGTTCTTTGGCATACACCAATTGTGTGTGTGTGGGTTTTGTTTTGTTTGAGTACTTCTAGCATTAGAACACACTCCAGGCTTATTTAGTATTTGATTTTATTTATTTGATAAATTATCTTCCATTAAAAACCAGTAAATGCTTCTTATGTGCTATATACTCTGTTACATGCTGTGTGTGACATTGTTCTATTTTTGGCTATTAGCAGGCAATGATTAATCCTTTGGTAATCACTTATATTTTTTTGCTCTTTCATTTTTTTGAAAGCTCTTCTCTTCTCCCTCTGCCTTAGCTCATTTGTGATATGTATCGTGGAAATTATGAACTTAATTTCATCGATGGAGAAACTTATCATGACATAAATTTTAGCAGATTTTAAAAAATATTTTAGGAAAATTAACCTCCAGTATGTTTTAGTGAATGCAGCTTTTTCCTCAATATATGCAGCTATTTGCTCAGATTTTCTCTAAAACAATTTCTCTGGGAGTTTTCCATGACAAATTTATGACCACTGTGGATTTATGTTTTGTTCTTTTACGGATTTATTCTGCAGTCCTCTTTCCATTTCAACTCATGAAAATAATAGAAAATTTTAGTTACCTAAAGCCTTGGCATATTTCAACTGACTTCAGAACATAATAATGTGATCTGAAGAAAACTCTATGGAATACACTGAAATTGCTCCATATTGCTTTTTAAGCATAAACTTTTCTAGGAAGTGAAATAAAAATCCCCATCTCATAATATGTAAAATATTTAATGGAAACTGAGAATGTTAATAAAATTGAGTTATGGTATTAAATATGTTTTGAAATACATAACTGTGTAGAGACTTTAAAGGTTTTAGTGCAGTCCTGGTCTTATAAAATATGAATGCATCACTTTTCAGTGAACAAATGATGTTGCCATGATTTCCTTTCCGATGTCTGACTTCCAAAGGTATAAACTGAGCTTGATTTAATTTTGTCTTTTTTTTTTATATAGAACCTATAACCTCCTGCATAGCTCATATAGTTTTAAAGAACCGTGCTTGATGGACTTTGAAATTACAGATCACGAACTTCTTTTTAATTAGAGAGAAAATTTCCCTTTGCTCTGCACTGCACTCTAGTGTTTGCTTGTTAAAGTCAAGAGAGCACTGAGAAGTGAGTTTTACTACAGAGATGTGTGTAATTAATAGCTTCAGAGAAGCTTCAGGGAGTATTCTGGGAAGAGTGCAAAGCTAAACTCTGTGGGGTCCAGCTGATCTGTCCCATGGAGCTGTAGATAACAGATGACCACGTTTAGACACTTTAATTGAACTGCTTTTGGCTTTCTTCAGGTTTTAGGAGAACAAAGCCTTACAATTCTCAGAAGTAGAAACCATGCTGTCACCATGTTTTCAGAATGTGGGAATTGAGATTTTCTCTCAAGTGGGAATATTTTAAACTGTACTTGAGGATGATTTGCTTGTCGCCTCCAATAGGGTCTTCTGGAGTCTGTTCCCTTTTGGAGATGCCACTCACTTTCCCTGACCATTATTGAGCTGCTTCAAGATGAATGGCACCTATGTAAAAATCCATCACTGTTATCTCAGCTCATCCTTGGAGCTAAGTAGCTCTTCATAGCTTTATCATTTGGGGCATTGAGCTGATACTTTATGCTAGAAATAATTTTCTATTGGAGCATATGTTTGTATTGCATGTAGGAACTGAAAGGTAGGAGCTAACAGTTATCACATAGCTTTTCCCATGCCAATAAATCACCCAATTAATCATGTTTATAATCCAGGATTTCAAATCCTACTCTGATTTTTACCTGTCACATTTACGTTTGACCAGGAAAACATTTGAGATTTTCCTGAGGATCTGATGTCTATTTTACAATATTTAAGTAATTTATGGTGAGTAGAACTCAGGGTCAGTAGTTTCAGGAGATTAATCAGTTTGTGGAAATAGCATCTAATTTATTTAAGGAATTGAATACATCACAATTTATTTGACACTTGTGTGATATACCTTCCATGGGGTGAAGGATTCAAAGACTGATTAATTTTCAAAGGTTCCGGAGATTTGTCATAGCAAATATTTAAATTATATCTCAAGGAAAACTATTAGTATAATGATAAAGTAAATCTATCCAAAGAATGAATAATTATGTCCAATGAAATAAAAATGGCTTCAGAGAGGAAGTGTTAGTTTATTAGGGCTAATTTGTATAGTCCTGCTGGTATTATGCCCATTTTACATGAAAGAAAATTAGGTTTAGAGAAGGTGAGTACTTCTCTAATGTCACAAAATAATTACAGTTAAAAGAGTAATTTCCAATTCTAACCTTTTCTTCTTTTCAATTAACGTTTTTCCCATTGGTGCATTATAGATCTACATAATGGTAGATTTTGGTATTACATATTTGTATATGCTCAAAATATAGCAATCTAATTTTCCAGGATTTCACCTTTCCTCTCCCTTTATCCCTCCCCGCATTCCTTTCCCTACTCTAACTGATCTCCCTTTGATTTGCATGAGACCCTCCTTTTCTTTTCCTTTTTCCTCCCTAGCTTCCACATAGGAGAGAAAACATTTGGCCCTTGACATTCTGAATATGACTTATTTAACTTAACATAATGTTCCAAGTTATATCTGTTTTCCTGCAAAGAACATAATTTTATTCTTTATGGCTTAATAAAATATATATATATATATATATATATATATATATATATATATATATATATATATATATATATATAAAACATTTTCTTTATCCATTAATCCATTGTTGGACACCTAGGCTGGTTCCATAGTGAATTGTGTTACTATAAAAGTTAGTATGCATGTATGACTTTAATTTTTTAGAATAAACATTGAGGAATGGTATAGCTTGATCACTTGGTGGTTCCATTCCTAGTCTTTTGAGGAAACCTCCATACTGATTTCCATAGTGGTTGCATGAACTTTCAGTCTCACCAACAGTGTAAAAATGTTCCTTTTCCATTGTGGTTGCACTAATTTACAGTATCACCAACCCTGTAAAAATGTTCTTTTTTCTCCACATTCTCTCCAGTACTTATCAATCATTGTTTGTATTCTTAATGACTGCCATTCTGACTGGAAAGTGATAAAATCTCAGAGCAGTTTTGATTTGCATTTCTCTAATTGCTAATGATGTTGAACATTTTTTTCATACATTTGTTGTCCATTTGTATTTATTCTTTGGGGGAAGTTTCTGTTTAGTTCATTTGCCCATTTATTAATTGGGTTACTTGTTTTTTTTTGGTGTTAAGTTTTTTGAGTTCATTATATATTCTGGATATTAACTTTCTGTTAGAAGAATAGCTAGTAAAGATTTTCTTCCTTTCTGTATGTTCTTTCTTCACATTTTTAATTGTTTCCTTTGCAGAAGCTTTTTAATTTGATGCCAACCCACTTATTAACTCTCAATGTTATTTCCTGAGCTTTAATGGTCCTAATGAGAAACACTTTGCCTGTGCCTCTATGTTGGAGTGTTCATGCTATGTTTTCTTCTAATAGACCATAGCTTCTGGTCTAATTCCTGCGTCTTTGACACATTTTGAGTTGATTTTAATTAATTGAGTTGACTTTGTGTAAGATGAGAGATAAGGGTCTAATTTCATTCTTCTGCATATAGATAACAAGTTTTCTCAACACCATTTGTTAAAAAGGCTATCTTTTCTCTAATGTATGGTTTTGACATTTATGTCAAGGATCAGAAGAATGCATTTGGGTGTTTTTTTCTGTATGTTGTCCATTCTGTATCATTAGTCTCTGTGTATGTTTCTATAACAGAATCATGCAGTCTACAGTAATAGCTCTGTGGTATAATTGCAGGTATTATGATAGCTCCATCATGTTTTTTTTTTTTTTTTAGTTGCTTTGACTCTTCTGCATCTCTTATTCTTCCAAGTGATTTTTAGGACTTTTTTCCCTCTAGTTCTCTGAAGGATGCCATTGATGTTTGATGAGGATTACATTGAATCTCTATATTGCTTTTGGTTGTATGGCCATTTAAACAATATTACTTTATCTATGAGAGGTCTTTGCATCTTCTGAGGTTCTCTTCAATTTCTTTCCTTAATGTTTTATAGTTTGCATTGTAGAGGTCGTTTGCCTCCTTGGTTGGATTTATTTCTAGGTATTTTATTTATTTATTATTTTAAGGCTATGGTGAATAGAATTGTTTTCCTGTTTTCTTTCTCAGCAGATTCATTATTTGTATACAGGAGAGCTATTGATCTTTGTATGTTGATTTTGTAACCTGATACTTTGCTGAATTTGTTTATTAGCTTTAGAAGTCTTCTGGTGTAGCTTTTTGAATCTTCTAATTGTCATCTAGAAACAGTGACAATTTGACTTCTTCCTATCTTATTTATATCCCTTTTATTTCCTTCTCCTGCCTAGTTGTTCTGGCTGGAATATCTAATACTATATTGAATAGGAATGATGAAATTGAACATACTTGTCTTGTTCCACATTTTAAAGGAAATACTTCTTTTTTCCTTGTTCATTATTATGTTTGCTTTGGGTTTTTCATATACAGCCTTTATGATGCTGAGGTAGGTTCCCTCTATCCCTAGTTTCTTCAGTGTTTTTATCATGAATGTGTGCTGAATTTTGTCAAAGACTGTCTCTGCATTTATTGAGATGACTGGTTTTTGTTTCTAGTTATATTTCTGTGATAAGTTAAATGTACTGATTTGTGTATGATAAACCATCCTTGCATCCCTATAAAACCATTCATGATGTACAATCTTCTTAATATGTGGTTGAATGTGATCAGCTAGCATTTTATTAAGGATATTTGTATCTAAGTTCTTTAGGGATATTGGTCTATAATTTTCTTTACTTAATGTGTCCTTATTTCATTTTGGTGTGAGTGTGGTGCTGGCTTCATTGAATGAATTTGGAAGTGTTCCATCCTCTTCTATGTTACAGAATAATTTGAGGAGCATTGGCATTAGTTCTTCTTCAAAGGTCTGGTAGAACTCATTTGAGAATCCATCAGTCCTTGGAATTTTCTGCACTGGAATGTTTTTTTTTTTATTGCTTCCATCTTCCATAAGTTACTGGTCTGTTTCAGTTTTCTGTCTTCTTAATTTAATATTGATAGGTCATATGTGTCTAGCAACATCCATTTCTTCTAGGTTTTCCAACTTATTGGAGTAGAAGTTTTCAACACAGTCCCTGATAATCTGTTGGATTTCTATATCTTTGGTGATTTCTTTTATCTCTAAATTTATTATTTAATTTTTAAATTTGAGTCTTATATCTTTTTGTTTTGGTTAGTTTTGCTAAGAACTCATCAATCTGGCTTATCTTTTCAAAAAGCCAACTCTTCATTTCATTGATATTTTGTATTGATTTTTTATTCACAATTTCATTGATTGTTGGTCTGATCTTAATTATTTCCTTCCTTTTAGTGGTTTTGGATTTTTTCCCCCATTCTCAAGGGGTCTCATACACTTTCATGTGTGGGCCTTTTTAGGACATGGGATTCTCTTGCCAAAGTGTTCTAGGGCAATCCAGACAGAGAGCTTTTAGGGTGTCATACCCACTTTGTGTTAATTCTGCTTTTGTCGTAGGTGTACATGTCCATGAATGGGACCTAGTGGTCCATTCCTAGCTATTTCTACTTGACCTGATTATTAGTTTGGATTTTGTCTCTTCTATTCTTTGTATTAAAATTTATATGAAATTTGTGTGTGATTAATTTGTGTGTGGAGCAAGGTATACTTTTTTCTTTCTTTTTTTTTTTTTTTGCCTGAGTTTAATTCAGCAGCAGTCTACCCTGTGAACTTGTAGTGTCTCTGTAGTTTTCCAGCACCTCACAGAAAAGGGGCAAACAAAAAACAGCAACAACCAATCCAAACAATATACAGCATTAAAATAAATGCCAGGTGTACAGTATTGCATCTACAACACTAATTACCACAAGAATAAGAATGGTGGAGTCAGCAATTGCCAACAATAAAAACAATTTAAAAAGTGTGAACTATAGCAGGCATTAATGTAAGTAGAAGGCATCAACTATGTCCTCCCCCACAGCATTAATAGTTGCAGTAACATGAATGGTATGGGCAAAAATTATATAAACCAAATAGTTTTAAAAGATAGTAAAATTCAGTTTGTTGAGGGAAAAGAAAATGTGATAGGAAGATACAAGAGAGTTTAGAATGTTCAAAATATGAACAGAATGCAGAAGAGGTATAGGAAGTGATGGTTTTGAAGAAGATGGAAAAAGTAGGAAAAACAAAATAAAGGAGGAGAGGCAGAATAAGAGAATTTGACTGTTAGTGGAAGAGGAGAGGATAGAAAGAGAAACCAAGAAGCAGTACCCACTGCTGGAATCCTGAGCCAAGATACCACTGGAAATGCAACCTCCCTCTAATCCTCCATCTCAAATCTCCTTCAATTAATTCTTTTTCAAAATCTAAAAGTAGAGGGGTTTTCAATGGAATTATCATCATCATCATCATTATTATGTTTACATATATGTATAGAAAAGAATGCAGAATATACATATGTAGAATATCCAGTTGTCCAAAATGTGTAAGTTATTTGTTTAGTATTCAACAGATAATAAATGGTGAATTCAGAATATGTACACAGGTCTTTTTAAAAGAATTTTTTATGAATAATTTTGAGCACATGCTGTGGAGAGAAAGGTACAAGGTACTCAGCCTCAATCCTTATTAGCTCATAGTCAGATTTTTATTCGTTTACATCTCCTTATTTACTCCCCCTGCTATTTTGAAGCAAATTTCAGACATTACATTGCAATCTTATTTTAATATGTATCCTCAAAAACCAAACCAAACCAAACCAAACCAAAACAACAAAACAAAAAAACCCCAAAACCAACGCTTGTTAAAGAATGTAGCCAAAGTGCTGTGTTCATACCAAAACAACAATTAATTAATTAATATCATAAATATCTAATCTATATTTTCCTCATACACACTTTATTTATTGATTTTAAGATTTTATGTTGAGTCTGTTTGAATCAGAAATCAAAAAGGGTACACACATCACATTTTGTTGGCATGTCTCTCATAGATGTTTTATTTCATCAGTTACCCTTCCACTTATTTATTTATTCATTTATCATTTATCTATCTATCTGTGATCTGATTACTTGCTGTTAATTGGTTGAAAAGACAGATCACTCATTTTGTAAACTTTTCTACTTTCTGGGTATTTCTTATTGCAGTCCCTTAAAAAAAATACTACCTATTCCTCTTTTCCCTTTGTGTGTACTGATTTGGTTGTTAGGTCAAGACATGATCATATTTAGGCTGTGTTTTTGGCAAGACTACTTTGTGGGTAATGTTCTCAGCTTTCATCAAGAGGTGCAGAATATCCAGTTGTCCACCGTGTGCTGCCATGGAGGATCATTTCCCGGATCCAGATTATACTTAAGAGTTTGCAAATGGTAATATTCTGATTCACTCATTTCCTCTACATTTGCTAGCTGGAATACTTCCACACGGAGAACATTCCTCTCATCAATGTTTAATATCCTGAGGTACCATTTTTACTGGAAAGACAGTTATATGCAAAATTTCTTCCCAGTATTTTTCAGTATTCAGAATGAGTTGGTTTCCTAGAATCCTCCCAAGGTGATCAACTTTAAAAATAATGATCATTGTGAGTTCCTGGATTTTTAATACATTTGATTCATTTCCATTGCTGATGTTATTATTCTTATTGGTTCTCTGAATGACTCATCTTTATATAGTAGTAGATAATTCAAGTTTGTTCATGAATCTTTCTGATTCTTTTCTAATCATTTTTGATAAGTTCTGTGCTTTCTGGAATGACAAAACACTAAGATTCATCCTGAAAATTTCTTGCCCCTGACTTCTATCTCTGTCTCCTCTACATGTTTCCTTTCATGTCATATGAGTGATCATTTATAGTTTAATCTCCTATTGCATGCACATGTACACACACATACATACATCTTCCTTTCTTTTCTTAGATAAATGATAATGTGGTGTATATAAACTCATTGCTTCTTCAACTTGCTGTTTTTACTTAATGATGTATACTAGAGAGTACATATGAAAAAGTAGTCATTGGTTTTATTCTTTACAGCCACATAATATTCCATTGTAAGCATTTCAGAGTTAATACAACTCATCCATTATTGATTGACATTTAGGTTATATTATATATATATTATATGTATAATATATATATATATATATATATTATATACACACACACATATATACTTCTGCATTCTGAAATATTTTCTACTGATCAACCTGTCTAATCATAGGCCAGCACCATGCTGTTTTAATTAAGCTTTATGATATGCTTTATATTTCTTTACCTACTCTGCTTTTCCTTTTCAGGCAAATCTAGGTCTTTAAATAGATTCAAAGGATTTTCATTAAATTTTACTGCTATTAGTAGGATGATACAAAAGCAGAATGCTTAGTCTCTTTTAAAAAGAAAAGAAGAAAGTAAAGTTATAAAAGAATTTGATGGAAGAACCAGGTAAAAATAATTTTAGTTTTTGTTTTAATTAAAAGATAAGAAGATCCAAGTATATTTAGTCTATTTAGTGTGTTTTTCCCTATGCAGATCCTCTGAGAAATAATGGATTAACTTGATTTAGCAGTCGTAATTTCCATCATGTGGATTCACTTAATTGGTTTTGATAGAGTACAGAGAGCCATATTGTATTTGAAAGCACTTGAAGAATTTAGATTGATTGTTGATACATTTCCACCAACCTGGCAGTAAAGCCCTGGTATTCCTGCCTAAGATCCAGGATGCAGTTACATGGTTGATATATTGGAGTGTGTGTGTGTGTGTGTGTGTGTGTGCGCGCGCGCGCGCGCGCGCGCGTGCACACACGCACACATACACACATTCACACACACACACATGCACACATGCAATGCACTCTGCATCACTCTTCACTAGGATATATTGGGATTCAATGTTCATACTGTCAGTCTCAAAATCTAATGATATTTAAACATGGTAATAGGAGGGGAGAAAACAATCATTATAACGTGTGGAGATTTTGAAGTGTGACAATTTCAGCTGCAAATAACTTTGGTAAGGACCTATTTGAACAGAATATTGGATTTTCAGACGCAGCTTTTCTTTTATAGGTGATCCTGCTTTCAAAAGCTTAATTTTCCTGAGAATCTGATATAAATATGTTTTGTACTAAGTGAGAGGAAGCATCCTAGCAGTTTCAAAAAATACTAACCCTTGATTTGAAAAAAAAATAACATCTCTATTATTTTGGAATTAGATGTTGGAACTAGAAGCAGTGTCATAGTTTTGGCATTTTACCAAAATCTTATGATATACAAAAGCTGATTATTGAATTCCCTGACCACATGCCAAATACAGCAGAGGTTACTGTGGATATATGTCAAAGTCCTTTAGGGAAACAGACATGTAACAAACAAAGAGTCTATCATTATGGTGCTGTCAAGTGTGGTGTGGGTTTGCTCAGTTGCCAATTATTCTGGTGACATAGGGAGGGCTTCCAGAAGAGGGAACGCCTCTCTGGAGGCTTGTGTGTCATTGATATCTGAAATTTCTTGCATTAAAAGGCATCACTAATTTCAACCATCTAGTTCTGTTCTAGTGTATTTTTTATTTTAATTAGAAGATGATGACTTCCTTTTACCTCAAAGTGATTGTCATCTCATTTAATGAAAATTACTGTAACACTAGCAGATGAGAACTTTTCTTCTAAAGAAAATTCATCTAGCCCTGACCAATCTGCCCCCTGTCCTCCATGTATATCCTTTCTCAGTGAATTGTGTTACCATGTAGGAGCTGGCCCAAACTAGACGTTACTTACTAAAGTCACGGTTAATCTTGTATTCAAAGGATTCAAAGGTCTTAAGGTCTCATTCTTTTTTTTTTTTAAACCTTTATTTATTTATTTATTTATTTTTATGTGAGGCTGAGGATTGAACCCAGTACCTCACACATGCTAGACAAGTGCTTTATCTCTGAGCCACAACCCCAGCCCTTAAGGTCTCATTCTTTCTGAGCTACTTATTCAATTTGTTCCCAGCTCTTGCACTCCAATGACCACTGCTTTGGCTTAGATTCTTATCTTTCATCTCTGTTGTTACTATCCATTAAACTGCTATCCCATTTTTATTGCTGCTAAAATTGTCAGTCTACATTTTAATTGAGATCAAATCATTTCACAGCTCCCTCACTTTTGTACAGGTTTCAGGAATGTCCTCTGAAACTTGGCCAATCACCAACCATTTAACCATATCTCCTGATGGCCTCTGCCCACCCCACAGCATTCCCAGCCTGAGCACCGTGTTCTTCTTATCCCAAATCACTTTGCTGTTCACTTAGCATGCTGCATATCTTCAGGTCATTGTGACTTTAAAAAAATTTTCTTCTATGCCTAAAATGCATCTTTCTCATAGCTCTGTTCCTTAAATTCCTCTTCTTATTTGAGAACAAACTAAAAGATTTTCTGATTTTTCTCAATTCTCTCGGCCTCCTGCCTGCCCTCCCTCTTTACCAATAAAGTAGGATATAAATCTACTTTATATATTCCTATTGCACTTTGCACATACATATATCTTGGATTACTACACTGGGTGGTGGTTTGTGATTTATGGCTCTACTCCTTGTGAAGGCTGAAGACTTAGAAAAGGAAGACTGGGGTGTGTGTGCTCACACACACATATTTAAATACATAGATCTATTATTTTTTCCTTGTACTTTGCACTGAGCTTAGTGCTTGGTATGTTGTAAGTTTTCAACAATCTTTTTTTTTTTTTTTTTTAACAGAACCCTAACCCCATTGGCTAACAAGGAAAGTGTTGAGCAGAAGTGGCATGGCATTCATGGTCCTGATAGAAAACAGGCATAGTTGAATGAAATTTGGATGAGAATTTAATGAAAGCATTATTTACAAAGTACGGAAAAGCAAATCAAGAAGGGATGTTCAAGTCCCAGGCAGGGGCAAGTTCAAGAAGTTAACAGTACTCCAAGACCTGCATGGGCAAGGAGAGAAATAAGGTTGTTACCCAAGTTCAGTAAAAGCTGAAGCTATGGAGAGCTAGAACATGACCCAAAGCAGGGTGGTAATGAAGGAAAACATTCATTTCCTGTCTTTTGCCACCTACAAATTTCCTGTTGGTGCTTCCTGTTGGGTTGATCCAGAGGCTTAAGCCAGAGGGCAGGAGATGTGAGATCAAATGATGGAGTCTGTAAGTCAGATGGGGCACAGAACAGAGCCATGAATGGCAGAGGTAGAATGAGTTGTGCAGTCAGAGAATAACTGGCAAAAGTAACTTGTACAGTTCTTAATATTAAGTGCATGGGTGACAATCAGTTTGCAGAGCATAATGCTTGTGATATAGGCCTCCAATACATTATACTGACATTGTTATTATCAGTTTAATATTAAGTTGCTTGGGGGAATGTATAGCTTAACTGAAACTTCTTAATATTTTTCTTATCCATGCCCTGGATATTGCAATCAAAAAGATGATAATAACAACAATAAAAATTATCCCTAATGATCTATCAGATTCTGTGCTAATCACTTCATGTTGACTTTTCTCGCTTCATGTTTTGCCTTTTATTCCTCATAGCAGTCCCCATTTTAAAATGCAAAACTGACACAGAGGATAAATCATTTGCCAGAGGCACAACTAGTTAGTGGTGGAGATGGGACTTGAAACCAGGTTAATTTGACTCCAAAGCCTCTTAATTCCTAGACTATGCAGGAACAGGGAGAATCAGTATTCTGTTCAATTCCAAGCCATAGCATCCTCTAATAGAATTGTGCAAGGTGAAATTCTCCCCCGAGGCAACCTGCATAAATTGTGGCGAATAGTGTCTATGCAAAGGAGACCTAGGGAGGAGACTACTATTTTTGACTTAAACACAAAGATGGGTTATTCTACGTTCAATGAGGAAAAGAAAGATAAAAATGCTAATCAAGTCTGCTGAGCTTTGGGTTACCTGGGAGGGTTTAAATTAGAAAATCTCAGTGCATGTGCCTAATGAAATGATAGCACTCTAATTGAAAATAGAGACATGTTGGTAATTAAATGATAATGCAGAATAAATCCTCTTAGCAGGTTTAATTCTTTTTTACATTATGCACTAATGCAGCAACGACCCTAATATATCAGCCCATAGCACGTATAGGATACTTTACATATTTTATTTATCAAAAACATAATTTCCTGCATAGCATTGGTGGCCTTGCTCTCCTCCTTTTTCACTCAGAAACTGGAGCTGTGTAGGTGTGTTTTTTTCTTGCCAATGAGGATAATCTAAAGTGAATGAATTTGCTTATTTTGCTTTTTTCAGCACCAGAGATTTGGACAGTGCTCTTGTTTTCATAGATGAAATTGGGCCTCTCTAGGTCAGCACTGGTCCATTCAGGTCTTTGCTTTATCTGACTCCCTTTGAAGAAGAGAAAGTATTGTGAAAATGGAGAGGAGGCAGAGACTGTGAACTAGGAAACCGACTTCATGGCAACCAAGACGGGAGCCATGATTGACAGAGCAGGAGCCTCAGTGTGGCCTGTGTCAGGTGGGACCTCTGCATTGTTGCTTGTCATGAGTGTTCTCATTACCCAAGGCCTCTAGTTAAAAAAACATTTTTTTTTTAAAATGAACTCCCAAGTCCTTGTTGGTTTTAATTCTGGGGGTGAGGGGGAGCTGGAAGAAGCTGTTGCTAATTATTGTTTAATTATTTTGTTTTTCAGGAGTAAAAGGCATACATAACTACGTGGAGTGACTGCTAATAAGCCAAAATGGATGTTTTCCCAATTTCTGAATTTTAGAGGGGGATGTTTTTAGATTTATGTTGTTTGCTTGCAGTTTAGTCTATGCTTTCCTACTTAAACTCTTATTATTTTGCAATCAGCCTCCATGTTTACTTTCATATTTATATTAAAAAACTGCTGGTGGCCCTAATTCTTAGATGTTTTGAAACCAAATTAAATACCTTAGAATTGTTAATATAAAAATAAAATTTCTCTTTTAAAAATCATATTTTAAAGAAAAAAGGAATTTTGTTTGGAGAGTATTATCAGAGCATTTATTTTTATAAAATTCTCCTTTAATTATCTTTATGTGAAAAACTCTGGTGAACTTTATTACAAATGACACATTTTCAAGGAGAAGATGAATAATTCAAATATTCTTGGATCACAAAAGCACCATTTCTTGATCTCTCTATGTCAAATTATTTTTATTTAATATTCTTTTTCACTCTCCATACCCCAACTTTTTTTTTTTTTTAGTACAGTACAGATCCCATGTCTTATGTCTCCTCAGGTGAATATTATTTGAATTTCTAAGTTAAAATCTTTCTTTTTACAATTATGTTAGCAAAGGAGAATAAGGAATGCAAAGTCATCAGCTATCAGTTTCCATTTTCTTGATTCTGTTGGAGTGTATAATTCAACCTTCTCATCTTTCCTCTTCACTGAAAATGTGTGCTTCCTTTAGCATTTGGTTCATTAATCGTTTTATAGTCTGGTATAGTTGGATCTTCAAACATCAAGAAGAAAAGCATTTCAATATTTAAATAGTTTTTATTTGAACCCTAATGAGATGAATTGCTAAATTTTCAAAAATGGCTCCTGCATCTCACAGATTGTTTCAAATACATTGTTATTTCAGCCAGGCAGGTGACCACATTTGGAAGCAGTGGAAAGAGTTATTATGACAAATAGGGCTGTTAGAAAAACAGATCACAGTGTACAATACTTCCTGTAGAGTGATACTCTAAATCAGAGGTCATTTTACTAAGAAGATATGCTTCTACATGACTGTACCTACAATATTCTAAACTACTTAAAAAGTGAAAATGATACTAGGTGTGGTGCCACACACCTGTAATCCCAGTGGCTTGGGAGGCCAAGGCAGGAGGATTGCAAATTCCAAGCCAGGCTCAGTTACTCATTGAGGCTCTGAGCAACTTTGCTAGATCTTGTCTCAAAATAAAAAAATAAATTAAAAAAGGCTGGGGATATGGCTCAGCAGTTAAGTGCTCCTGGGTTCAACCCTTGGTATTATAAACAAACAAATAAGTAAATAGAAAAGAAAATTAATCATTTAAAAGTTTCCTCTCCTAGGATAACAGAACTCGATATATTTGGAAAAAAAATATGTGAAAATGTTGTGTAGTGTAAGTATGCAAATAGCCAAATAAGTAATTTGTTGGTTTGCTCCCAAGATATTTTGATGTTATAAAGACCATGAAGATAGAAAAGCAAAATCTCATTATATTTCTTCTCCAAAGGTAGGCAGCTAACTTTTAAAAGTAGTCATGTTTTGTACTTTTTAAAAAGTGATTTTACTGGTGCATTCTAATTATACACAATATTGGGATTCACTGTGACATATTTGTATATGTGCATAACATAATTTGATCAATTTCATTTCCCAGTACTTCCCATTTCCCTCCCTTCATTCCTTCCCAGGATTCCCTTAGTTTACTCTGCAGGTCTACCTTTTATTATTTTTTTTTATTAGTGCATTATGCCAAATTATGCCTTTTGCACACTATATCGCAATGAATCCCACTTTTATGTATAATTATAAAGATAGTTTTAAAAAATTTCATCTCAAAATTTTCATCTTTTATAATGGCACCTCTGGACCAAATTTCCTTTTCCATTCTTTCATTTTGAATACAGGAATCAGTTAATTCGAACACAAATGTGGCAAATTGGTGAAGCCCAAGAAAATGTCCAGGGAATGACTGGGCCTGATGAGTTTGACAAGTTTGGTCCTTTTGCAAGTTCTTCTTATTTAGACCATTCTAGAGTGAAGTGATAGCAGCATCCTTTAAATCTAGCTTAGGATGTATTTGGGAGATTATCCTAGACCAAAAGTGAGCTGGAGAAAGTGTTCTGACTCAGGGGCCTTTGGTGGAGGGGCTCCATGCTTCAGCCCCAGCCCCACCCTAGCCGAGGGACTCAGGAACTGTTCTGTGTGCTGCAGGAGCTATTCAAAGTTGCTATGCTCCTGGTTGGGTAAGAGAATATGCTGCTGCTTTTGTTCTGCCTCTAAAGTGAAAGCTGCTTTCATGAAGACCTACTGCTTTTTCTTAGTGAAGCTTTCATAAAAGTAGCTGTTGGATAATCAGTGTTCATCCTGAAGTATTTTCCCTATGTGGAACGATAAATCTGATTGGGTTGAAAGTCCAGAGACGTTTTTGGTAGGATCTTCACTTAATCACATTAATTTAAGCCTCCTCTTATAACTGTTTTTTTTTTTTTTTTAAATTTTCTTCTTGAGGTATAGTTTATGTAAAATAAATCCACTTAAAGTTTACAATTTGATGAGTTTTTACAGAGTTATATTCCCATAAAATCATTATTATAGTTATAATACAAACCATTTCTATCATGTCAAAATATTTTTATACCTTTACAACCTATCTTTCTCTTCATTGCTGATCACAGGCAAACAGTTTTTGGCACTATGGATTAGTTTGATCTTTCTAGAATGTTATATAAATGGAAAAAATTTAGTATTTATTTCCTATTGAGTTTTTTTTTATACTCAGCGTAATGATTTTCAGGTTTCTCCATGTTACACATACCAAAATTTTTTCTGTTTTTTTTTTTTAAATTTGTTGAATTATGTAGTCCATTGTCTAGATTTACTAAGGCCGGTTAATACTTAGGTGTTCTCCTGTTTTCAGTTACCTAGAATAAATCTGCTATTATATTTGAGTACAAGTCTGTGTAGACATTTTTTTTTCTCTTGAGTAAGTATGGTTGGTATCTCTTTAGCTTTTAAAGAAACTGTTAAAACAAAATCTTAAAAGGATTGTGTTGATTTGTACTGAGAACAGCAAAGTGCAAGAGTCCCAGTTATTCCACATCATTGCCAAAATTTGGTATTGCCTTTTTAGGTTTGATTACCAGAAACAGTGTGGTCATAACATTGGCTTTTGTTAAAGTCATGTTTTTGAAGTATACCCACAGTAAGATTCAGCTTCTTTAGGATGCTGTTAGTGAGTTTGACATTGTGCACAGTCAAGTATATGGTCAAGTCAATGTCGCCAACATAGTCTGTGTATGGAATATTATGGAGTATTACAACTGGCTCCAAGAGCTGCAAGGTGTGCTTTGTAGTCTCAGACCATCCATTCCTACTCAAGGGAATCCTGGTCTGACTTTTGTTCTCATGACATTACAGTTTCTAGAATACCACAGATGGAATAAGATATCATGCAGCATTTTGCATCTTCCTCTCCCTTTTAGTATAATGTTCCAAAGATTCATCCCTGCCATCCTATCAATAGTTTGTTTCTTTCTATGCTGAGTAGTGTTTTATTATATGGGTATACCACACTTTGTTTAAACACTCAAGAGTTGATGGACACTGGGTTTTCCCCACTTTTGGCTATTATGAATAAAGTTACTATAAATGTTCAAGTATGTGTCTTTGCATAAACATGAATTTCATTTAAAATACCCAGAGGTTGGATTTCTGGGTCACATTTCATTATGTGTTTGACTTTATAAGAAAGTGCCAAGGTATATTCCAAAGATGGTCTATTATTTTTCATTCCAACTAGCGATGTTTGAAAATTCTTGCTGTTCCACATCCTCTCCAGTATCTGCTATTGTCTGTTTCAAAATTTAGACACTCGGGATGGCACTTGGACATTTTTTCAGTGATTACCGATGGCAAGTTATCATTTCATATGTTTATTTTCTATGCATCTCTCTTTTTTTCAGGGGTGGAAGGTAAAATATCTGTTAAACTCTTGCACATTTTAATTGGATTGTTCATTTATTATTTTTTAAAATTTTCTTTACATATTTTGAACACAACCCTTTATAAGACATGTGTTTTGCACATATACTTTCCATACTATGACTTCTTTTTTATTTTATTGACTGTCTTTTGAAGAATAGAAGTTTTTAATTTTCATGAAGTCAAATTATTAATTTTTTTCTTTCATAATTTGTGATTTTTGTTTCTTAGTAAATACTTACCTAGCTCAAATTTGCAAAGATGTATTATCATAAAGTGTATTATTTTGTTAATTCTAGGTGATTGATAGTGTTAAAGTTTATATTTTAGTTGATTTTTGCTCCATCACTTTCTCACCATAATGTTCTGCCTTATCACAGGTCCAGAAGCAATGGAACTAACTGACCCTACATTGAAACCTGTAAAACTTTGCCAAGATAAAACTTTCCTCTTTATCAGTTGATTATCTCATGTGTTTTGTCACAGAATTGGAAAACTGACTAACACATGGCTTAACTACCTTTTTAAGGCCCTACCTTTCAGTACCATCACCTTGACAACACCAGACTTCACAGGGGGCATATTCAAACTGTAACAAATGGCATCACCTTAATACTATATTTAAAAATGACATGTGTACAGGAAAATAGTCATATGTAATTTATATACAGCAAAGTCAGGAAGTGTTAGAAAGGAATGGCATGTAAAATATAAAAAAAAGTGTATAATGATGCAATTTGACACTTTATAATCCATGAGTTAGGGCAAGGTATTTCCTGGTCAGTGATATTTCAGGTAGCTCAAAAATTTTTTTAAAAGTACAAGATCTGAGAATCTGAGATTGCTTCAATTTTATATTGCTTCCTAACTTTCTTGAAACTACTTGGTGACAGGCAATTTAATGTTGCTTGATATCATAATTAGTATATCAAACAACTACCATGAAACAAGTTCACATTTTGTCTTTTCTTCAAAGGAGGAAAGTAGGAGCAGTTTTACTGAAAATTTTAAAAATTATTCTTAAGAATAAAGATTTCTGATAGTCACATCTGTATTTACTTCTAAGGTAAAACATTCGCTCCAACCTCCAGCCCTATATTCTCTTTCTCATCTCTCCTGATTGGCATTTTTAAACTCAGCTCTAGGTTAACATTTTAATTATACTTAATTATTTTTTCACTTCGATGATATGCATTTCTCATCTTTGGTTCAGTTTAAAAGTATAGCAAATTCTGAGGCTGTATTATTGTGGCATTTTAGGAAAAAATTGATTTGTCCTTAACCTTGTCAAACTATTCAAAATTTCTTAGGAAAGTGGGTTAAATGTTCCAAAGGAAGTAAACATTTTTTTTTTTCTTGGTTCGTTGAATTAGGAGCAGGTAATGTCTGAGAAGTGTGCTGAATTAATGAGACTCTTTCCCCTCCACTCTGAGCTCCTGGTAGATATAAGTAGCTGTTTTAGCAGAGCGCAATTGTACTACTCAATTTACCATTTTAAAGCAGGAAAATCAGAAAAGACCTAATGCATTTAAAACCACACGGGTAGAGGAGGGAGTAAGATTATAATTTCTCATTTATAGTTGGGCCATTCCTCATCATGTGAGAATTGCCAGAGGGTTTTTAAATGGGCACTAGTGGTTTAGAACTCTGAATTTCACACACTTCACAAGGCTGAGCTTGCCTTGGCAGAGTCAGGACTAGGCATGTTTAAACCAGCTTCCTGGTGATTTCCTAACAACATACTCTCTGATGATCTGAAAAGAAAATGGTCACTGATATTGGAAATGTCAACTGTAGTCGGGAAGGACAAGGCCCTAAAACCATATTTGGTTGCTTCACATGCCCTTTAGAAATGATTCCCAGAACCATGTTTTACCAATGGACAGAGAAGACTATCCCAACAGGGATGGTTACACTTGGCCTTTTTTTGCTTTTAAAATTTCAGTGAGGTCATGGGCCAAAGAAATAGGGCCATGAGCAATCAGAGCTTTAAGTGGAGTGATTGAACTAGTCACTTAGAATGAATATTTTATGTGAGCTGAGCAGGTCTGTGCATTTTGTATATTACAAGGTATGTTTTCTGAATAATCAAGAATAATCAAGTGATTTAAATTCCTGAAAGACCTTTTTGACAGCTGACTTTAGGCATGCTTTTAAAAAGGTTTTTGTTTTCTAAAAATGATTATTACTTGGTGTCAGGAATTGTCAGAAAATTTGGCAGGCTTCTAGCCCTTTGCATTTTATTATTCATGCCCTTTTGTTTATTCTTCCCTTAGATCTTAGCTTTACCTACACTTCCTGCTTTGAATATGCAAAATGGCAAGCCAGAACAAATTTCTCAGCTCTTACCTATTATTATGAATAATCCTTAACAATGAGTGGATTTTAAAAATGACATGTCTTTTACAATAATGCACAGGTTAGTGTTATCCTTTGAAATAGAAACTTTAAATAATAAGTGAATATAAAATAATAGAACTTAAGAACAATAAGTTTTAGAAGAGTTTTCTTAGTAACAAAATATTTTAAATTAGAATGTTAATTTACTAACCTCTTATGAGTAGGAGCTTTCAGAATGGTCAGATCTTGACTTCTGTGACCTAGGAAAATACATCTGTAAGTGGATCACCTGGAGGCTGTCAAGTAAGTGCCCTCAGACTGGTTCCTTGGCTCTCCCATTCACTTCTGTTGGACCACAGGGGTCTGACTCCTGCAATCTGTGCTCCTCAGATTGAGAACAGGGGGATAAAAGAGACAGGCATGTTTCCTTACCTGTGTCTGCTCAAGGTAGCCTTTTTGGCTGGTGGCTGAGTTCCTGCCTGGTTCCAGCTACCCTCAAGCACCCTCATCTCCAGATTCAGACATACTTCCTCTTGGCCCCTCTAGCCCAGAGGTGTTTACAGCTGCTTGCTGTTACTGATCTTTGTGTTTGCCTATAATTCCTGTTTGACTTCTCAGCAATTCTAACCCCTATGTTACCAGTTGCCTGCATTGAATTCTTTGTGTTATAAATACTTTGTAATATTTCCTGTTTTCCTGGGCAGACTTTGAGTGATACTACAGTACAGGAAGTGAGATAAAGGGAAGTTGTTTGTATGATTCAAATATAGACGGTCATCCATTTATGATGATTTGAATCACAAATATACATTTTTAAAACTTTTTATTTATTTATTTTTAGTTATACATGATGGTAGAATATAGTCTGACATATAATATAATTTCCCATTCTTGTGATTGTACATGATATGGAGTTACACTGGTCCCATATTCATAAATAAACATAGAAATGCTACGTCCGATTCATTCTACTGTCTTTCCCATTCCCATCCTCTCTTCCTTCTCCCCAATCCAGTGAATCTCCACTTCCCACCTCACCACCCACTCTGACCCCCTCAACTGTGTGTCAGCATCACATATCAGAGAGAACATGGAGCTTTTGGTTTTATGGGATTGTCTTATTTCACTTAGCACAATAATCTCTAGTTCTATCCATTTACTGGCAAATGCCATAATTTCATTCTTCTTTATAGCAGAGTAATGTTCCATTGTGTATATGTACCACATTTTCTTTATCCGTTCATCTGTTGAAGGGCACCAAGTTGGTTCCATAGCTTCGTTATTGTGAAATTTACATTTTTTTATGTTGCAAAAGTTATTTGCATTCAGTAGAAACTTTACTTTAAATACTTTAAATCTTAATCTTTTCCTAGGTAAATGATGTGTGATACAATAATCTCTCACACTGCTGAGCGGCACAAACTGCAGCTACCCATTGGCCATGTGATCACGTGAGTGGACAAATACTGCTTGAGGCGGGTTTGCCTCGATGCTGGTATATGATGTTTGAGATATTGAGTGTATCAAATACATTTTGACTTACAGTATTTCCAGCTTATGATGGGTCAGTCTGGATGTAACTCCGTTGTAAACTGAGGGCATCTATGTTGAATGCTATGTTGGTTTTCTCTTGTAAAAGCATGGAATTTGGGTTATATATGAAGGTTATATATATTTTGTTCAGAGTCAGTTGGCTTAACTCAAGGGTAACTAGAAAACACTAGAATCTTTAAAAAAAATTTCTGAAATGTCTCTGTCTCTTCTCCCATATTAATAAGCAAGATTGAATTTTGTTTAGTTTCTCTAAAGGGCTAGATTCTCCTACTATTTCTCAGGTTATCTAGGATCTAGATATTGAAATCAAATTGGCAGATGGTTGGTCTAAATATGATTCATCATTGGGACACACCTGTGAGGCAGTTTTTAGAAACCATGTTTATCTCTCACCTTTGTGTCCGTGTATGTCAGTCTGTTTTCTAATGTTATAAAAATATATCTTAAAAGAGTAACACATATCTAGTCTTTTGATATTTATAAATATTGAATTAAAAGGTACCAAGTATTTTATCTTAAAAAGAACAGGAATACTAGGTCAGTAAGTTTTTTTTTTTTTTTTTAGGAACAAAAGTTATTTTTGGGTGGTTAAAAACTAGGCCATTGGAAAAGACAGACTTTAGAAAATTCATTCAGTCATTCATTGTTATTTAATCATTTCATATCACCTGCTATGAGGTAGACATTGGAGACACAGTGGTAAATAAGGCAGATGATATTCATCTCATGAACTTAAAATCTGGGGGAAGACAGACAATCACGATGATGTCCAGGAAGAGATGCAAATACGTAGCAAAGGGATTTGACCTGGTTCAGAAGTTTGGGGAGTCACAAGAAGATCCAAACAGCCTCAGGCTATTAGATAGATCCATTCATTCATCCAATCATTTAGGGAAGATGATAAAAATGAATAAGTCACAGTGGCCAGCAGGGCTAAAAGAACTAGTAAAAACACAGGATGAGCTGACAGAACAGGCACACGGAAAGCTGGGTACTGAGCTGGGATTTATACCACATTAATACGCTCCTCATTAACAGGGATTATTAACTTTCTCCTCTGAGCTCCCCAGAGTTTTTGCCTTTATGGTAGCATTTAATATTGTTTGGTCTAAGAAATTTCCTTGAGACAATTTTTACTGTATTGATAAGAAAGGTGAAGGTCAAAGGGGTTAAAAGATTGTCCAAAGTCACGGAACTTATGAGTGATAATTAACAGTATGAAAGGGTGGTTAGGAGCCAGTGTGTGATTCAGATACAGCCCCTAAACTATTTTATTTTTTGCTGTAGTTTCCTTATCTATATAGAGGAAGACATTCATAGAATAAGGATTAAACAAAAATTGTTTTTAACTACTTAACAAAGTGCTTGACACAGATTAATTAATGTTAGCTCTTATTAGTTATTCAACATGTAAATCACAGTTGATCAGAGTTTTTCAGAAAATTGGAACCAATAAATGTATCAGTAACTGTATCTCTAAAGCTATCCTATTCTCTCCGTTTCTTTATTTCTTTTATCTATCTATCTATCTATCTATCTATCTATCTATATTTTTTCCATCCATCTAGATGTATTTTGAGGAACTGGCTCACACAATTGTGGAGGCTGGCAAGTCATGTGATCTGATGTCTGTAAACTGGAGACCCAGGAGAACCGGTGGTATAATTAGGTTCAAGTCTGAAGACCTGAGAACCAAGAAAGCCCAGGAATAGTGTAAATTCCAGTCTGAAGATAGAAGATGAGATGAAATGTTTCAGTTCAAACTGCAAAGGGGGCAGGGAGACGCAAATTCTCCTTCCTTTGTCTTTAGTTCTTTAAAAGCTGTCAGTGGATTGGCTAATGCCCGCCCACCGTGTGTGTGTGTGTGTGTGGGGGGGGGCAATCTGCTTTACTGAGTCCACCAATTCAAATGCTGCTCTCTTCTCTACACATCCTCAGACACATACAGAAATAATGCTTATCTGGGGATTTCATTTCCAGGTCAAGTTGACACATAAAACAACAACCACATCCATCTAGTCTGTAAAGGCTCAGTTAATACATTTTATTTGATCCTAAGACAACATTGGAAAAAAGAAGGGTGGGAGTGGTCTTTCTCATCTTAGGTAGAAAGAAAAGAGAATCCAGAGATGTTAAGTGATTTTTCCCTAAATAACAGCAGGGACTGAGCTCTGACTAAGTCAAGAATCTGATGTCCTTTACTTTTAAGCTGCTTCTCCTTTTACTAGAGTTGTACAAAGAGATCTCTTTGCTTGTAAATTAGATTAGACTGCTTCTTTATGGGCTTGTCTCTCTTACTAGGCATCCTGCTTTTTGAAGTCAGAGACTATTTTATTCATGGAGGATGCTCTCATAATACCCAGCACAGACACATGAACAAGAAGGTGTTTCATGAACACCTGTTGAATGAAACTGAGAGGCAGATTGAGATGGGCATAGTGGATAATGCAAAGAAGGTTGCTCCAACAAGACTCCGAAGCAAAGAACACTTTTCAATGTGCTGTGGCATCCTAATGGGTACTTAAACCCTGCAGTTCCTGCCCTTGAATAATACCCCTAATTCTAGGCATATTGGTTTCTATTAGCTGATGTCAGATCCTTGTCAGTCTGAGGGGTTTTCCTTTAAGTTTTTGGGGGATTTTTAAAAATCAGCTTTCCTCTCTTGTGGCCCTGTGCAATTCAAGCTGAGCCTGGAAATAAGAGAAGATGGAGTCCATGGCCTGATAGGGAATTTTCTTTTGTGCTTATTTAGAAGCAGTCACAGTGCCATGCCATATATTCTACTCTCCTATCCTGCAGCTTTGCAGCCATCCCCATTTTCATGCCTCAAGGCTCTCACACGACAAGCAGCTACAGCGAGCTCCCTGCTTCTCTGTGGGAGTGGAAAGCAGCTATTGCCAAGGGGAGGGTCCAGCCTCTTTATTTCCGAGCTCTTGAGTCCTGTGTGGCTTGGGCGGCTGAATGGTCCTTTGCTCTGTCCCCCACCCTCATGCCCCCCACTGTGAGATTGCTAATCAAATGTAGGGCAAACCAGGAAATGGTATTTTTGGAAGCAGAGACCAACTTAGTCAGTAGTGCAGAAATCAGAACTTAAAGCCCTGTGATGGTTCCACAGCCCCTTTTCATTCCGATGTAAATAATGTTCAATTATGGTAGCCACATGTTATGTTTTGAGAGAGCCATTTATGAAAAGCTGGCAGAGGTGAAATCTGCATGCAGGAATTGGCCACAGGGTCACAGGCTTAGAATGATGTCTGTAAGAGGTCTTAAAAATGGTAATTTTATATTTCAATTGTATGTCATTCAATTATAATGGATAGCTGAATGAGAGATGATGCTATAGATTTCCTGATGGGGGGTGATGGGGGCGGGGGAGGGTTATGTGTGTATTTGTACACATGTGTGCACATAGATATGTATGTGCTTTCATAGGACTTTGTTGGGCCTGGAAATGTGCAAGAAGCATGTTCTTTGCATGTCTGAGAATATACCAAATTTTGACTCTCTGAAGAAACAAAGCAATTTCTAATGGCTGATATTATCCATCCTCTCCTCAGTAACACAAGTCTTTTAAATGTGTTTTACTCAGATGGTAACAAGGTAAAGTAATTATAAAAAAATTCATCTCTAAAAACAAAATCCAAAGAGAATGATTCTAATTATTAGAAGCAATGCATTATAATAAATGAATAGACCATTTCATGTGTATGGGAATAGTGATGTTTGCTATGTGCTAGGGAAATGAGATGTCTGTTTCCTTTGAGATGTTTAATTCCATTTGATAAATTATATGGCCTGGTAGAAATAGCATTTGCATATTGACAACCTTGCTAATGCCTCCTTCACTTAGCTGCCATGCATAATCACATATATGAATGACTACTTTGAATAGACCTATTTTGGAGAACGTAATTATAGTATATTATATTTCTGGTAATTACCATATTCTTTGAGAGCATCTTACATAGCATATCCTTTCACTTGTTTAGTTTTAAGATTATATTTTTCATGCTTTCACTTGGAAAATAAATGAGGGCTTTTGTCTAAATGCAAAAAGGACTTCCTGTTGACAAAAATTACTAAACCTGACCATGCAATGCTGCAGCCTGTAAGATGGTGTGATGATTAATTGTGGGTGTCGACTTGACTGGATTAAGGAATATTTATAGCTGGTAAAGCATTATTTATTCTCAATGCTTCGTGAGCACTGAGCCCATCCCTATTATGCTGAAAGAGAAATCCAAGTGGTTTTTCTTTTGATTATGGTGATTGGGCTGCTCCAGGTATGTCTGAGGGTGTTCCAGAGGAGATTGGTGTATGTCAGTGGACTGAATGAGGGAGATCCATCCTCAGTGTGGGTGGGCATCATCCATGGCTGGGCCCCAGATAGAATAGAAAGGCAGAGGGAAGGTGAATTTTCCCCCTCTCTCCTGAAGCGGAGACACCCTTCTCCTATCCTTGGACATCCGAACTCCAGATTCTCCAGCCCTTTTTGGGACTTGCACCAGTGGCTCTCTGGGTTCTCAAGAGTGCTACCAATTTCCCTGGTTCTGCAGCTTGCAGATGACCTATTGTGGGACTTTTCAGCCTCCATAATTAATTGAAGCGATTCTCCTAATTCATTCTGTCTCATCTATCTTGGTCTCTGTCTCCTGTCAGTTTTGTCTCTCTGGAGGACACTGACTAAGAAAAATGGCAATCCTCTCTTACTCATGCTTTCTTCTTTTCTTCTTTATTTCTATTCCGATGACACTAATGATCTGTGAATCACTTACTGTAAGAAAGTTCATGGGTTCCATGGAAAAGTGAATCCCAATTTGAGAACAAGAAAAGTAGTGGCAACTCCTTTCTAAAATCTCTGAGTTTTTCATTTCACTTCTTACTTCTTGGTGCAGCTTGACCTTGGCTAGCTCATATGCATGGGCTATAGTTATGATGTAAGAATCAAGAATGATATGAGGAAGTCAGAGGCTCCCTCATCCCCAAGGCTTGGGTGATAGAAAACCACAAAGATAAGCCTAGTGGCAGCACCCAAATTTGAGGAGCATTTTCGTTTGGGTTTGTTCTTGAAGAAACCATTGCCTTTTTTTTTCTCCTCCATCCTCTTCTGGATTTGATATCTATCTGGTTCTTGGGTTAGTTTAAAAGGACTCTCTGACTGCGAATCTTAGATACTCCAGTCCTTCCCAAGTATCTGCTCCTTGTTTTTATCCATTCCAGCTTGATTTATTCTTTCCACTTGGTTCTTGTGTCTGGTATCATTTGTCAGTTTTTCCCATTTGCTGATGTTTGAGCATATTTTGTAAGTGGGATGAAATGGAAAGACCGTGAACTTTGAAATTTAAAATTCTGGAAACCTATCACTGACTATGTGACCTGGGGTAATTTCTCTGGGCCTCAGTTTCATTTTCATTAACTATGAGAAGATATATTAATATTTTCCCACCTGGTAGAAGTGAAGGATTAATGAGTTAGTAAATGAAAGGTGGTAATCATAGGCTGGCTCTTAGTACTGCTAAGGGGACCATCATCTTCCTTCCTATCTCCTGAACTCTACTCAGACATCCCCGTTTCATCCTGAGCTGGCCAAGTCTTCTTACTTTCTAGATGCTGGAGAACCATTGGTGGCTGGTGGTACTCTATTTTTTTTCCTGCCCTCTTCCTGACAGGCATGGGCTGGTGGCTCATGACATCATGATAAGGATGATTAATGGTGCTGTCACCTATCTACATCCTTCAACTGGTCATCTTTTCCCACACATTTTTTCAACACCTGTCTAGTGTTATGAGTGAACTACCTATTAACAGTTATCAGTTTTTCTCTCTGTTCTATTTACTGTTATCACAGGAAGAGCTCCCAAAAGGAAAAGGAAAGAATCAATAAATATAGCATCTTATATTGCTTGGGCATATTCAAGTAATGCAACTCTTAAAAAATGGCATTATCTTAGGTTAAACAGTAATACACCATAATACATTTATACATACAGTTTTGCTTTCCTTATTTGTATAATCCCTATTAATGCTTTCCTCTCTGTTCCAAACCAGAAAATCACTGGCTTTCACTACCTTTACTTCTTTTAGTATTCTTTTCTGAAACCTGATAGCTTTTATTCTATAGCCTCCTTTAACCAAATTTGCCATAAACTGTAATTTAAGCTAATTCTACTACAAACAGACAATTGTAACTTTTTCTTATTCAGGCTCAGTAATCGTCAATCAAAGAATGGGCATGGTCAGTTTTCCTGCCAGTACAGTTGTGTTCCTTTGACACTTTATCTTTCATCAGGTACTATTTCTGTGGCTCTCAGCTTTGAAGACTCTAAGCACAGTAGCTCAGGATACTGGAAACCATCTTAACATCCTTAAATAATCAACACAACATCCTAACCATGAGGGTCCCTGGCTCAGTTTGAGTAACCCCAGTTAAGAGGTAAACATTGGCTCCCAATCAAAGTTCTATAATTAGACAGCTTTGATTGTTAGAAATATGTCATCCCATTAACTACTTGAACTCAATTTTGTCCTTTGAAGTCAGATGGAGCCACGCTTGGTCTGCATACTAAACCACTTATAATTTTCAAAGCCAGTTTGTTCCTCTGAAAACATTCTTCCTTATCAACATTTTCCTTTATTCCAATTGAAAAGCCAATCTTTGTTACCACACACAGTTATCACATTGGTCTTAAATTTGGGGGCTTCCTTTTCTTCATGGTAACGCCAGAGAGATGTTCATCATTCTCAATATAATCTATATTAGATTTCATAAGTTAAAATCAACAATAAAACTTATGTATTAAGAAATCCTATATACTAGAATGTTTATATAAAAAGATAGCTGTACACACACATCTATGTCAATATAAACATGTTTACCTTGGGAACAGACAACTGTATTTATGGGCAGGAGGATGAGTAGTATGATTTTTTAAATTACTGATTTATTTTCATCTTCTGGAGTCCATGAACTCTGCCCTAGTTAAGCCGAGACAACCTCTGCCTAAAGGAGGAGGTAAATTTATTATAAAGAATGATGAAGAGAAAAGGAATGTTTTATCATTTTCTGGTATAGAAAACAGGAAGAAAAAAATAAAAGCATTATAAACCAGATGATGGGCTTGAGAGATTTAAATCACTTTATTTTTTTTTTCTTCTAACATATCAGTTTAGTAACTGGAGAATTCCCTAGTTTAGTAAACGGAGAATTCCCTAGCAGAGAAATTACCCTTCTATTCATGACAATGTAAAGCCATGGACCTGACAGAGGCAGAATACAGAAGTCAAAGCAAAGCCCATCTCTTCTCTAAACCTGGGAGATGGTGATGGGAAGGGGCCAGAGAGAAAGGAAAGCAAAGAACACATTGATCATATGTGAGCCTCCATTTCCCCTTTTTTGACTGAGGAGTATAGATCCAGAATACTAGTTGTATGCTTGGTGCTATGGCACACATCTCTAATCCCAGTGGTTTAGGAGGCTGAGGCAGGAGGGTTGTGAGTTCAAGGCCAGCCTTAGCAACTTAGTGAGGCCCTAAGAGAGATCCTGTCTGGAAAAAAAAAAAAAAAAAAAAGAAAGTAAGTGCTGAGTATAATCTCTGGTACTGAAACAAAACAAACTAAAAACTAGAATGCTAGTTGTGAAGGAAGTAAATGCAGAAAGCTTGTGCCCCTAAGCCCCTTTTGGGGCTCTGCAGAGAAAACTTCCTCAACTCTTCCCGCATTGATGACACTTTATTCTTTTCCTGCTGCAATGTTATTAAGGAGTATGCAGTTAGACAGACAGACACACAGACTAAGTACAAATTGCAACCATGATAGCAAGATAAGCAGAAGCTAGATGAACAAGACATTATCTAGGAGATCAGAATACCAGGCTCGAGGTCACTGTGTCTACCCAGTTCATGCTCTTCTCTTCCTGTCCTGACACCTTATTCCCATCTTTCAGAGGTGAGAAGAAAGAGGCAGAGGAAATCTGAGAGACTGAGCTCCTTCCTTACAGGGGAGATTGAACATTGCCTGACTATTAAGTTATCAAATCAGATTAGGTTTAAACTGACTTAGCCGTTCATTTAGAAAGTTTCCTTATAACCAGAAGTTAGGGGCTCATGGGGAAAACTATAAAAAATAAATAACATGTCTCTGCATATCCAAGTTGTGTGAGTTAAAAATTTTGACCCCCATTATGCATCAACTATTCCCCAAAGACCTCTATTTGCATTTGAAAGCGGAAGAGAAGTTGTCATAGTGATTTGTCACCTGAAGTTTACTGATGCATGAAGTTAATCTCAACTTTCTATTCATGTAGCGGTTTATTTGCACACGGTGTACTACATTAATTTTTCAGCACAGTTTTTATGTATTTTTATTAAAGTATACTTTTCTTTTGACATTTTAAAAGCCCTGTTGGTATTGCAAAAACCAATGCATGCATTCATTGGTTTGATTCATATCTGCTTCTTGGCTTACTGTTTGTGTTTGTCTTCAGGGAGAGCGGAGCGGAAAGTCCTGTTTATCCTTTGCTGTTCATTCAATATTAATCTAGGATTTTACATTCTCCCAGGGTATATTATTCTTTATGCTTATATGCCACAGGACTGAGGGACATGATAAATTCATTAATTCTAGTGAAAATAATTTTTAGTATTTTACTACTGAGAGCAGAGTTGAAGTAACAGAACTGTTTTCTTTTATGATACTGGATTCTGATTCTTATTATTTTCAGAAAGATTCAGATTTGTGAGATTTAGTTTTTTTCTAAAATTTTATCATCTGAGATACAATAAATTATATTATTTATGACTATTTATTTTGGAAAAGGAAAGGGATTAGGTTATGTGGCCCCCAAAATTCTGGAATTATTTCTTTGAATTAAGAAAAAAAAATTGAAGGTGGGTATGATGGTGCATGCCTGTAGTCCCAGATACGTGGGAGGCTGAGGCTGAGGATCACAAATTTATGCTGCAGCTTCTCAAAATTAGATAAAAAAGGGCTGGGATGTAGGTAGCTCAGTGGCAGAGTACTTATCTAGCATGTGTGAGGCCCTGGGTTCAATCACCAATGAATCACCTCCCCCACGTGCCCAAATGAAATATTTACTGAGATTCTACTTCAGAGTAGGCACTTTGCCCATTCTTTCATTTAAACTTCCTAAGCAGTAGTAGTGTCCTGTGGAAGTCGCAGTCAATGGAGCCTGCATTATAGGACTGGGCTGATAGGTGGTGCCACTTTCCTAAGAAGCTCCTTAGTAAACATCCCCTGGACCTAGGGGATGTTTCCAAGGCAAGATATTCTGGAACTGAGGAAGGGAGAGTAAGCGTTTAGTGTCTCTCAAACCTTGGATGGTACCTATTCTACCTCCAGGCAGACCCAAGTAGTAGTGAAGAAACAGCAGAGTCACAGAGAATGGAAGCTTTGAGACCAGATGAAGCCTGGGTCCTGTGTGCACCTTAGTAAATTATGTAACCTCTTGGAGCCTGAGTTTTACTCATCTGTAATTTGGAGAGAATAATGGAACTTGACCTAACTGTTTCAACAGAGTTTTATGAAGGTGAATGAAGTTATGTATGAGAAAGGTTTTTGTACCCTATTAAGCATGGCGTTTGTTGTCATGACATTTTATTTTCCTTTGCACGGCTGGGCTAGAGAAGAGGGATAGCATTGGCAGGGGTCATGGCCCAAGGAGAATGGAACTTAATTCTTTTGGACCCTGGCCTTACCAGGCAAGTATCACTTTGCTTAATGGTTCCCTCACGATATGTCTAGGACACCATGCTCCTCCTTTCTCTTTGACTTCCACATGTTCTGGTATGTGATAAAGCATTTGAAATGAGTTAGATGGGAACAGGGAAGACTCTCAGGGCAGTGGATGGTGTTGCCGCTCCTGGTGATCTTCTCAAGATGCGCATGAGAGGGAACTCCCAACTGAAGGCCAATGAGAATTTTTTTCTTGCATCCGCATTCAGTTGTGTAGAGGCTGTAAGCACAGATAAAATTTTCTTTACACAAATTCTGGTTGTTTCTTTTTTAAAAATTTTTTTTATATATTTTTGTAGTTGTAGATGGACACAACTTTATTTTATTTATTTATCTCCATGTGGTGCTGATGATTGAACCCAGGGCCTCACACATGCTGGACAAGCATAACGACCCCAGCCTCCTCTGGTTATATCTTTATCCCTCACTTCTTCAATATCATTTTCCCCATTACCTCTCTTCCGATTACTTTCCTCCAACTTCTTCCCAGCCTCCACAAACTTTTTAAAGACTCAAGGGTAAGTCTTTGTCTCTTTATTTCTTACTTTTCCCCCAAAGTTTGGCCTGACTCTCAAGTTCTCTCTCTTTTCCTTTTAGAGGTCAGAGCCAAGTAAATGCATTCATACTTCTCTCCTGAGGCAATCAGGCAGAAGTAGACTAGCTGCTTGGAAGTGGGTGGGATGTGGGAGATTTTGAAAGTCAAATGGAGGAATGTATTTGGGATGATGACCTGGACATGCACATATTTGGAAATATTTACTGAAACAGACCTTGGAGATTCCAGGATAAATTCACAATAACCTTCTTATAACCTGCTTTTCTCTTCTAATTAAGGTTGCTGTTTATCATAAACCCTGGTGTGGAATCTAGCCTATTAGTTTCATTAATAGTTAAGCTTTTGATTCAATCAGAAACTGAAAAATATTTTGCCCTATGAGAAATCTTGAGTGTGATGTAAATTATGAGTGTGTATTTATAAAGCACGTCTTTCCAGACCATTCTAGGTAGAATCAACCATGGTGTATCACAGAAGGTTAGCAGTATTTCTTCTCTACAGATTTCCATGGCACTGCAGCAATTTGTTGGTTCAGTCTGGGCTCTGATCTTGACACGGCTCTGATATGATAGTGTGAACAGAAATTTGTTTTGAAACATCTTCATAATAAAACAAACCCAACATTTATACAAATTTATATTATAGTTGCAAAACTAGTCCAGCATCTTGAGTTTGACTTCAGCCTCTGTTCCCACGTTTTATCAGTTTTCTTCTCATTATCAATTTCACACCCAGAATGGTGTAGGGCTGAGAATAAAAGCTAGGAGAACAGAGATAATTAAAATAAATTTCTCAACTATACTTAGAAATTAGGGCAAAAATGTGTGAATAAAAATAGAATACTAAATGTTTAATGTATGAAAGTCAGCCTTTTGCAGTTCAGTGATTTTTACCCATATTCGTGCTGATAAATATTACAGGATGAATATTTTATTAAATGGCTTTAAAAGATTTCTAATATACTTTAATATATTAGAAAATAAAATAAATCTAAATATAGATTGAGTTTTGCAGATTTAAGGTTCAAATGTTTTTTAAACCAGGAACATCCTTGCACATATAATTATTGCCTCATCTACCCTTTCCGCTCCACCTGCAAGTTTCTGCTGATGCCTGAAGTTTATTAATGGGTTCAATCCTCAGTCATTCAGATCAGTTCTAGTTTTAATGCTCTTCAAGTATATCCCAACTTATCTCTTTTTGGAAAGTCATTTCTAGATGCTTAAAATTGCCTACATTTTCATATTCTGGTTTTCAGTGGAGTTTCTCTTTCTGTTTTTATCTGTTTTATCTGTAGCAGAAAGACAAAGGTTTGGCTTGTAAAATTCATCGCACTTGTCCTGCCCCAAATTTGAGAAATATTTTAGGGGCATGTAACATGATTAGATTCCTGATCCTAATATTTTTATCACCAAAAGTCTTACAAAAGAAAAACTCCATTTAATTTCTTTTATCTAACATGTAAGGTGAGGTTAATTTGTGCTCAGGCAGGAAAATCAGTGATTTGGCTTAAGAGTGGTCTGTCGGCTAACTGTGTAGCCTTCAGAAAATCACTTTCTCTTTTTCAGCATTCTTTCCATTAGATTCTATGCACGTGTGTTTGTACATGTGCTTTTCTGCTAATCTACTGATTGTTGTAAAAGTCAGATTGACCTTTTTATTTTTTTCTGCATATGTTTATTGTGCAACCACAACTTAAAGGGTAATGACAATGATTAAAATACAGAGTGGTTAGTTGAGCATTGATCATCTTTTTAAAAATTATAACCTTATTAGTTCCTTTGAAATCCTGCAAGTTCTCTTCTGAATATGTGTCTGTACTTCCTACTCAGAATAAGCCACTTTCGGGTTGTTTTTTTTTTTTTAGTTGTAGATGGACACAACATCTTTATTTATTTACTTATTTGTTTTTATGTGGTGCTGAGGATCGAACCCAGGGTCTCACACCTGCTGCAAGGCAAGTGCTCTACCACTTAGCTACAGTCCCAGCCCTAAGCCACTTGCTTGAACTTGGTGCTAAACATGCTGTTAATTTTCTCTTTTATTTTACCACAGAAGTTATGTTTCCTAATATATTGTGTAGTATGCCCATTTTTGAACTTTATATACAATGTATTGTATTATGTCTATTCTTCTAGCATAAATATGCCTTTAAAAATTCTATTATGCTTTTTTTCTTTTTCAGATTCATCCTGTAATGGTTTGGATGTAAGGTGTCCCCCAAAAGTTCATGTGTCAGAGCAGGAAGATTTAGAGGAGAAATGATTGGGTTATGAGAACCTTAACTCTATCAGTGAATTAATCCCCTAATGGGATTAATTGAGTGGTAACTGAAGGCAGGTAGGGTGTGGCTGGAGGAGGTGGGTCCTTGGGATCTTGCCTTTGGGGTATATATTTTGTATCTGGTGAGTGGAGTCTCTCTCCCTCTGCTTTCTGATTATCATGTGAGCTGTTTCTCTGCCTCACCTTGAGTTCTGAGAAATGGAGCCTGCTGTCTATGGACTGAGATCTCTCAAACTGTGAACCCCCAAATAAACGTTTCCTCCCTTACAATTGTTCTGATTAGGATCTTTTAGTTGCAGCAGCAAAAAAACTGACTAAAACAAATCTCTTTTGATACATAGAGGGAAAATTAATTTATTTTTCTTGGCTCAGTATTAATTGTTTTCTTTTTGGGGGGTGGGGGATTGAACTCAGGGGCACTCGACCACTGAGCCACATCCACAGCCCTATTTTGCATTTTATTTAGAGACAGGGTCTTACTGAGTTGCTTAGAGCCTCGAGTTTGCTGTGAGGTTGGCTTTGAACTCATGATCCTCCTATCTCAGCCTCCCAAGCTGCTGGGATTACAGGCTTGCACCACTGTGCCCAGCAATTGTTTTATTTTCTAAATATACTATAAACTATCATCCAATCTACTTTTATTTTGTATGTCAATGAGAACAATTCTATCAAACTTTATAACATCACTATTCTTACTGATATTTGTTTTCATAGTTTATTTAGATACACAGCTGAGTTAAAAATGCTCACTGATGTAGCTTTATTCCTTTCTTGTTGTTCTCTTACTTTTTGCTTTATAGACTTAAAAATTAATTTATAAGGGCATACACATTTAGACTATTTTGTATTTCTCATGAACTGAGCATCTTGATCTTTTCAACTTAGAATCAGCTTTTTGATAGCAATATAGCTAAACCAACTTCATTTTCTATTTAAAAAACATCCTTTTATTTTCAAATTTTCTTTTTCTGTGTTTTAGGTATACTCTTAAAATTGGCATAGTCACTGATGATCTTTGTACTTTAACTAAAGAGAGAAAAAATTTAATTGCTTTTCATAAAGGAGAATCACTGACAGAATTGGGTTCATGTGAAAAATCACATCTTATACTTTCTCATCCTCCATTTCTTCTGTTTCTGGAACCCCATTTCCTTCTTTTATATTGATTTTCTTTGCCTCATTTCACCCTCTTGTTTACCTGTGTACTAGTTTGAAATTACACACTCTATTTCCTTATTCATGACTTTCCTAGAAATTATGACATTAATATTTAACTGACACAGCCTAAATTTACTTTCATGCTGTGCTAGGACTTTTAGACCACTTTTCCCACATCACCATCTTTTCAATGCATGTATATTGCTATTCAGGATTTAAATTATACCTAACAAATGAAACAAAACACTCTTACTTTCCTATTTGGAGAGCATTTTAGTTGTTTTATGTTGATGTTTGAATTTATCTAATAGAATAACACTTTCATCATTCTTCCTTCTTGTTCCTCAGACCTTCATTCTGACATCTTTTTCTTCCTGAGGATCATTCTGTAGATTTAGAAAAATTTTAAAAATGTATATGTGTTTTACGTTTTTTTCCCCAATTTTTGTTTTTCTGAATATATCTTCATTTTGCCCTTATTATTAGAAAATGTTATTGTCATCTGTGCCATTGTTTGCTGGCTTATCTTTCTGAAGATAACTTAGCTGTTTATCCTTTGTAAGGCATTTTTCTTTCTGATTTTTAAAAAATATTCTTTCATTGTCTTTGGTGTTTGATATTATAAAAGAAGTCTGGCTGTGGATTTTTTACTTATCCTATTTATGATTACAGAAGCTTCCATTGTCTTGGAATTGATCTTTTAAAAAATTATTTCTGGAAAATTTATAACTATTATTTCTTTTACTATTACCTATTTGTTATCCTGTTCATTCCATCTTGAAATCTGATACAGTTTGGCCTTCTCTATCTTCTGCTTTAGTCTATCTTTCATATTTTTCCCTCTCTTTAATTTCATACTATATTCTGAGAAAATTCCCCCTTTTTAAAAAATTAATCTTACTGTGCATTTTTAAATGTATACAACAT